>NW_024044681.1:15694764-16294764 GCF_014851395.1 Micropterus salmoides
TTCAAATCGGCCCATATAATGTGCCCCTGTAGTCTGTAAAAGTAAATAGGCTCACTTGCTAATGGTTATTGATAATGTTGCTGCCTTCTAATTTTAGTTCTGTCACCGCTGGCAGCTTAGCCCTCCCATCAGTACAAAGTCCTGCTGTCACGTCACCCGGTCCCCAACGGTGAAATCACCTTCCAACTCTAGTAAAACTCCAGAGTCATACCCCATCCTCCATGGCACTGAAAAGTTTTCAAAAAGCAACTTACATCACCATCGTCTGACATACTCTTTCCCTTTCAAACTCTTAATTGCTCCTAACAAGTCTATTCCTTTCCTTAACACTTTTTTTGCTTGTTCATCATTCTGTGGTCACAGGAATTAGGAAAATTTACTATGGCTGACATTTTCTTAATACTAGTTTGTATTTAGGTGAACAAGTGATAGACATTTTTCCACTTTCACTGTCTTTCACTGTAAGCTGCCCTAATTACAAATCTTAAAAATAGAAAAACTCACTCCTCAAGCACAACTTTTCATCGTCAGTGTCTTTAGATTGCACAGCATAAATTAGAAATCAATCCAATAAATTGTCTAGGAGGAGTTATTTAAAGTACAGTGTGTAAATCACAAAAAATGTGGGGTAAAATCGCACTTTCAATTTTAAATGGCCAAATTCCTGTTGGGTTTAGGATATAGCTCCAAGATGCTTTTTTGTGTCTTTTGTGTGCAAAGTTTTGTGAGTTTTCAACCACGTTTAGGCTGTCTAAAATGCGCAAAATACATATTTCATGCTCAGACCCTAATAATAAAGCAGCGTTACTTTTCAATATTTCACTTAATGAAATTCATAATCTATTGGTTTCTGGAAGTTACTTCCCCAGAATTAATTATGACTGTGACCATAAGCGGACACTGATTGTGTCGACAGACTGCTGTTTAAGAAAAGCACTAAACTGATAAAAGAAATTATTCCAGAAAATTGCGGGAGTCAGGACACTCATTATCACTGCCATCTTTTCAGAGTTGCCGCTTTCTCTGTACGTTCCTCCTGGGCCAAAAGGGTAGCCCCTTTCCTTTAATAGCTGACAATCTTGTGCCTGAATTGTGCATGGAAAATGAGTTTGAAAGCACCATTTGATGACATTTAGTATTAATGTTTCCTTGGAAGGCGTTAGATCTGTAATTCTTGGACAGATCAATCTGCATATATTCATGGCAATTATATGGTAATTTAAGAGGGAAGCCTTGCATTCATGAATACTGCTCATCAATCACAATGCCACATTTAAAATTCAGATTCTTAAACTGTAGAAGAACAAGTGATGCAGATGGCCTACTTACAAAGTGCATGGCTGTCCACACAAGCATGGATGAAACTGGTAAAGTCGTGGGAGGTATACAGAATTTATTGAAATAAAAAACATTGACTTTCTGGGCTTCAAAGCATCACTTGTTCTATCCTTCCTGTAAAGATTCAGGACTTAATGTGTGTCCAGTTGTGTATCCCTGAAAATTTGGCCAGGCCACTTGCCTCAATAAGACAAAGAAAAATGAAGAGATCGATCTGTCTATCTGTTCAAAACACTAATTTCCTGTCAACACACAAAATTGCTTTAATCCTTTTTTTTTTTTTTTTACACCTCTGAGGAGGAAAATAAAGAAGAAAAGCTTCCATCCATCTTCATCCGCTTATCTAGGTCGGGTCGCGGGGGCAGCAGCTCCAGCAGGGGACCCCAAACTTCTCATCTGCCCAGAGCCACATTAACCAGCTCTGACTGGGGTATCCCGAGGCGTTCGCAGGCCAGTGTGGAGATATAGTCTCTCCACCTAGTACTGGGTCTTCCCCGAGGCCTCCTCCCAGCTGGACGTGCCTGGAACACCTCTCTAGGGAGGCGTCCAGGAGGCATCCTTACCAGATGCTCAAACCACCTCAACTGGCTCCTTTCAACGCAAAGGAGCAGCGGCTCTACTCTGAGCTCCTCGCGGATGGCCGAGCTTCTCACCCTATCTCTAAGGGAGACACCAGCCATCCGTCTGAGGAAACCCATTTCGGCTGCTTGTACCCACAATCTCGTTCTTTCGGTCATGACCCAGCCTTCATGACCATAGGTGTGGGTAGGAACGAAAATTGACCGGTAGATCGAGAGCTTTGCCTTACGGCTCAGCTCTCTTTTCGTCACAACGGTGCAGTAAAGCGAGTATCTCCCGGGGGACCCGGTCATACGCCTTCTCCAGATCTACAAAGCACATGTAGACTGGATGGGCATACCCCCAAGCCCACTCCAGGATCCTTGTGAGAGTAAAGAGCTGGTCAGTTGTTCCACAACCAGGACGAAAACCGCATTGTTCCTCTTCAATCTGAGGTTCAACTATTGGCCGAACCCTCCGTTCCAGCACCCTGGAGTAGACTTTACCGGGGAGGCTGAGAAGTGTGATACCCCTGTAATTGGCACACACTCTCTGGTCCCCCTTTTTGAACAGGGGAACCACCACCCCAGTCTGCCACTCCTTGGGCACTGTACCCGACTTGCACGCAATGTTAAAGAGAAGTGTCATCCAAGACAGCTCCTCCACACCCAAAGCTTTTAGCACTTCTGGGCGGATCTCATCAATCCCTGGGGCTTTGCCACTGTGGATTTGTTTGACTACCTCAGTGACTTCCACCAGGGAAATTGATGAGAAACCCCCATCAGCCTCCAGCTCTGCCGCTACTAGAGAGGGCGTGTCAGTCGGTTTTAGGAGTTCCTCAAAGTGTTCCTTCCACTGCCCAATTATCTCCCTTGTTGAGGTCAACAGGGTTCCATCCTTACTGTACACAGCTTGGACAGTTCCCCGCTTCCCCCTCCTGAGGTGGCGGACAGTTCTCCAGAAGCACTTTGGTGCCGAGCGAAAGTCCTTCTCTATGTCTTCTCCAAACTTCTCCCACACCCGCTGCTTTGCATCTGCCACAGCAGAGGCTGCAGCCCTTCAGGCCCATCGGTACCTTGCATCTGCCTCCAGAGTCCTCTGAGACAACAAATCCCGGAAGGCCTCCTTCTTCAGTCGGACGGCTTCCCTGAACACCGGTGTCCGCCACGATGTTCGAGGGTTACCGCCCCTTGAGGCACCTAAGACCTTGAGACCATAGCTTCCCGCTGCAGCTTCAGCAATAGAAGCTTTGGACATTGCCCACCTAGGGTGCTCTGGTACCACGTACGCTTATGAGCATCCTTATGTTCGAAAATGGTGTTCGTTATAGACAATCCATGACTAGCATAGAAGTCTAACAACAAACACCCTCTCGGGTTCAGATCAGGGGGGCTGTTCCTCCCGATCACGCCTTTCTTTTTTTAAAACCTGTCCTGCCCAGCAGCCTGGTATAGAGTATGATGAGCTGGATACCATATTGTGCCAGACAGATTTTACTTTAACAAGATAGTATTAATATACTCCTTTGTCTGTTTTATTATTATTTAATTATGTATTGATTTGTCACCGGGCCGGACAGGGGGGCAGACATGGGGATGGGGGGGCACAAACAGCACAGAGAACACCTGCAAGAGAAGGGGGATGGAAGGTGGGGACAAAAGGGAATAGCAGAGGGAAACACCAATTGCAGAAAGCAACGAAACCTGCAATAGAACAGAGGGGGGCTTGGGGAGGAGAAAAACAACAACAAACAATAAAAATAATAATAATAGTAAAAGACAACCAGCAGAACAGCAGCAATAAACAGCTGACATAGTAAGACAACTAGGAGAAAAATGAAAACAAGAAACAGTCAGGCACAATAATAAGCAACACAGCACAGCCACGAGAGCTGGAATAATAACAATTAATTTAAATAAATCACTGAAAGAAAAGCATCAGGAATAATTCTACCAGGGACAACCTAAATTTGTTTGTGTCTATGTGTGAGACTGTGTGCGTGTGTGTGAATGTGTGTGTGTACGTGTGTGTGCGCATAAGCCTGTTAAAAAATGTAGTTGTTAGTGAGAGTGGGACGCCACGCCTGTGCCACACCGACCCCAGCAACAGGCAGGCAAGAACCCCAGTAGCCAATAGGGGTGGGAGAAAGAAAAAAATATAAAATAAATAAACAATAAAATACAAAAAGACTCCCAGATGCACCGCGATGCAAACACGGAAGACCCCGACCCAACCAACAGACGCCCAAAAATAAAATAAAAACGACGATCCAAATGCCAGTTGACAACACAATGCTGACGGAACGCAAGAGGCGTAACCCGTGGAAGAGCATGGAGCGACCCCTCCAAGCCAACAAAGAAATGCCTCCCCCGGACTCCAATGCACAAACTAAATTCCCAGCAGCCATCCAGAGACCCTGCACGGGGAAGGGAAAACAACAAAAAAAAACACAATGCATCAAGATGCATCGACAATCGCCCTACAATCCCACTGCAGCCCTCCAAACCTCAACCGGATCAACCCGAGCAGCACCCAGAGACCCCCACCCCCAGTAGCCAGGGCACCCCGCGACCCCCAAAGCCCAAAGGACCCCAGACCAAGCTGCGCCACGCCCCTGCCGAAGAGGGCCCAGGCAAGGAGAGGACACAACAGGCCCCCTGGCCCAGGGACACACCACCTGCCCAGAAATGAGCAAAGCCAGAAGCCAGAGTCCCCAGACCCCTAGGTCCAGAGCAGGCCCCCACGCCATGCCGAGCCCCTCTAGCACCGGCAGCACCCCAGAGTCAGCGACAACCCCGCCCCAGACCCAGGGGCTCGAAAGCCCCGAGCCCCAGACCCCCACACACTACCGAGGCAGCTCAGCGCAGCCCCGACCCAAAGCCCAACACTGCCAACCCCAGACCTCACCGGTCCACACAATCAAGAGCACTCCAAGCACCACCAGGTTATCGGAGCTGGCACAACCAACCACAAGCACCCAGATTGGGGTAAATCTGCATGGGATAGGTGAAGACCCAGATATTTTGAGAAGTTCCCACCAAGCTGCCAGGGAAGTGCTTATGTTAATGCTTTTAAAGCAGGTATGACGGTTGATGCTGGAACTGATGAATGGCATATCGGAAATTTTAATTTCCTTACAGAATGTTTGTTCTATGTCCATCCATGAGTGGTCCAGGGGGCACTGCTTGATCCATTTTGAGATATATTGTACTCTATTGGACAGGAAGTAATGATAAAAATTTGGCAGTTCTAAACCATCACAATCTTTTGCTTTTTGCACAGTTTTTAAACTGATTCGTGGGGGTTTATTTTTCCACAAAAATTTTGAGATGTTTGAGTCCAGTGATTTAAACCAGACAGCAGAGGGTTTGGTGGGTAACATTGAAAACAGGTAATTGATTTTAGGTAGGATCATCATTTTTATGGTGGAGACTCTTCCCATGAGTGATACATGTAATGATGTCCACCGTACATGGTCATCCTCTATTGGTTTAAGTAAAGGCGTGTAGTTTAGCCATGTCAGTTCTGACAATCTGGAGGAAATATTGACACCCAGATATTTAATATTCCCAGACTTTAGCGATGTGGTAGATATACTCTGGAAATCACACTTTACAGGTAAAACTATGGATTTATTCCAGTTAATGGAGTAGTCTGAGATGGATGAGAATTTAAGTGTGATTATTTCAGAAAGAGAAGTGTGAGTTTAGGAGAAAAAGTAGCACCATTTAACGTAGCACCACCTGTCTTACATGCTAGTGGGTATACAAACACAGAAATAGTGGAAGTTAATCAATTCTGCGTCTTTGAAACCTCACAAAAATTAGACAACAATATGGGCATGTCAGCATTTTTTGCCCTTTCTCTCCAAGCCAAATGATGCCATGATTGCTGAAATCCGGCGAAAGACTGTCTCTGGCCCTTTTTGCCCACAATCACTGTGAAACTGAACGCAAATGTTTTTTCCACCTTTATTCATTCAGGGAGCTGCACTGAGAGCAACCTCTCATTTGCAGATGTCTGTGAAAGTTTTCAGTCATCCAGGTCATAGTTATCCAAAGATGGTTAAAGTCAAGGGCAATTGGACTTGGTTGAAGATACTAGAAGACGTTTTGTCCCTCATCCAAGAGCCTTATTCAGTTCTGACTGACTGGTAGGGAAACATAGCTATTTAACCTCTGTGGGGGTGTTAGTCAAGTTAGTGATCCTGGCTGTTGTAACGTCAGTTGTTATGGTCGTTTGAACCACCCATGGCCAACTCTGAACGACCATCGTTCGCATCTTCACCTGATGCCAAGAGGTTGTCTGGTTTAAGGAGCAGGAGATTATTTAGATGGTTAAAAAAATTTTTTAATCTCTTTTCCCTTTTCCCTTGAATCAACTCCGTGTACATTCCAAGAGGTGAGCTTAAGTGTAGTCATCATTCAACTAAGGAATATGGCGTAGGCTAGTATGTGTGTGGTGTGTGTGTGTGTGTTGTATGCGCCTGTATGTGTGTGTATATGTGTTCATGTTGTATGTGTCTGCTCGTGTGCTAGCGGTGTGCCCGACTGTTTGTGAATTAAACAGTATGAAAATAGTGCAGCTGATCGACCTGTAAACGGCGGAGGAAGAGCAAGATTAACAAAAGAAAGAAACAGTTAAACAAAAACAGAGGAAAATACACAATACATTATCGGACAGTCTAGTCAGATAACCACAGTATACTGTTGAGACGTGCACTGTATTTTATAACTATTAACCTGCCATATTTCACGGAGTAATTAACTGAAAGGGGGGGGGGGAATGATCACATAGTGATACAGTTCACCTGTTGCTGGATTTGGTTCTTAGTAGAGTCAAGGAGTGGTGTCTCGGTCACGGTAAAGCTGGCCATCAACGTAAAGTTTATCCACCGCGATGACAGCCCGTGATCCATCTCCAATAAGCTTCTTTCTTATCGGGAACAGGATGCGGTGTCGGCCCTGGATCTCCTGGGGAAACTGGTCATTAATGCTGAAGTTGGTCCCTCTCAGCTCCCTGCCGCGGCCTTTAACCAGTTTCTTCTGCTTGAAGTGTTCAAACTTTGCGACAATGGGCCTGGGCCTCTGGTTCTCCTGTCGCCATCCTCCCAGGAGGTGCACCCGGTGGAGGCTGATGTTCTTCACCATCTTGGCCGGGAGCTTCAATTGATTTTGGATGAAGCTTTTAACGGTCTCCTCTGGAGCTTCATACGCCTGCTCCGGGATACCCGAAATGACCACATTATCCTGCATACTACGAGCCTGGAGATCGATGATTGCTTCTCTAATGTCTTTATTGTCTGCTGAGAGCCGCGTCATTCCCTCAGTGAGGGATTTAACCGAACCTTTGAGGACCTTGTTTTCCGCCGCAAGCTCAACCACCTGTTTCTCGCTGAACTCCAGGGATTCCCGCAGAGCCTGAAACTCTTTGTGAAGTACTTCCACCAGAAATAATCGGGCATCAAAGCTAAACAATTTCTTGTCTATTGAATCCAGGATCTCTGTGAAATCTGCGCCTTGTGAGGAGACTGCTCCAGGTGAGTCTTCAGTGCGGTTTCTCTTTGATTTCCCCATGACCACTCGATGAAAACACTGGTCAATGTCCTCCAATGTCCATTGCACCAAGTCTCACGAGATTACACAAACGCTCACTGTGTCATCTCCCCCTGTTGCTCTGTGACCTTATTGTTGCTCTGTGACTGATCACGCCTTTCCAGGTATCTCCATCATTGCCCACATGCGCATTGAAATCTACTGGAGCCCCGTACAGAATGCCATTCAGGGTCTCCAAGAAGGCAAAATACTGTAAACTGCTGATTGGTGCACAAACAGTCAGAGTCCCCCCACCCCCCCACTACCCGAAGGCGTAGAGAGGCGACCCCCTCGTTCACCGGAGTAAACTCCAACGTAGCGGCGCTCAGCCGGGGACTTGTGAGTATCCCCACAGAAGACTAGGGTCCATCCCCTATCAAGGAGTACGGTTCCAGAACCGAGACTGTGTGTGGAGGTCAGCCCCACCAGATGTAACTGGTAGGGCTCCATCTCCCGCACAAGTTCCGGCTCCTTCTCCCACAGAGAGGTGACGTTCCACGTCCCCAGAGCCAGCCTCTGCTGCCCGGGTCTGGTCTGTCGAGGCCCCTGACCTTCACCGCCACCCATGTAGCAGTGCACACGACCCCTGCGGATCTTCCAATGGATGGTGGCTCCAAAGGATGGAGAGGGGGGTGCCCAGCCGGGCTCCATGGCAAACCTGGCCACCAGGCGCTTGCCGCCGAGCCCTCCCTCTGGGCCTGGCTCCAGATGGTGATCCCGGGCTTCCTCCGGGCAGGGTCTCTCCTCCTCTTCCTCGTAATTTCATCAGGCATCTTTATGAACCATTCTCAGTCTGGCCCCTCACCTGGAACCACTTTGCCTTGGGAGACCCTACCAGGAGCACTACGCTCCAGACAACACAGCCTCCAGGCTCACCGGGGCACGCAAACCTCTCCACCACGATAAGGTGATGGTTCCCGGAGAGGGAAGAAAAGCAATAAATAATAAACAAGCACTTAATTGAGGTAAAACAGTGTTCAGGTGTAGCTCAAAAGAGGTATATCCTTTTTTCATTACCTACCAATTAGTTTTTATAGCTGCTACAGGTTCTTATTTTCTCACTTTTAAGGAAATGTTGGTTTCCTTTAATTGCACAGGATATATTGCATGTTTAAAACCGCGCATGGAGAAAATTATTTTAGTTTCTATGCTATCATCACTTAAGGCTCAATACTTACATGGCCAATCATTTTAAGTAGGAAGATGTTGCAAAAGATGTTCACTCTTTATTCAGAGAATAGAAGAAATTTCAATTTAAGAGTATATTTCTTTTTTTTTTGCAAGTCCTCTTACAACAACCTGGACAGTTGCTGTCTCATTTATACTCATTTTTGTGGCACTTTTCTGTCTTGATGTTCTATCTCTGTGGAAGCAAGGTATTGTTCCCTTACTTGTTTTGGCCTTCAAAGCATGGTTGTTTTGTGAACGGGGTTAAACCGCCGTCAACGAGCACAGCTCCAAATCTCTTAGAATCACAGAAAAAGTCAGATGTGGACAGCATTATGCAGGTCTGAACCCGGGCTTACAGAGCTACAGATGATATGCTGGTCTTAGTGTTTGATCTGAAATATAATACAGAGCAGAACACATGTGTGATTGTAGAGTTATTGTAAGATGAGTGATATTTCAGAATCACTCCTACTGTTGTTTTTGAGCTTAGAACACACGGCTACTAAACATGACGCTGGACTCAAACAATTAACCCAAGACTGATGTCAGTTTCCACAACAAAGTGGGATCGAAATGCTGCGCTGTAAATTAGATCTTGGGCATGACGACTGGCAACATTTAGAATGGATCACCAGGTGCCCAGACATCTGTGTGATTCCCTTAAGGGTTAGAGGTGTGTGTGTGTGTGTGTGTGTGCTCATGCATACAAATTTGCATGTGTGTCTGTGTGTGAACTTGTGTACAGTGATGTGTACGTGAGTGATTTGCATTATTTACAAGAAGCCACTGAGAATGGTTCTGCCAGCAGCTTCGTTACTAAAGCACCCAGATGGAATTTGGGAAAGGGGCAACATGATGAAGAAATAGTAGATTGGAATGATTCAAGGAGGGCACTGCAAAAACTGAGCTCTCAAAAACAAGGGAAAAAAGTAATAAAATGGGGAAAATATTACTTAAAATAAGCAAAATTATCTGCCAATAGAACAAGAACATTTCACTTCCTACTTAAGGACAAAAATTCTCTAACTCAAAGTAAGAAGAAATATCTTGTCAGACAAAAAACAAGTATATTTTGCCTTCAATTAAGATAATTAATCTCACTTAGATTTAGTCTTTGAAGGGAAGGAAAGCAGCAGAAAAGAACCACACAGAAACAATGAAAAAGTCAAAGTGTCTCTTCCTGATTAAATTATGAAGTGGCTGCAGTAGCAGCAACAGTCCCAGGCATATGCCCAATCATGGACAAGCACTCTGAGAAGGAAATAACACACGCTTTAGCAATGGAAATTAGAGGTGGGGGGGAGACGGAGAGATGCTGTGAAAGGAATGCGTTTTTGTGTTTTCATAGGTCTGATTTCTACCACTTTTAGTCTCTCATCTGTTAAAGTGGCACTCCCTTCAAAAGCAAACAAACAAAAGCTGATTTATTATCTGTCTCATCTATCATGCATCCTAAAACCTGTAAACAGTGTTGCACATTACCATTTTGACTACACATTTTTTTAAAAGTCAGTTTTATTTTCTCCTCCATTGGTGTTATTGAAGGACACATTTACTTTTTGTGGTGGTAATTGAATTTTGTTGTAATTTAAAAGATTGTATTAATCAGAGGTGTCCTGCATAATGTGTCCGATGGATTATCTTAACACAGTTGATGACTTTTTATTCAAACATTTAACAGCCAAATTTGTGCAGCAGATATTGAGGGATTATAAACGGAACACAGAAGGGAGGGAGTACTGTCATTGTAATGACTGCATCTTTAATGGCTTGTATCTCTTGGCTTTGTGGCCTTTTGAACATGGGCACTTTTTATTTTTAACCTTTATTTCAGTACACTTCTCCTTAAATCCACTAAACAGCTTCAGTGGAGCAGGTGGGTGGTTAAGTGCTGTGTACAAGACCACCTTGACCGCACTGGTTGAGGAGATGGGGGGGGAATATTACTTGTCCTGCAAACAACCAGTTTTTGCTTCTCTGTCGAGGGAGTTTAAACTGAGAAACTTTCTCATTACAGTGTTGTTTCTCATGCAGTCTCCTGCCCAGATTTTCCCAGCCAAGCTGCCGATTTGTATCAACAGTCTTATTTCTATAACGTTTCTCCTGCCACTATGACCAGGTTAAGCCAATATGTTTATTAAAACCAAGGTGATATTCAGGCAGAATCACTCTTAACTCCACTCTGCTAATGAATGTATAATCATCCCAAGAAATACTTCATATGGCCCTTACTTGTAAGACAACACATTAAGTTTTTTTTTTATATATATACACACACACACACACACACACACACACACACACACACACACACACACACACACACAGTTAAAGATATGTTTCCCCTCCCTGTAGTTACTGGGAGGGAGCTATAATTTTTCTGAGGTGTTGAAAATTGCAACAGGTGTTTAAAGGTCCAGTTTTTGATCCTGTTGTAAACAAACTGTCACACAATATGGAAGCAGAGACCTGGGGGTGTGCTTCAGAAGAGCAAACTATGTTTTAGTTGTATTTATGGGACGGTAGCCCAGTGGATAGCACTGTCGCCTCACAGCAAGAAGGTCCTGGGTTCCAACCCCAGTCAACCCAGCCTATCTGTGTGGAGTTTGCATGTTCTCCCAGTGTCTGTGTGGTGTTTTATTTTTTCCGGGTGCTCCGGTTTCCCCAACCATCAAAAACATGTCAGGTTCTCCAGTCAGTGCCGTTGACCAGTGACAGTGGCACAGATCTGGGCACTGCACAATGACTGCCGATTGCTCACGTGACGGATGGGTTAAATGCCACAAATGAGATTTGCTTACCTTTACCAGTAAGAGTTTTTTAAGAATATAAATTTTAGTTTTTATTAGATCGAAATTGTCAAGATTGTCAAGATTTCTCTAATTATTTTTCTCTCTTAGGCAATAACAGGTTTACAAGCAGGTCCAAACATCTGTCCAGTCTGTTTTCTAAGAAGCTATTGTCTGCCCACGTTATTGGAAACAAAGCAGTTTTCTTTTGTCCTGTTGGACTCAGGAGACACAGAAGGTTAATTTTCAACTCCTGTAACTTTACGGGAATGACCTGTAATTGTTCTTTCTAACTTCAGATGGCATCAGACACATGATAGGACTGGAGTACTAGTGAACCCCGTTTTTCCACAACATTGTTGCACTGCACTTTCCAGATTACTTATTTGTCAAGTATTTATATGCAATACTATGACACTGTTTTCTTTTTTCTGTTTGTGGAGCTCACCACTCTCAGTCTTTTGTCATCATAGCCATGATGCCTCTCTCTGCTCCTGCTAACAACCCATTTTTGTATTCGTCAAACAAAACACTACATAAAATGCAATCAAATGCATCACTTCCTTTGGCAGACCATTATTCCTAACCGAGTGTGCAGAAACAAATGCAAAATGTGTTACAGCTGGGTGGAGGCTGTGTCACAGGGTGATGGAGATTAACAATAATAACATGTTGTAGCTGTACTTTGCCCTTACACTCCAGAGACAATGGCAGGGAATCTCTTGTTTATGGGCATTATAATGTTACAGACAATTGTTTGAAGAGGTCTAGCTTGTGCCTTAGTCTCATGTGGTCACCTCTTTGGTGGACTCTGAGTTGTCCTGATTTAACCTTCCCTGTTCAGAAACACCTGTTTCCTGGCACTGACAATATTACCACCTCTTGAGATCAGTTCTGGTGCGTGCGTGTGTGCGTGCATGTTAGACATCTGTGATTTCTAATGAGGTTAGATTATAGTACATCTTCTACAGTGTTTTTACTGCACTTTACTTTAGCTACCACTTTTTGCAATTCTACTCATTTAGTAGGACGAGAGGCTTCTCTGCAGGAAGCTAAATTGATATGCAACTAAATTACACATTTGACTTCACATTGCATGTAAAATATGGTTCATGAGGCAGTGTTCTGCCAATTAGGATTTAACTGGTGCCAGCAAGATTATTTGTGATACTAGGAAATAAGACTGTCTCACTTTGAACTCCACTTTTTTTCTCACTTCCTCATCTGCCTCATCTAACCAGTCTTTTTTTCTAATGTTAAAATATTATAAGTCTGTCAAACTGTGAACTCCACTTGTTTGATTTATCTAGCATAGTAAAATACCTGACACTCATCAGCTCCGTCATTTTAAATATGATTGAAGAAAATGAGTTTTACATACCTCACACAACATTAATGTCATTTAAACAAATATTGGATACAGAATAGAAAATAGCATTGTGTTCAGTTGAGTGTATGAATAAATTATTGCATTTTTTTGAGCAGGAATATCAAATATACTATTCAAGATAAGTAGACTTTTAAATTTCATTGACACCTGCATCTAAAGCTTGTCTGATTAAGACGCTAATTTGATTAAAGCTGCTGGGAACACCCAAATATCAGCAGTGAGTATTGGATTAACATAATCTATAAATGTCTGTCTGTGTAGGAAACTGTGAAAATGAGATCAAATTTGGAGCAGAGCTTTAATGCAATTTCAGGTACTTAATTAAACCAATATCAAGATGAATGCAGCTGAGAAAGGAAAGCTGACACAGACATTACATTTGCATTAATTAGAGGGGAAACAAAATGTAGAAATGTTTACAACAATTTTTACAATAAAATAATGGCCCTATAAGTTATAATTTTGTTATATGATCACATAGACACTCAACAATAGCCTAACATTCTGACACAGCTTCAGATTACACAAAATACATTAAAAAAAGGTCTGACCTAAGGCATTTATTAGTTTCTGACTGATAAAGTGGGAAAAACATTAAAATTCCCCAAAATTACTGTAGCCTCCCCTGAAACTGTGTGGTGCCCCCCTGGGGAGGCCTGACTCCCACTCTGTAAACCTCTGCAGTAGATGATTCAATAAACTAATACAGTTAACTTGAAATTTCATAGCATTATTAATAGCAAGATAATACTTGTCTTATTCAGGCTTTGAACAGATTATTATTAGGGCATTCTTTAATGTCAGTTTATCAAAATCCATAAAGTGATTCATAGTATTAAATAACTTAGTCTTCTTTATTAAGTACAGGCACAATGAGAAGAATTTCTCAGTTGCTATTCGCAAACATACAATTCAAAGTTATTCCCATGCAGAGAGAGCAGCTGTGTTGACTAGATAATGAATGAGGGTTAGGGTTAGGGTTAGCGAGAACAGTGCAGTGTTCATCAGAGAAGTAAAATGTTATATTCTGATTGTTTTTCGGCACTTGCGCTCTAAAGCACAAATAAATCTGGCCACAACTTTGCAAAAGGAGCCACATTGCTGGATTTTGTGTAAATGCATCCTGTGCTTCCTGTGTGTGTGTGTGGGGGGGGGGGGTCAGCCCCGCCCCGCCCTCAGTTAAACAGACACAGACCTGACAGAGCAAGAGCAGTGGAGAGAGACAGCGATGTATTTTTTTTTTGTCCTGAGTTCACACGCTGTGTGCTGCAGAATGGATGGGCGAAGCTTCCACTATTCGGTAAAGCCGAAACAATATTTATTTACTTCAGTTTTTCCACACTTAGTGATGATGGCAGTTAATCCACTGTGTGGGATAGTAATTGCTCTGGTTTACTTTCTTCATTATTCATTCATTGCTCCCTGTCGATTAATTATTCCAGATGATGAAAAAGCTCCAGAGACACAAGAGTTTGCTGTAAAAGCAAGTCATGCCTCTGTGTATGGACACCAAAGCAGCTCCCAAAACAAAGTCAGCTCCTTGCAGCTGCAGTGTGAGTTACTGTTAGTGCCACTAACCATTTTTAATGAGACCTGTTTTGACCGTTTCTCTCTGCCTGTAGTCAAACTGTAGATTCAGAGAGAGTTGAATTTATGGTGTAATTACTTGTAGTGTGTCTGGTGTAATGTCATCCCAAAAGAAAAACTGAAATAACTGAAATCTTGCACACAGTGCTAGAGGAAGTACTCCAATTGTTTACTTAAGGATGAATGATGTAAAGACATTACAATTATTACTACATTCAAAGTTGTAATTAAGCAAAAGTAATGATAAAAGTAAATCCAAAGTAAGTACTCACTGTGATTAAGTAGGTACTGCAAAAAGTAATGGATGGAAAGAGGGAAGGATAAGAGAGGTGAAGGATATTAGGAAAAAAACAGATGAACAGAAATGCAAAGTGAAGGAATGAAAGTCCACAGGTAAATATTTTAATTTTAAAATCAACCTGTCAATAATTGTTTTGATTAATTATTTAGTCAAGTTTAATACAGAATTTAGCAAATTGTCCATTGTCCCCAAGACCAGGGTGATGTCATCAATTTTTTGTTTGTTTTTTTGTCTGAAACCCATACTTGTAGCTTCATATTTAGCATACAGACATGACAGTGGTATCGATCTTTTCACCTAACCCTGAGCAAAAGGCCCAATACGTGTATTTCCGTGAACTTCTTGTTGAACTTCTCCTTAAGTACCAACAGGCACATTAAGACAACTTAGCTGTCCTGACAATATACTCATCAGTTGTTTTGTGAATCATTGAAAAAATGTGTTCCTTCTTTCCTGTGCCTCTCTACACTATTATGTGTTTAATATAAACAGCCATTTACAAATACACAAGAGGCTCAATATGACTGAATTTGTGTCTTTAACATTGCAGTTGCTATGACATTATTCTAGAGAAAGTGAGTATACATACCATAACTCAATGGGCTTTGGTAATTAAAGAAAGTACAATGATGAACTGTTTCCCTAATGCTCTCAAATTAGTCACTGCTATAAGCAGGAGTACTCCAGGGTACACTGTTTTACACCATACTGTACTGTACATGTGACCGACTGGCCTAAATCTGCTCCACTGCTTCCCCATATTTTAATATAGTCTGCCAGTTAATTCTCCCATTTCATTCTCTCTTAAGCTATTTGTTCAAAATGTACCTGTACACGCAAATGTAATTTACACGTCAAACATGGATTCTGAAAAGAATGTGACGGTTGAATATTCTGTTGAATAGTAGCAATTAAGAGCTTGTCACTCACTCACTGCTGCACCAGTAAACTTCCTAGGTGGCTTGAAACTGTCATTGTTCCTCAAACACATCTTTTTTTTCCCCTAAACAGTATGAAAAGCAAAAGCCTGCATATAGATTGAATTTTTAAAATTTTATTTTGATGAGCTGTAACTCACAGCAGCAGTGAACATGAAGACCTACATTATGAACAAAGCTTAACCCGCTCTCTCTTTCTGTCTTGTCACTGTCATCTGTATCAAATATCGTATTATTTATTCTGTGAAGTATAACGGAAGAAAAACACTACATCACTGGACTGGAGTTGAAATTCATTTGAGCATGGCATGAAATAAACACATCGGAACTCAGAGACAGCTCGTCTTGGGTTCGCGTGTAGTGAGTGACAGTCTTTGGCATGAGGGGAGGGATATGGAGGCTTGGCCCAGCATCCTGAGGGGCCAGAAAGCCAATGGGTTTTTAAATAGCTGTAGATCCAAGGCTTTGAATCGTGTCACCCAGTTGACAAGCTGCTGAGTGAAGGACTGGCTCCCGCTGTTATGAAACTGTTATGTTGTATCAATTCATGAAGAGTTAGAAAAGGGTTGAATGGGGGGAAAGAAATATCACAACCAGACTAAAAGTTCTTTTTTAGAAGCAATTCTCTGAAGGGACACAGAGTTGAAATAGGGTACATGTTTTTTAACTGCCTAGCTCCAGTGATAAATTTACCTGTTCCATGTTTGCACTGTGGTCATTTCTATAAATAGTCTGGAGGCGTAAAGGTCTGAATAACTCGTAGTCCATTCAGGTCACCTCTTTATTAATGTTAAACTACAACGTTGACAAAACTTGTTTCTTGTATATCTTTTTTCCCTTTTGGTTTGATGGCTTCCCCCAATGGTGGCAGATGTGACGCAGATGTGACCCAGATAGCTTCACATAATGAACTGATGAGGCGACATGCAAACAGGAAAGCCACATCAACAGAAGTCAGGCAGGGAATTCAGAAATACACGTGTTTTTTTTGTTTGTGCTTTGTTAATTTCTCCCTTCATTAGTTCTGTTTTCTGGTTAATGGCCTTTTCTGTTACTATTTCTACCTGCTGGCAGAGAGGAGGACTCCAGTCCACTGCTGCCAATGCACCTTGGGGCAAACAATTTGATGTGCAGTCAATCGCACTCTGACTTCTCATAGATGGATTTTTCATTTATTCCCCCCACTACCATCCAAAAAAAGCACATGTAACGCAATAAGGTCGGAACAATAAGTCATTAAACAGAAAGGAATTTTTGATTTTGAAAATCCAAAATTACTCATCTCAACAATTGTATTACAACACAGGATGTTTAATGTTCCAGTGGGCTTGTGAAATATTGAAATAGTGAGAAGAAATTCACATTCAATTAATGTGTTTTGCTACAGCTCCATGTTTATAGTCTACCCATAATAAAAAAATTTAAGCAAGATAACAATCTTTCCCTAGCCCTAACTAAATGCTTTGAGTTCCTCTACATAATCATAAAAATGTTTTTAAAAATCATGCTTTACTTGACAGGAGCAGGAAAACAAATGAAAAACAGATATGTTCAGAATTAACTTTTTGGAAATGCATAATGTTCATTATAAACGTTTGCTTGTTCAATCTAATTAATGAGGAATAACATTTCCTGTAAAAACTGTTGCTAATGCAAATTAGTTGTATATGAACTTGTTTTTTAAGAGTCAGGGTTGTTCAGGCAGACCTGTTTTAGAGGCAAAAACAATGTCAGTGGTAAACTTTCTGGAATGAGCCAAAGAACAACAGTTCAGTGAAAATTTACATTTGATAAAGTGCAATATGATAACAAGTCAAACAATTAAGGCTGTGCAATATGATATAATATCTTAATTGTTGTTTTAACAATGTGTGAGCAGACCTTATCGAGTTATTATTCTCAAACACATTGTCCGCACATTCATTGTGTAATGCATGCAGTACACATGTAAAGGTCCAGTGTGTAATATTTCTGAGGATTTATTGACAGAAATGCAATATAATATCCATAACTATGTTTTTTCAGTGGTGTATAAAGATGTTATTGAATGAACTGCTATGTTTTTACAACCTTAGAATGAGCCATTTCTATCTACATAACCGCGGGTCCCCCCATCCATGAACGTTGCCATGTTGCGTCACCATGTTTCTACAGTAGCCGAAAACAAACATCACTACTATTCACTTGAATCATACACAAATTAGGACTTAATTTTTTTATTAAGATGTTTATTTTGTTGAGGAAAAGGGACTGAAAAAAAGCTTTTACTTAATTTTACTTGTGCATATTTGTTGACAAAGATTTTGTCATTGGTGCGGTGGTTAGCACTGTCGCCTCACAGCAAGAAGGTTGTGGGTTCAAACCCCGGTTGCCCTGGCCTTTCTGTGTGGAGTTTGCATGTTCTCCCCGTGTCTGCGTGGGTTCTCTCCGGGTGCTCCGGCTTCCTCCCACCGTCCAAAGACATGCAGGCTAGGTTGATAGGTTACCCTAAATTGTCCTTAGGTGGGAGTGTGAGCGTGAGTGGTTGTTCGTCTATGTGTGGCCCTGCGATGGACTGGCGACCTGTTCAGGATGTACCCCACCTTGCGCCCGATGTCAGCTGGGATTGGCTCCAGCCCCACCGCGACCCTGTACGCAGAATAAGCGGTTGATGATGGATGGATGGATTTTGTCATAATTTTTTTTAATGTTTTAGCACAGCTTTATGAAGTGATCCACTGTTTGGCATCAAGTGTTGACAATAAAGAAGAGTTTAAGACACAATTAACCATCAGGTTTCTTCAACTTTCACTCAGGGGCAAAAATCAGCCTTTAAACCTTTAAGAAATAATTTATTGTGATGCTTATCGATATCAAAAGATATGAAACTTTTTATCGTGATAACATGTTTGGCCATATCCTCCAGCCTTGTCTTGCATAATTCCGGCAGAGTAGAAGCTTCTCACTACATTGAATGAGTGCGAAGAAGAACAAGACGAAGACGAAGAGAATTAAGTCTCTGAGTAGTCTTCTGGGTTATTAGAAGTAAGAAGAGAAGTGAAATTTGTACAAATGGAGGACTACACTTATTATTTAGCACAAGCTGACAGCGTGTGGATCTTCGTCATCAAAGAAGCGAAAACATGATGAAGCCAGACGAAATTGGGACAGATACAGACAGATGACTGCAGAAATAAAGTATATAGTCATTGTGGATTTTCCCAGATGGAAGGCGCTGATGCGGGGCAAATGTTTTCAAAGCGGTGCTAAAGTTGTCTGCTGGACAGGTAAATAAGTTAGTGCAACTTTAGCGATGCAAATGAAACTGTTGTTTGATAGCTTTAGCTTGAAGCTGGCCATAATCAGAGAGAAGTGACGTGTTTCCCCTGTCAGAGTTGTAAAATATATAGCTGGATTGTAATTTCATTCACATTATTCTTCATTGTGTGTTTTGGCTTAGCTATGTGAGACAATCAGCTGATTCATTGACAATGAAACCGTAGCCAATGGCTGGAGGCTCAGATAAACCAGCTAAACTTTTACTGCCCTAGAAAAATATTTAGTTGGATTGTAATGAACTATATCTTGGTTTTGCTACGTGGACAGAAATGTGTCGGTTACATTCCCAAGACAATCAGCTGATTATTATTGGAGTTCAGGTCAGCCAGCTAATCATTACATTTTAATGCCCTGGTGGAAAACACTTTACTGCTAACAGCGTTACGATAACAAGACCGTGTGGAGAGGAACCTTGATCCTCACCTGACAATGCTTTTGGTAACTTCATGTATTATTTGGTTTATGATGGACTTTGGTGCAGAAACCGTGAGCTTATTTATCATTTTCCTGTCAGTTGTCATACTTTCACTAGATGTGGTAGTTTTTGCTTGGGTATGTTAGTCCAGATGAGCCAACCCTCCCAAGATGTAACAAAATTCATGATAACAGTACAGCAAAATTATGTATTGCAGGAGAAGGCCACATCATGCAGCACTTCATTTATTGATGTTGCTGTTGTTTGATGAACAATTAACAATAATATTCGCTAGGGCTGACCCCGAATAGTTGAAGATTCAATGCTTCGATGGCCGGAGCCAATCTCACAGTCGAAGCTTTGCAACAATACAAGGATCATGCCATTTTGGATATATGGACTGTGGTGTAGTCTGGCCAGAGTGGCTAGGAAGGTGGTAGGTAGGCAGACTCCAACATCATATGTTTGCAGAAGTGATTATTTTATTGACCATGGTCGGCAGTACATGGATAATTCAATCCAAAATAACAAAAGAAAAATAACACATCAAAAGCTGAAACTAACTTATGACTATGTGTTTACTCTAACTTATATGCTTTGCACTCACCTGTAACATAATACAAACACAAACAACCCGGAATAGTAAGTTGTGCACTTTTACACAAGCTATGGCAAATTACCAAAAAACATAAACATATATGTATAAACTATAAAGTCATGGCCTGTATTGGACAAGTGGTGACCAAACCCACTTCGTCACATGGACGTTTAGATTTTACATAGAACTACCAGTTTTTTCCCAATAAGTTAATATACAGCCTATTAAAATACATTTCAATGTTTAATGCTGTGAATAAACATGTAAAAAGACTAAAACTTTCAATAAATGTTTTTGAAGTGCGTAAATAAAGCCAAAATTGTAACCCTGGGTCGTCAATGCGCATACATAGTGAAAGAAGAGGAACACTTGCTGAAGAGACCGAGCCTCAGCTTCATTGGTGTTGCGGCGAGTTGTCCGCACCACGCAGGACTTTTGGATAATTTATCACCATTGATGAATCACACAAAGAATATTATATCGTTTTTAAATAGCTGGCTACTTGAAATAGACCCGCGAGGAGCTGCAACGTGCATGCAGTTGTCGCCAGCAGGAAATGCACACAAAACTCTGCACAAGACTGGTGGATGGCGAGGGAGAGGGAGGGAGAGAGAAGGTTCAACAATAAGCCTCAGTTTAGCTGGAAATTTACAGTGTAAGTTGAATAGAGACTGCAGTTCTGCAGCTTCTCAAGATTAAAGTGGAGCCACCATGTGTTACCCCCCGGCTCGCAATCGCCGCACACATAAACATATGATTCGACTATCAGTCGACTATCAGTCGACTATATTCAGGACTATATAAATCCTTAGTCGGGGACAGCCCTAATATTCGCAATAACATACGGTTTTGCTTAATAATTATGTAAATATAATTTCTTAATATGTCTATCTGAGAAATCTCATTTTTTGACTGGCTACTGTCTTTTGTCCTGTGTAGGCAGGCCACTGTAGCTATCTTACGCTCTTGGATGGGGAGGGGGGGCATTGAGTGAGGAGTTTTTTTGTAATTCGCAACCCTCACCACTAGATGCCACTGAAACTTACACACTGAACCTTTAAACGCTGAAAAATCCCTGACTGAAGTTAAACATGAGTAAACAAACAGCGCCTGGAGATAAAACACTGGCACCAAATTGCTAGAGGATCAATCTCACTGGCATGGAGGTGGTTTGGCTTTGAAAAGATGGACTTTTGCCCAAAGGTGGTCTGCAATCACACACACCAACATATTATGTACCTTCATTTTACAGTGTCTAACCTACACCATTTGCTTCACAATTGGAAGTGCAATCAACTATCTCCAATGACCTTGTAATGAATTTAAAAAATGAAAAGAGGGAGCAAAATATCTTAACCTTTATGTACCAACAATCAAATGACTGTACTATAACTATTGGGAGGGAAATAGATGACCCCATTATCAACTGATTGCGTTGTCTCTCATTAGCTCTGGGGGAAACATACTCATTATAATTGAGAGCTGTCATCAAAGTTGAAATTAGCTCCCCATGTTTGCTTCATCTGATAGTAATGAAAACACCATTGCTATTGGATGATTGTAGAGACTCAAATAATGCCAACCACTTCATCTTGCCTCTTGGGAAAACATCAGAGAGTAAATTAATTTTCCTGTTATTCAGTTGGTTGTATGCAGGGAATGATTGCTAATACAATGATAATTTGGTTAAAATTAAAGAAAAGTCACGCATATGTATGCAGTACATTTACTGCTTGAAATGTTTGATAGCATTATTTAATTCCCATTTTACCCAGCTCTACAGTAAACAAATTTTGTTTATACTTACAACCACACTGCCCTTCCTTGCACAGCATCTTTTTTCAATCAGTCAAACAAGTTTATTTGTCACATGTTATCACACAAGTCACAGGGAAATGTAGTTGTCACCCCAGTCATACCCTGTACAGTACATACATGGGTGTGCTTGCTTTTGTCTTTGTTTGTATGTTCTGTCGTGACAAGTTTGTTCTGTGTTTGTGCTACAAGTGTAGTGTCAAACTATGTACTACAAGTGTAGTGTTATTCAGAACTTATGTTTAACTAAACTGCATCATAGTTTGAAAGAAAATACCATTTTAAGTCCAGTAAACTTGAAGTATCAGCTGACATGTAGTTAGGTGTTGAAGCTGCAACATTTATGTGAAGACAAAAAAATAAGATTCTCCTGTCAAAAGAGACTCCCACACAAAATACTTCAGCCTTTGCCACTGAAGTTATGACCTACATGAATAGAGAAAAAAATAAAGAATAAAAGATGAAGAGTCTTCCTAAGGCATACGTTCAGACAGAATTTAGATGAAAGATAAAACGCTTAGATAAAAGGGTTGAACCTTTTTCTCTTTCACTGTGAAAAAAGTATAAAAGCTGTGTTTTTTGCATACATCCTTGTCTTCCTCTTGTTCCTTTTTTGTTGTTTTTCAACTGTCCGTATTCTGGAGCATTGATCTGCACATATGGGGGTGTAAATTACTCACACCTGCCAGCTACTTGATCATACTCAGTGAAACTGTGAGACTCTGTATATCGTCATTATTTTACCCATGGTGAGTTTCTACTTTACACTTTCTGCAACTCTTTTCTCCTTAGTTATACTGAGATTTGTGTGAAAGGTTTCCTGCAGTTTCATCTGCACTTACCATACTTGATAAGATGCGTGTTTACATCTTAACTGTCACACAAAATTTGTAATTTCATGAATTGTTTAGGAAATCTTTTGATTTTGATGATTTGATTGTAATGACGTCAAGTTGGTAGCTTAAAAAATTTGACTTTTGCTATGTCATCTGCTTGTGGCAGAGCCATGGAGCCATGACATGTCAAATTGGTCTCATTTGTGAGTACTTGATGATTGGTTAGTAAGGTAGATGTTTATATATACATATCTAATGAGTTAACACAATAATGATCGAGCCTATAATCCACTGATGAAAGTATTGCAATATTTTTAAATTTGCAGTATTATAAACTGGGTGTCAGCAGCAACATTCCTGGATGCTATATTAAGTTACTGCTAATGCAAATATATAATTTCCTACTGCTGTAGCTTTAGATTAAAAGCATTTAACTGGCAAGACACAAGTTAATTTTTATTATGAAGTAGTCACAGGAAAAGCAGTGTGTTTTTCAGTGACATTAGCACTTCAACAGATCATTTTCACTGTCTATTTTTGCTGAGAACCGTGTGCGTAGTGTGACAAAAATAGGCAAGCCGCCGAATCTCTAGATGATGCACCTCTGCATGTGTGGCTGCTCTAACCTGTTAACATGGGCGCCGAAATGAAAAGCATGATGTTCCACAATGCACGCATGCTGCTCAGGGAGGCTGTGTAGCCGGTAGCGTAAGAGCCGCAGGTGACAGACTAGACACCTCGAACTTCTCAGCGTAACTCCTTTCACAGTGCCCTACTGTACACAGATAAGGAGTAACTTAACACTACAATAAATTGTGTCTTTGAGGACCTCCAGTGGTTTAACTTTTAACCTTACTTCAGTGTCCACTGTTGGGTGTGGTGACATATAAAATAGAGCATACTTCATACTGTCACACTCACCACACACATCAGTGCTGCTAGGTCTGGTCCGAGGAGAAACAGACTTGAAACTTTCATGTTTGGAGACAAAGGCAGTAAAGCAATATTTACACTTCCTTTCCTAAGGCTAAAGCCTAACTATAACATGAAAAGTAGTATGGTACAGGAGCAACCTCCCACTTTGAGTTGCTTAATCGTACATTATTGCTGTTCCTCTGAAACTTTTCCGCAAGGTCACTGTAATGTTTGGGCAGGCTAATGTTGGATGTTAGTCCAGGGTTCTCTGTCGTCATTGGGGTTCAGTTAGGCCACATACAGCCCGAGGCAGCCGTCTCCTCCAGTCCCCACATCCAGGCAATTTAAAACCTCTATACTCGTGGGATCATCAGGCAGCTGCTTGCAGGCCTCAGCAAGGGCTGTGAAAGGTCTTGAGATTACTGTAACTTACGCTGCAGATGTAGGGGAGAGAGGAGGATGGATTCTAAAAATGTAATCAACGCCTGAGCTTGTTTCTGGTCTCAATTTATTAGCGGGAGCTGGGGCTTGGTAATTATTTTCTTTTGCTAAATCCGCTTCACCAGGACTGAGTGTGCAAGTGCAACTGTATTTATATTGTCTGTGGCACTGAAGATCTGATTATGTTTTGTTGTTGCTGTTGTTGACCCTGCATTAAATCTGTTCTTTTTATTTGTTTTATGGGTCCTACAGGTCATCATATAGTTCATCACTATGAAAGGCACTTGACTCTCCATTAGTCAGAGCTCTACTGCTGTTACAGCCAAATCCGCATGCAGGTAGGCGGCGATTTGACTGGGCTGCAATTTGTGAGAAACCACATATTGTGTTATTTAGCATGAAAACTGTAGAGCAGAAAATAATAAATTGCATTGACTGTGGTTTTGTACATTTCTGCTGGAAATGGCTTGCAGAATGTCTAGGGAAAATCAAGCTAATGGAGGCTGTTGGATGGGACTAAATGTTTCTTATTTTCCAGTACTGCTAAAAAGCCAGTGGAAATGAAAGGAAATCTGTTGTCTCGGGAGTAAGATAGACAATGTGATTGGTGATATTGGGCTATAAAACTTAAATTGGTTTCCATTAACTTAAGGTACATTTGCAGCGAGCATGTATAAAGTTTTGACTCCTTTTACTTTGCTTTCATTTATTAAATATGTAAATTATTATTTTGACTGATACCAACGCAAATGATGATGCATGTGTATGAACATAATTGCAACTATTATTTGTGTAGCTTTGGTAGCCATGGTTTCTATCGGTTATGATGATGTTTGACTCACTCTCACGGGTGCGATAGGTAAAGGTTGAGCAGGAATCCTGTGTATAAATTTGACACCTCCACACCTCGGACAGTTTGTGCAATTATTACCCTCCCACATTAGTTTGTTTAAAAACTTAAGGACAGTCAGACTGACTTTAATATTTCTATCATGTATAAATATAAAGTTTTCTGCTGTTTTAAAGAAGACAAATTATGCTGTAACATATGCACTTTTTTCTGTTAATACCTCACCCACATGTTTTATAATTGTTTTGAGAGGTCAGTCAACTTTTTTGACAGACTGAGGCTTGTTTGCTCCCACACACAATGTTGGCACACCCAGCGAGGTGTGCATTCTTAAATATTAATGGATGCAAAGAACACCCGATGCGAAGAGACAAAAATAGTTATTGGAGATAAAGTGTATTGCTGATGTTTCAATCCTAATGATTCAGCTGTTGGCTGCCTGCTGCTTTGAAACCAGCGTTCTCAGCTCTTTCTGCCTCTGCCTCATCTCTTTAGAGGCCACTGTCACTGTGAACAATATGCAAAACCCAGTATGAAGCCTTATTTATCAACTCTTAAAATATCTAATACAACAAGTTGGAATCAGTAATACAGAATTTCTAAAGTGTGGGCATTCATAATTCTGTTGAAATAATCACTGGAATCCTTTTAAGCAGTTACAGCTCACTACAGACTCCATGCAGTGCACTTTGTGCAAATTAAGTGATTAATTAGAACTGAGAGCAAAAAAGTCTTACAACCTTATTTTCAGACATTTAAAAAAAATCAGCTGTACCTGCCGAGTAAATCGGCTACAGTGTGATGAGGAACCACTTACATTGTGATCATTAACACTTAAAGGGAAAACAAAGAAAGGTACTGACACTGTAGACAGTCTCATGACTTGTGAAATGGAAGCTCAGCAGGCTTTTTCGCAACACTATTTATCAAAAGAACAGCAGCAGAAGTTTCATCCATCATACCAGAATTTGTTTTATAACGGTAAGTATTTACTTGGCTCAAAGGGCAACCTTCATCCAAAGAAGGCAACAGGGCAGTTGCTGGAGCCCATGTAGCTACTAAACTCTGCATGTCTCTGTAAGTTATACTCTTCCTCAGACTGATGGGATTCTCTGTGAGAGTGAGGAAGTAAGAGTGAAAGAGAGAGTGAGGAAGAGATATGGGGCAGATGTGTATAGTGCTGATGTGCAGTTTGAGAAGCCAGTTGTAGACGATAGGCAGACAGGCAGGCAGGGAGTGAATGCTACTGTACTATTTCTCCTTCACTGCTTTGCCAATAACTTTGGTGTTGCAATGGGCTTCTCATTTAGTCGGTGCCAAGCTGCACAGACTCTGATAAGACTTCCCGAGCTCCCACTGATCCACTCTGCTGAATGTATGGTGAGGCAAACTGGCAGACAGCTCGCCTGTACTCAGGAAATCTAGAGGCGTCATTTTTAAATCAGTAGGAGTTATGTATTAGCTGAGAAATGTGGGAGTCACTTTAAACTATGAATCATCACTTTTTACTTCTTTTATATGGGATTATTGCTCACACTATCGATATCACGTTCCCAAGAACGGTCCCATATGGGATATTCATTTAGAAAGCAAGGATGTTGTTTAATCCATCACTGTGACCATGATATTCCATTCATAGTCAACCCGAAACAGCTCACAGCTGATCCTAAGCGCTGACTCCTCCAATCCCCAGTCACATTTAAACAGTGAGGCAGTGAGGTCTTTATAACTTGACAGCTCATACTCTTCTGCTGATCATTCACGCTGCTGCTGATGCTGCTGCTGCTGTTGACCCAGGTTGATGCAAATTCCCTCCTCTCCTCAACCTCCTCCTGCTGTCCTTTGTAGATGGATGCTGTGCAAGCTGTTTCTGAATAATGGTTGATTTTGTGCCATGGTTTCATATTTATGGAAATATGGGTTTTTATTGCACTTCCCACAGCATGTCTCACATGCTTCTGGGATTCAGCTGGAATGAAACTAAGGATTGATTTAAAGTTATAGTCTTTAAGATTTTTCAAATCCCAATTTTGGTGGTATTTATGGTCTGCATTCATTCTGCAGTAGCCATTTACTGTATTTATATTCAGTAATTGGCTCTCTGTATGTTATGTTCCATTGTTACTGAGGCAGAGTCCGCCTTTCCCAAACTAGATTCAGATTAGTTATACACCCACAATGGATTCACGGGAAACCATGTATGTACTTCAGCAGTGCAAATTTCATCTCATTTATGGAAGCCTTTCTGTGTAGCTCTCCTCCAGAGATGTGTGAAGTTACTGTCAATGCAAACTGAACATTTCCTACTGTTTCACGTTACAAGCATTCAACCTGTGAACCACGAGTTGGCTTTTATTTTGAAGCAACAACAGGAAAGGCGATCTCAGAGGTTAGCTCTGACTGCAAATGGCCACTAAAAAATGCATGCAAAACAAGGCTAAAGTCATTTTCGTACGCAAGCTTTGATTATTAATTTTAGTCTATAAAATGTCACACAAGTTCCCAGAACCAAAAAGTAATGAGTCTAAAATCCAAAGATATTCAATTTATAGTGATATAAAAAGGAGAAAGGGGTGCGAATCCTTGCATACGAAGAGCTTGAACTGGCAACTTTTTTGGCATTTTGGCTTGATTAATTACTTTAACAGTTAATCGATCATCTAAGTTGTTGTCAGTTTTCTGTAAATCCAGTGATTGTTTCAGCATTTAAGTGACTTCTCCCATTTCTTGCAAATATTGAAAGGTGATGTGATTTTATTTGTTTTTAAGTTGAGCATACTGAAAATAAAGTTTAATGAATTCTGAAATGGAGAAAGTGTTTTCAGTCACAGCAGTCTGCTGGATAGACAATAAAGATCACAGTAAGCCGATTTAAACAACTGCCAACAGTGATTATGCAATATGGGGCTCTCCTGTGACTTGTGTCACCCTTCCAAGATTGGCTCAGCTCTCTTAGACCTTGCTGCCCTCAGGAGCAAAGAGTGTCCATCATATTCATAATTATCTGGAAGGGAGGTCTGTCACAGCCGCATATTAGCAGCACACAGACGGCATGGCAGTAAATAATCCCATCATTTCAGCCAGAGGAGGTCAGGCAGACATAAATTTTACACAGAGCACTTTTACATCCTGGAGGGCATTGTAGGGAGGTTTCATCATCTGAGGGATTGATGCATTGGATTTCCCTTCCCTCCTGCTGCATTTTAACCAGAGCCAAGTTTTAGCTTTTTTGATTCATGCACATCTGAATTGCAGTGGATGTATGACTGCTTTGTACCGTTTGAATTTCTCCCTTGGATTTCTGAACAAATTGTTCTGGCGGGCAAAACTTCAGTTTGGATGACCAGAAACAAATCAGTTTCGATGCCTTGGTCACACCAGGTCATGCCCTGCTATTAAGGAATGTCTTCTTATCACGTCAGACCTGGATGATTTCCGGTGGGGAAAAAAGTTCGACACCATGTTTGAATTTTTATGCATTGAAATAAGCATAAACCTTTCTGACTCATGCTAAAAGGCTCGTAATTTTTGTTATTTACAGAACAAAAATTATACCCAGATTTTGTAAAAGAAGCAGATTGTTTTAAACTGTTATTCACCCACATTTATTGTTCTGTTGTATTTCCTGCTTGCACTGTACATTAAACAAGATCTTTTTGCAATCATTTGCTATGAAAATACTTCTGGTTATAGTAGTTAAGAGAAAAGATATGGAGGACATGTAAGTGAATTACTGGTTATCCAACAAAGTAATTAATCAACAAAATATAAAGAACTTTGATACACATTCACACACGTCTCCGCCACGTGTTTTGTTTTTATATATTTTCACCGTTGACAGATTTCACCCCTTTACATGTGCATGACTTTTTGTCCTCTCATACATTCCATTCCCTTTAGCATCTCTGTTTGTTTTCTCCTGCCTGACATTTATCAAGTGTGAGCTTAGAGGATGCTCTGAGCGGTGGAGAGGAGCTCCGTCTCCGGGACATTGGGTGTCCATGATTCGAGCAGCTTCGGATCACTCACTTAAGCAGCTAACATTTCAAACGGGCAATAAAGGGAGTCCCTCTAGAACAATAAAACTGTGTTAGAGTCAGGGGTGGATGCACTGTAATACAGACAGATATTTCTCTGCCACTGCTGCAGCTGCTGCGCTCAGCAGAATGAGAGAGAGACTGAATCAAAGGACATTCAATACAGCAAAGAAAGAGAGCTGGATTGACTGTAACATCCAGGTGTAACATTCCCTTTCTCAACATGGCCAAGAATAGAAGGTATACCTGGAGAGTTAAAGAGGTCATTAGGTCATTAAAGTAATTCTTGACCTCCATCAACCTCTGTCAGTGCAGCAACATTGGCGGAAGAAGTCTTAAAAGTACCATTTAAAATGTCTATTCCTTTACGTGTAAAACCGTAGTAGTATTGCATGTATCTTTTCATTTTATTATTCTGTGTGTGTGTGTATATATATACATATATACTTATACTTGTGGGAGCAGTGTGTCTGAGCAATGAGAGGATTGTTCTCTCCATATATGACAAGATGTAAATCAGCGTTAGTGTGTTCATTTGTTTCTGTCCTTCAAGAGCAGGGACAGGGATGACAGCTATGTGATGATCCCTCATGTCTGATCCATCTCACGCCTCATTCCCCTCGCAGGAATAACATTGAACAGGGATTTAGCCAAGACCTTGACTTAACTGCCTGCTTGGAGAGAAGAGTGCACATTGTCTTTGTTGTGTGGGTGTGTAAGTCTACGGCCTGTAATAAGTACAAGGGTCTCCAGCGTTGAGGTGTGTGGGTGTGTGTGTCATTGGCTTTGTCTTTGCTTGTGTATTCATGTGTGACTGTGAGTACATGTCAAACAGCATGCGGTCCTTCCAGAAATGAACAGGAGGTGACTGAGATTTACTGGGTTGATGGGCTCCTTTCATAACTTGATGTTTTCTGCATCAACATTCACCACCAAGCATAAACATTCAACAATTTGATGGATTACTACAAATTAGAGGCCCTACTAACCTAAGCTCAAGTTTCAAACTAAGCTTCAGTCTCATAATTTCATATATGCTGCTACTTGCTCTTGTTTACTACTCATCAGACCAGGGTTGGCCCATTGTCATTCCAACAGCCTTGAAATTTTCTTTGGACCTTTTATGAAACAAAGGGCATCTGTTGTAAACTAGAGCAAAAAGCTCCAAACAATCCCCAATTAATTGCCATTATTTACTCCTGTGTGAGTGACTTTGTCCTAAAAAATACAGTTCCCAACTGTTTTAGGAAACCATTTAGCCTATACTATATATATACTACAAAAGATTTATGTTTTTATTAGTAACCAATGGGATCGGGGCTGGGAGTCCATTCTTATTTTTATGTTTTGTTTGTTTTTTTTCTTTCACTAAAGCCCTGCTTATGTGCCATTGTCAGGCCAAGCACTGGAGATGAATGGAGAGTATGTAGTCTTAGAGGTTGTTGAGGCCTTAATCATAGGTCGCCTTGAGCTTTTCTTTGAGATTAGGAGGCACTTGGCACACCGGGAAACCCTTTGTTTGTTTGCATGCCTGTGTACATATGCATAAGCATTGAAATATGTATATCTTTTATATGCACTTTAACATGGTGTACCAGAGCAGGAGACATTGTCTGTAGCGGAGCTGAACCCTTGTTGACTTTGCTGCAGTGACATTTGTGCTAACCACTGTAGATTCGCTTTGGCAGCACTCCCTACAGCTACAAGTTTGGAACCAAAAGGAGATGATGGGACTAAAGTTCTAGTCTTTCTTTTAGGTCCATCATGTCCCCTTATTTTGTATTTGTTCAGTTTGATAGTTTTTGAGTTGTCGGAGGAGATTAGGCAACGAGATCCATTCCCATGGAGTCACAGAGGGGGGCTCCTGCTCTGCAGGGACATCACCTAATGATTTATTCATATGTGACATTGTTTTCATATTTTGTTCTCTTATCACCATGCTTCCAACTTGCACGTAGGCCTCGCTCCCTCCCACCCTCCTGTCAGCATCTCTCATTCTATCATCAGGCTCAGGTGGTGCTAAAGCAAAGGAGGGACGCAAGAGAAAACAAAAGGAAAACCTTGTCATCTCCTCTGCTGTGTCCACCGCTTATTCGCCTGCTCTCCATTTGTATAAGTCCCTCGCAGCATGGGATAGACATGTTTTGCATAACGACTGATTTCAAGTGTGAAGAAAAAAAAATGCAGAGTGCTGCACGTGATTAATTTGTGGTGTCTCATTTCCTCTGCACATCCTCATCAGGCAGAGCCTTGCCTAGCAGAAAATCCAGAGCTAGACACTCGGCCTGCTTTGAAAGATGAGCTTTAATCCCATAGCAGAGAAGGACATGAAGCTTGAGAGGGGTCTAAATGAGGATGTTTACCTTTTTGTTTTCATATGGATTCAGGAATTACTTGTAATTAACTGGACCCTCTGCACTGAAAAACTTCCGCATATGCAGATACAGACATTATCTATCCCTTTTGCCCTCTTTTCTTTTCCTGCCTCTATAAAACACACACAATTTAAATCAAATTTACAATTACAATCCAAAGGCTTAGGCTTGTATAATTGAGGTTAATCAAATGCCCTTTCTTCCGTATCTCTGTCTTTGCTCTTGCAGGAAATGCATGCACAATGTCGGAGTACAACAAGCTGAAGAACATGCTGCTGGATATGCAGCCTAAAGTGCTGAAGACTGGAGAGCAGAGCCAGCAGAGGGACATGGAGGAGAAGAGAGCACTGGTGGACACCATGTTCAAATACCTGGATGTGGACAAGGACAGCCGGCTGGTCAGTGATGAGCTTGAAAAGGTAGGTATAAACCCATGAGGTGGCCTGAATAATGAGATTGCTGTATGGATGGATGGATGAATGGTGAAGACTGATTGAGAAAGAACACTTTTAAACAAGGGAGAGAGATGCCTTTTGCAAACTGTGTTGGATTTTGAGTTTGTTGGATACCATTCATGTCTGGAACAGTTTATCTGGATTTAAGAGCATTTATTACTTTAATTTGATTGTGTGGGAGTGTGAAGAGACCCTGTGTGACATCAACAAAAACACAGATTTCAAACCTCCCAGCTCACATTAGCCGACAATCGATCAGATTTTTTTCTTCTTTGTCTCCCCCCACCAGAATTATTACTGAGTGAGTGCCATGTGGCTGAACCATTTAATCATCTTGTTCAACAATGAAAAATGTTTACAGAGGCTATCTTCCTGCCGGGGTCTGATGGGTAACAGTGGTGGAACTGTAGATAGAATTGACATTGATATTTGCAGGATGAGGAAATGAAATTATTGTGGACATCGCCTGTTATCAGGAAATGGCCATCAGAGATGGGTGTTAATTACACTCCTCCCAACCAATACTACGACCTCAGTGACTTCTGCCAGAATGCAGTGAACCATGTTAGAGTCACTGCTGACTGCAGACTGCAACAGGAAGAGTAAATTGTAATGTTTAACATTTTAAATGTACTGTAGCTCTTTCTTATTATTCGGAAATTGAAAGAGTGGCTCTATGATGCCTTATTAAAACAAGCTTATTATAAGTTGAAAATGTGCAACTAAATATAGACTCGAAAATGCCACAGTAATTAATCTTTTGTCATCTCACTGCAGTTGAAAATGACAACATGCTTTGTCCTCTTTTTAAATTAAAAGGATTGAGTGATTTCTGGCCCAGTTGAAGCAACAGAAATAAATAATAAAATCTCTTTCTGGCAGAGCTGCACTAAAAGATCCAACAAAAGATTTTGATCAATCGCAACTGACAATTACTAATGCTGACATTTTGCCAGGAAATCTTTAGATAAGACCGTATTATCCTGTAGGAATTCATAAATTCAGTTTCACAGAAATAATGCTTTTCTGGATCAAAAGAGTTCAAAGATGAATTCCAGTCATCCATCCAGACTGTCTCCAGTTTGGGATCTGTCTATTGTCACAGATGGTCTTAGAGGGTGAAGTCCTGTACTTTGGGTTTGAAATATTTTATTCCAGTGCCCAAGGAGAGATCAGTCTATCAGTGAACACACGGCTGCAGTTTGCTGTAGGCAACAACATGAAGAAAAGTTTGTCACATCCCTTAAAATGTGCAGCTCCAGAGAGAATCAATTGGAGGGGATGAACAAGTATGGGGGCTATATTTTAAGCCTTGTAAATCTTAACTGATGGAATTCAACATTGAACTCACAGTACCCCGTAATAGTTTTGTTAGCATTTTGGCCTAAGCACTCAGTTCTATATAAAAATTTAATTGTCTTTCTTAAAATTAAAGAATCTTCATAAGTAAATAGAAACCGCTTTCTAGTGTGGCACCATTAGACATACAAAGTAGCATCATGTGTCTCATTGTAGCTCAGATTATTAATGAGTTAGCACCAGTCTAGTTTGATCTGTTTACAGCATCTTAATAATACCTGCCTTGCTCACTTTTGGTGAGTAAAATATGGACCTGCTGTCTGTCTGCAAGGCTCTTCATTGACTCAGCTGCTGACTCAGAACGGCCTGATATTTTAGCTTTGTTCAGGGAGGAGAAAATTAACAAGAGTTAGTTAGAAAATAGTTTAAAGGCAAAGAATCACTGACTAATTTGTAGTAGACCTAAATTTATTAGTTATGCATTTTAATAAATTTATGAGAATTGATACCCAATTATGAATTTTTAAGATTCATAAAATCATTTTTTTTTAATTCCTCGTTAAGGGCACCACCGGAGTTGTTATAATCCTAGAGTCTCCGGACCTCTAGGTAGTTTTGAATAATTGTACAATTATTACTAGTGATCAGTTAGTTAATAATCGCTCAATTATCTTAAATCAGTCAGTCAGTCTCATATCTAAAGGGTCAATTCTCTTGGCAGGAACTATAAATAGGCAACACACACAGCTCTTGATTATACACAGTGAATTTATTCTCTAACTAAGGTGATAAAAAGATGGTTGGATACAGGGAACATAAACATTTGCTGAACAATGAGCCTGAAGGTTCGATTGTGGGAAGCATTTGACTCATACGGCATAGGAGCTAATTAAAGTAAACTAATGCTATAATTTAGGAGTTAAAATGGACATCTGATCACAGGACGTGTGTTAAGTCTTACTGCTTGTCGACAGCCTGCTTTCGGCCTGTTGCACGGGTCCCACGCTAGCTGCCGATCCTGGCTTTTTGCTAGGGATTCTCCAGGGTTCTCCGTGTCTGATTGAAAACGCCTCCTCCGTCTGGCAATTCGGCTGTTTGCAGGTTTCCTACGTTGTAGCTGGCGAGACCACGTGGCTTGGTCTGACCTCGGTGAAGTTAGCTCGACGAAAAAGGCTTAAAATGGAACTTGGCCGTTCCTGAATTAGTCCAGTGTAACTTAACGGACTCATAACTTTAACAAACAAAAGAAATAAAGAAAATAAAAAAAACTGAAGGCAGATCGATGTCTCGGCACTTCACGTGTGTAGCTTCAAGCGAACAAAGGCCTGTTTGTTTCGCTGGTCGACTGAGGGCGTTGCCTGGCGAGACACGCTGCGCGTGCCGAAGCATCCAGCGAGCAGGGCAGAGTGGAAGAGCCAACAGCGAAGTGAAGAGAGGAGACAGAGGAGAGAGCGAGCAGGTCGCGTGTCGCTCTTTTGTTGCCTGGGGCGTGGTTCCCCAGGGGGCGTCTCAGGTTTCCCAGGGACTGCCTTTCTAAACTTAATGTCTAAAGAAAAGAAATCTATTTGCACGTATTATAATCAAATATTTTCCACAATCGAACCTCAATGGTTGAACGGTTGTACCGTTCTAGGCATTTGGTAACAGGAAACAATTGTCACATTATTGGTCAGTATTTTTACACATTTAACCGCATTTCCGACGAGGGCATGTAATACTTATTTCGTCCACTTGGGGAGCTCAGGTTACATGAGGAAAGCTTGGATTAAATCAAAGATCGTCTCTCCTTAGGAACCGGGAATATTGTTGATTCATCCTTAAATTCAAGCTGGCGATTAAGAGTATAGTAAAACATTTCTTTGTCATCATTTCTAAAGGGATTTTGTAAGAAAGTATTATGAACAAGCATTGATTACATTAGATGAAGGAGTGTCTTGCTGAAAATAAAAACACTGCACAAGTAACTTCTTTCAGCACTAATATCAACAACAGATAGCAACAACAGTTAACATAACTACTCAAATAGAGGCAAACATATTCAGGCAACTAAAGATTTAATTAACTTAATTAAATGCTTTGAGTATTTGGAGACTGCAGTCCTTTGTCATCCAAAGTTCAGTGTCTGGAACATGTCGCACTTAGGTGAGACAAGGAGTATCCTTTTGATGTGGTAATAAAACAAAGAATAAGGTCAGTTGCCACGGAAACGTGTGTGGGGGCCAGTTTTGATAGGCTGTTCAGGGAGATGCCAATGGCTGGTTCGTGTCCCTTTGTCAGTTTAACAGTCAGGCCCCGCGTTATCAGCTTCGGAATCAAAAAGGTGCCAGTTTTATGGTCGGGCTAGCACTTAGAGAAAGCAACTTTGACCCCTCCCCTTCTTCTCTGGGGAGGAGAAAGGAATTTAGGGTAGCTCCAAATTTATTCAATGTAAAATGCACAAATCCACACTGTTGTTCACTACACATTAAGTGAATTAATTAATAAACTCAGTATGTCTGGCTGACTAAAAACATCAGTAGAAAATAAATTATTTAAATTATTTCAGTCAAATTCAGTACAGCTTTACGTTTGGTCACTGTTGTAGCATGACTACTATGTTTAATAAATTTATGAGAATTGATACCAAATTATGAATTTTAATATTCAAAAGAATATCTCGTTTCGCGGGGCACCACCGGAGATCCAATTCGCCCTGAGTCTCCAGACCTCTGAGTATGGTTAATAATTAGACAATTATTCACTAGTGATCAGTTAGTTATCATACATTATTACATAGTAATCGCTCAATTATCTTAAATCAGTCAGTCAATCTCATATCAAAGGGGGGTAAATTCTCTTGGCAGGGACTTGCAGACAGGCAATACACACACAATTCCTTTGGTGAGATTTATTAATTAATTAAGGTGATATAAAACTGCGTTAAATACATCAAAGAAATAAACAATGGCTAAACAATGAGAAGGTTCTATTGTGGGGAACATTTGACTCACACGGGCAGCTAATGAACGCGAGCTATGACTTTTAAGAGTTAAAGATAATCTATTAACAACTATGGGACATCACTGAACACACAGAGTGCAGGGTTTTGGTCTTACTGCGTGTCGCTTCTCCCAGCCGGGTGTTGGTCAACGGCCTCACACTGGCTGAGATCCGTGTGTTCTCGGTTAGGACAGCTTCCATCCATCGGCCAGTCGCTTTCTCTGCCAGGGAATTGCTCCGGAGGTCCGTCTTTTGTAGGCTTATTGAAGAAACTTGCAGTGGGGACCAACCCTGGCGTGGGTCAAAGGTTTGGTCGTCCTTTGTTACTGCTGGCGGGACAACGTGGTTAGGGATCCGACCTCAGTGACATTAGCTCGACGAATCAAGCTTAAAAAGAAAAGAACTTGGTCGCTCTTGAATTAAAACTAGTGTAACTTAACAGACTGATAACTTTTAACAAAACAAAACCAAAGAAAATAAAATGCAAGGAAAGTTGCTGTTAAACGAGGGAAAAATGGATGTCGCGGCGCTTCGCTTGTGTTGCTTGAAAACCAACAGGCTTCGTTGCGCCGGGCCGAAGATCTTAGGGCGTTGCCGGGAGAGTGGCACGCTGGGCACGTGCCGAAGCGCAGTTGGAGAGCCAGCAACAAACAGAGGACGAGAGAGCAAGAGCGTGTGTCGCTGTTTTGTCTGTTGGGGGTGTGGTTCCCAGAGGGCAGTCCTTTGTTCCCCTGAGGCAGAGCTTGTCTTTTCTTTAACTTTTAATGTCTAATCAAAGGAAAAATCTATTTGCACGTATTGTAATCAAATATCTTCCCACAATCAAACCTTAATTATGAAACAGGTATACCGTTCTTAGTTTTAAGCACTTGATAAAAAGGAAAACAATTGTTAGTAGTTAGATCTTAAAAGGTTAGCATTTCATAGGAATCACAGATGAGAGGAACTTAACTAGCTTTCTGGGTATATTGGTTACACGTTCTTAGAGAATATAAGCAAGATACACGAATGACATTAGATTATGGACCGATAAATAAAGTGACATTTATACATTAAACGGCATTTCAGACGAGGGCATGTAATATTTATTTTGTCCACTTGGGGGAGCTCGGGTTACATGACGATAGCTTTGATTAACCCTAAAACAATCTTTGCTCAGGAGCTGGGGAATTTAGTTATTTAACCTTAAATTCAAGCTGGAAAATTAATCGAGTATAGGATGACATTTCTTTACCATCATTTCTAAAGGAAGTGTCAAAGTCAAAGTATTGTGAACACAGCATTGATTACAACATAGACTGAATAAACGTCAGGGATCCTTGCTGAAAATTAAAACACTGCAAAATTAACTTATTTAGATTCTTTAAACAACAGACAACAACATGGTAACCTAACTACTCAAATGGAGGCAAACGCCACTACTAACTTGGCAAGGATTATTGGTTGAACAGAACAGCAGTTTATAATGAAACATTGTTTTAACTCAAGAAGGCAGGAGTTGTGTCGCATTCCTGGCTTATACAGCTCAAAGAAGAGACGGGAGTGGTGTTTTATGGCCCAGCCATTCTATGGGAAAAGGTATCAGAACGTCCAGTACTTTGATGTCCTGAGGCACCCTTGAGGGAGACGGATTGGACAATTCTTTTGCTGTCCTGCTAAGTGTCTATTGACACCTTTACGGCGTCCTTGCGATGCATGTCTGATTGAGTCTCTGCAGACCCTTACCAAACCCCAGGCCAATCTCTAGTTTTTTGCATGTCAAAAGGCCAATCTCCAGGGGAGGAAAACTTTCCTACCCCCTCCTTTTTCCTCAGAGAGAGAGAGAGGGAAGGTTTTTTTTAGTCTCCAAATTATTTGATATAAAATGCACACATCCACACTGTTGGTTCACAACACTGTCAACTCATTTCTTAACAGTAACATTTTTACTTACCAGAGTTTAGGGACATCATATAGTTCCCTACTTAACTCCAACCAGCTTCAACCAAATCAGAGGTCTAATTAGCAGTAAGTAATTGAAAATGCCTGAGCTCATATGCCTTTTTAAAACCAGGCTAAATGTGCTTTGAATGTGGAAGGTTAAGCTAGCTCAAATAGCTGTTTACTATATTTCAATGTGTAGTTAGGACCTTCTTCATCTTGAAAAAGTCATTAAAATGAAAAATGAAGTGAAAATGAAAAATTTGAAAACACAGCTATATCTAAAAATATGTTTTCCTAAAAATTTTACGAGTCTGATAATTACTACAAATGTATGGACACTGAATAAAATGATAGGCGTGGCGTCCTGTTTACATGCCCCTTAAGGACTTAAACACAGAATTCAGCTTTCCAGCATAAGCAGTGTTTTGACAAAGATTTACCTGCATCGAGTGTTTTGCACTTTTATTAGTCGCTGCTATGCTGCTATGTACAGAAACAACAGCTTTAACAGAACACAGTGCAACTGGAGTTATTGGGCGCTGTTTATCTCCCTAAAACTGCTTAACATCACCTATTCAAAGATAATTCCCCTGAGAAAGACGCATCGCTAAAGTGGAAGAGAGGGCTTGTAAATGACAATGGAGGAGAGAGTGGTGCGTCTTCCCAGGGGAACATCTTTGGATGAACTCAGGTGCCGTATGCACAAGCGTAATCAGTTAGTAGAGTAGAGATGTTCTTAAAATGGAAAGGAATGAGATACCGCACGTACTACTCTCGGAATGAGTTAGTTTCTGTGATTCTGGTGTTTATGTACATGAGGCATTTTCCTTCTGATGGAAATCTTACTCTAATTATTAGTAGAATGAAGAGCTCATTCTAAACACTACTTATAATGGCAACTATGTTTAGGGTGGCAATTTATTTCAAATCACTATTGATTCTGCTGGAAATCCAAAGGATTACTTCTTGTAGCACTTGTAGAACAGGAATATTTGGGAAAATTTTATGAGAAGGCTTACTATAGGTTTAATCACTATCATGACATCTTTTTATAAAAGAGAGAAGCAGAATGTCCATAACATACAGTATCTTAAATGTAAAATACAGACTGTAGTCAAATGTACAGTTTTAATTACATGAACGATTATATGTTTCTTTACTTAATTTTCGTAAAAAATGATTAGGCAACCTTATCAGAAGGTTACATGTTAAATGTGTGTGGTATTGCACCTCAAGGATGTCAGATTTACATTTATACCGAATATGCATAATGTGGTTTTGTCTTGCAGCAGATAGCTTATAATAAAATAAGATTAAAGGTAAGAGAGAAACAATAAGTAAAGGCTATGATAAGGTGTGAGAATTGTGCTTGTGAATGATAGTTGACTTTATCACCGTTTTCCATGTTGTTTTATATTATTGAACACAGCATGTGTGTTTGTGTGTTAGATCTCTATGAAAGAGCACCTGGAGGACAGCCTGATGGAGTGCACCATGCAGGACCTGCTGCGTTACGATGACTACAACAATGATGGACACCTCAGCCTGCATGAGTTCTACACAGCTTTCCGTGAGTCTTTAGTCTGTCCATGTTTTGCCTTTTTTACCAGTCTCCCTTTCTTCCCCTTTTCCTTATTTTCTTTCTCTTTCCTGTGTACTATCAAAGACAGACAAAGCATTTGTCCCAGAGACCATGTTATCCTGTGAAACTGTCTCTCATACATCTTTGCCTATAACTGTCTTTACAATTATACATACTTTAATCTTTTTTTTTAAATTAGCATTTTCCTCTAAAACTACATGTCTAGTATTTGCACCTTGGCTAATTATTTTGCTTTAGTTGACAAACTGCAATACATATGTCACCCATGCTTTTAAAAGCTAAAAACACACAGCTTACTGTCAACACTATTTACAACCTGATGACCTCCCAGTCAGCCTCTCCACAGCGGCCATCAGGATAAAAGTGTTTCAGCCACAGATAAATTGATAATTGCACACTAGCCCATGTGCCCAGACCCAGCCATGATTATAGCATCTGGAACAGCCATAATAGCCTTTGGGGTATAGGCTGTGCAGCAGCTGAGAGCACAGGCAGGTTCCACCTTATTAAGACCAATACCGCTAATGTTACTGTAGCAACAGCATCAAAATAGCTGGACGCCTGTTTTGAAACTCATAGGTTTTATTTTTGCCTTGGCTTTCGAAATTTGTTTCCCTTCCAAAGCTGCGATAAAATCCAATAAAGTTGATGCATCCAGCAGTTAGCTGTGGCAGGTGGCCATTTCTAAGGCTCTACCTTCAACTTGTGCAGGTCCATTAAACCTCACCACTAATTTAGCCTCCTAATGAGTGGTTTTAGTGGGAACCATCCTGCTATTATTCGGTTACACTCACCTCACCTTCCAGATGGGCAGTAAGCAGACATTGCATTGCATTTACCTACCTACAGGCTTGGCTGCAGGGTTCTAGGCCTTGTTTATCAATGCATTTTATGTTTGACAAGCAGTTGAAAGAATGGGTTGGGACCAATAAAACAAGCTATTGATCAGATGACGCTCAAGGTTAACTGTTGGGCTTCAGAAAGGAAACACCAAAGGGGGAGTGATTATTTTTGAGTACTGCATCTGGTGTTCTGGATAATGTTAATGGTGTTAAAGTGTGTGTGTGTGTGTGTGTGTGTGTGTGTGTGTGTGTGTGTGTGTGTGTGTGTGTGTGTGTGTGTGTGTGTGTGTGTGTGCGCATTACTGCAGGTGTGTCTGAATATATTTGTGTGTGTGTTTTCCTGGGATGCAGTCAGTGCTCTCCCCTGTGATTGTTTGGGAAAGCAGAGCAGCCAGGAATCACAGGTGTGTTTAGCAGGCTGGAAATTTACAATATGGTGATAAGCTTGGAAGATGGAATACGAATATCCAGACCTAAATGATGTGAGGAGGTATTTTTCCCTGGTTGATATTCTGTTGTCAAGCCAGTTGTCTGATCTCAGGCAACCATTTAAAATACAAGCTTTAGTCATGCTTTGGAGAACTTATAATTCAAAGCACAGTGGTAGAAAACTCAGCAATCCTCCTTTAGTTTCCATGGTTCTACTCTGTTGATACTTTGTTTCTGCAGCTTTGATGTAAGAATCAAAACCCTCTGGGTGTTTCCCAAAAAGACAACTCCAGCTTCATTGTTGCTCACTGAACTTGTGCGGTTAAGAATCACTAATTGTGTCGTTTTCCCCCTTTATTCATTTATTTTTTTAATATATAAACCTTTTTCTTTAATATATAAACCTTGACAAGCACACTGCTCTACAAAGCTTTGTTCTGTCCTTGCCACCCAAATGTATTTTTTATTTTTACCACAAACTGAATTGAGGCGAAGGAAAATGATTGCATTGTTATTGATTTTTGCCTTTTACAAACCCAGCAGGTTGTTTGATATACTTTTTTTTTTACTTTTCTCTACAGCCTCCTTGGCACCTCTGTTAAATAGATTCTCCTTAAAAACCTGTTTCTTTCCACAAGAGTATGGATTTATAATTATATTCTACTTAAACATCCATTTCTTTCTTCAAGAGTATGGATTTATAATTACAATCAAAGAATAATGCTAACTGAATCTTACTGATGTAGTCTCAAAGATTACTATCTGGGATACGGCAATCACATTTACATTTGCATCTCAGACACTTAAGATGGTGTTCTAATCGAATCAGTACAACCATGAAATAATCCACCTAAATTATGATTTGGGGCCAGCTGTGGCTCAGGAGCATTGCCCTCCAGTAATCAGAAGGTCGGTAGTTCGATCCCCGGCTCCTCCACTAGGCATGTTTAAGTGTCATTAGGCAAGATACTGTGTGAGTGTGAGAATGGGATTAGTTTCTGTTATTGATGAGCAGTTGGTTCCTTTCATGGCAGCCTCTGCCATCAAAGTGTGAATGGATGAATGCCAACTTGGAGTGTAAAGCTAGAAAGGAAGAAGAAGGTACTTTATTGTCACATACACATCCATGTACCAAAATTCATTCTCTAATTCTTTCTAAACCCAATCCTTAAAGGTACTATATAAGTGCAGTCTATTAACCATATGTTAGCAGAATGTAGTATATGTCACAAAATGATTGGAAGAAATTCAGCAAATACGTCTCTAGATCAAACATAAATGATAGAGAGGGGTCCTTATATTGGCCCTCATGCAAGAACATTTTGTATTCTTAACTTCCTCTTACTTTTTTTCATACGGTGGTCCGTACGGCTCATACGAGATACAGATTCAGCAAACACTCCCAACTTCGGATAACTGTTTAAATGACCTGCGTAAACATGATGAATGCCTTCTATGCGTATTTAAGCGTGTTCGTGCGAACTGCAAAATAGAGTAATGGACACCCCAGTAATACCATATAAGGCTGTGCATCCTGCTCTACATGTCAAGAAGTGTTCATTCAAAAGAAAGTCCTGCTTTCTTTCAACTAAAACTTCATATATTTTACATTCATCACATATAAAGTGAAATGTTTCAGACATTTTTTTTTGTTTAATCTTGATGATTACAGCTTACAACTCACAAAAATCAAAAACCCATATCTCGAAATATTAGAATAAAGAATGTATTATACAGAAATGTTGTTATCAGAAGAGCCTTTAATCTCTCCATCTGTTTCGGTACACACAACGGCAATCAAAGACTTGACAGTTGTCCAGAAGACACCCTCCACAAGGGTAAACCACAGAAGCTCATAGCTGAAAGGGCGGGAATTTCACAGAGTGCTATATCAAAGCACATTCTTGGAAAGTTTACTAGAAGGTTAAAGTGTGATAGGAATAGGTGCACAAGCAACGGAGATGATCGCAGCTTTGAGAAGATTGTCAAGCAAAGCCGATCTAAGAACTTTGGGGAACTTTCCAAGGAATGGACTGAGGTTGGAGTCAGTGGAGCCACCAGATGTGTTCAGGAAATGAGCTACAAGTGATCTGTACTCTGCGCATGCGTTGGCGTCTGTAGCCACCTGTCGGAAGCTCCGTCTTAAACCTAACTCTTATCCAGTTTTAATCCACTCTTTTTCGTTACATTTTTTATATCCTTTTTATTTAATCTTTATTAATTTATATCTTTTTTATTTAACTTAAGTTTTACGTGGGTTAAGGATTTTAGCCATCCGGCATGGATTTTAAGCTAGATGACCGTAAAAACGCGATCAACGCTACTGATCGCAACAAAGCTCCGGTGACTATGCTAGCCGAAATAACTCTGCCCCATCAGGACTGCACACTCCTTAAGAAAGCGAACAAGAAGATTGCTGACCTTATGGAAGACATCCGACGACTTTCAGAAGAACTCAAAGAGAGTGATTCCCTGCTGACTGGCTTTATGGATGTGGCTTGAGTACAAGCCAAACAGATTGTTTCTCTTAGCGCAACCGCTAACATCCAGGACACCGTGTTTTGGGACCCCTCTAGCCTTCCCAGGCTTTCATCCTGCTCGACTCCAAAGCATCAGTCAACCTGGGCTGAAGTGGTGGTCCGTGGCTGCAAGAGAGGCTCGGATGGGGCTGCCTCTCATCCGCACATCGGCCTCTCCAACCGCTATGCAGCCCTGTCTAACGACACTCCGGTCCATCCAGTTGATGCACCTGTGGCTTCGAGTCTCCCTGATACGGATCTCTTTCGGCGCACAGTGCCTGCCGACAATGTTGCATCTCCTGCACTCGGCCGCCGGTCTGCCGCCGGGCCTGATCGGCGGCCGTCATCCCGGTCAAAAACCTCCGCTTCCCGACGTAGGCTGTGCTCAGACGCTCCGGAGGCCGTCTCTACCCTGCACCGTCAGGTAGCCCTTCTCTCAGGTCTGTTACTGCTACTCCAAAACAACCAGCACACACACTCCATCCCCAGTCCGCACGCAGTGTTGAAGCAGATTATGCTCAGTCCTGCTCTGGAACCACACAACCGGCATCTCCTCGTCCCCTTTTCTCCCCAACCACACTAATAATTGGTGACTCCATAACCAGAAACCTCCGTTTCTTTAATGCTACCACTCAATGCTTCCCCGGTGCCACCACAGCTGACATTTAAAAAAAACTCCAGGACCTGATGCCGTCGCTCCCGTCCTCCATCACAAGAGTGATAGTCCATGTCGGAACAAATGACACAGCTCTTCGGCAGCCTGAGCTGACAAAATCAGATTTTAACCATATTCTTAACTTTTTAAAGCAGTGTGGAAAGTCAGTTTTTATCTCTGGTCCCATTCCCACAGTTGGTCGCGGTGCTGGCTGCTTCAGTAGACTCCTTGGCCTCCACGACTGGCTCCAGTCCGCCTGCAGGGCTCATCGTGTGTGTTATGTGGATAATTTTAATATTTTCTGGCAAAGAATGTCTCTTTTTAAGACAGACTGACTTCACCCAAACAAACGGGGCTCAGAAATGTTAGCTGCGCACATACAGCATGTGGTGCGGTCCACACATGATTTACGTGAATGACTAATCATTCATGCAGCACACCTGGACACACCACCGCTCACTGAACAGATCTCTGGCTCACTGCCACAAACAACTGTCTCCACCTGCTGGCATGTAAAGCCGTCTGCTCCCAGCGCTGTTCCACAGATTTCTATTCCGGTCATCATCACGCATAGACCAGTAAACCGAAATGTGCACATCCCACACAGAAATATTAGTAATCTCTTAAGGATTAGGACAACTGCACCAACTCCAGCACCCAGAACAAACTCATTTAAAATGGCTCTCTTCAATGTGAGATCACTTTCAAGTAAGACTTTTATCTTAAATGATTTTATCTTGTCTGCAAATCTAGATTTTATGTTTTTAACTGAATCCTGGTTGCAGATGAATGACTATAGCCAGCTAGCTGAACTGTGTCCGCCTCAATATGATTGTTTTAGTCAACCGAGGGTCAGTGGTCGTGGTGGGCTAGTGAGCGTGTATAGGAAAAATTTTAAATGTCATCAAGTACGCTGTGATGAATTTAACTCCTTTGAAGTTCTCACTCTTAAAGTTGGAGGGCTGCAACCGATCATATTTGTTATAATTTATCGCCCCCCAAAACCGCCTGGAGGATTTTTATCAGAACTTCCTGAATTTTATCTACTCTGGTTTTAAATTATGACAGAATTGTTCTTTGTGGCGATTTTAATATTCATATTGATGACCCCAACAATGTTAATGCAACTAACTTTTTAAATATGACCACTTCTTTTAACTTCAAACAACATGTCAAAGGGCAAACACATAACCGTGGTCATACACTGGACTTGGTTTTTACCCTGGGTGTCAGCATTTCCTCTGTGGAATTAGTGGACATGACCATATCTGACCACAGATGTATTGTTTTTAGCTGTGATTCGCCTGTTACTCATGCCGCCTCACCAAGCTCCGTGTGTTCTCGCATCTTTAATGAACAAAGTGTTTCAAAGTTTTGCGCATTCTTTCAGAGCCAAAGCCAACACCTGTCTGATTCCAACACCAACAATCTGGTCGATCACTTCACAGGTTTCTGTTTAAGACTGTGGATCAGCTGGTAAACCCAACCCCTCCTTGTGCCTCAGCTGGAAGTAATGATGACTGTGAATTGTTTTTATCTTATTTTACCAATAAGGTGGTGTCAATCAGAGCCTCTATTACCCCCACTGCCTCTTACTCTAGAGTTTTAACCAGTTTTATCCCATCGACTTGTCTGAGCTTTTAAAAACAGTATCACAAATGAGAGTGTCCTCCAGCCCACTTGATGTAATACCTACAAAATTTTTACTGAAAGTAATAGATTCTGTTGGGCCCCATTTGATCTCTGTTTTCAACAGCTCCCTATCTACTGGTTGTGTCCCTGATTATTTTAAAACGGCTTGCGTGAACCCACTTTTAAAGAAACCTGGTTTAGATCCCTCCCTCCCACATAATTTTAGACCAATTTCAAAACTGCCTTTTATTGCAAAGATTCTAGAAAGAATTGTGTCCAAACAGCTGCTCACTGTACTGGAAAATAACAAAATATTTGAAAAGTTTCAATCTGGTTTCAGGAAGTACCACAGCACTGAGACTGCCTTGCTTAAAGTCACCAATGACCTTTTAATGTCTGCCGATGAAGGTATGTGCTCAGTCCTTGTACTCCTGGACCTTAGCACTGCTTTTGACACCATTGATCACAACATCATGTTAGACAGACTAAGGCACTGGGTGGGGATCTCTGGTACTGCCCTAGAATGGTTTTCATCCTACCTGTCAAATAGGAAGTTTTGTGTGTCTGTAAACAACTATGTCTCCTCATTCTGTCCAGTTAAATATGGTGTGCCTCAGGGGTCGGTCTTAGGACCCATTTTGTTTTCCTTGTATCTGCTTCCCCTTGGACATATTATCCATAAACATGGTATTTCTTTTCATATTTATGCTGATGACACACAAATATACTTGCCCGTCAGATCCACAGACCCTGGAATGCTGAGTTCACTTACTGACTGCCTTTGTGAAGTTAAAAAATGGATGTCAAATAATTTCCTCCAGCTGAACTCAGACAAAACAGAAATCCTGGTCATCGGGTCCCAGCAGATGGCAAATCAAATACTGCCATCTGCTGGTTCCCTAGTAAATCACATTAAGCCTGTGGCAAAGAACCTTGGTGTTTGGTTTGATATTAATTTAAATTTCGAGCAGCACACCACAAAGCTTGTTCAATCATGTTTTTTTCAACTTAGAAATATAGCAAAAATTCGATCTATGTTAACTTTTAAGGACACCGAGACCATTTTACACGCCTTCATCTCATCACGCCTGGATTATTGCAACAGCCTTTTCACCTGTTTAACCCAAAAATCTATTGATCGACTCCAGACTGTCCAGAACTCAGCTGCCAGGCTTTTAACCAGAACAAAGAAATATGACCACATTACTCCTATTTTAGCTTCATTACACTGGCTCCCAGTATGTTTTAGAATTGACTTTAAAATTCTATTGATCACTTTTAAAGCTCTTCATAGCCTCTCGCCTTGTTATATTTCTGAACTTTTAGTCCCATACACACCAGCACGTACCTTGAGATCCTTGGGCAGAGGTCTGTTGTCTGTTCCAGAGTCTCGACTGAAAACTAAAGGGGACAGAGCGTTTGCTGTCAGGGCCCCGAGGCTCTGGAACAGCCTGCCCGAGGAAATCAGGTCGGCTGAGTCAGTGAACTCTTTTAAGTCCCTTCTTAAAACATACTTTTATAGGAGAGCCTTTCCCGATCTTATTTGACTTTATTTTATCCCTTTTATTTTATTGTATTTTACTAATTTTATATTAATTTTTTGTATTATTCTTTACACTTGTTAAAGCACTTTGTAACTTGTTTTTGAAAAGTGCTCTACAAATAAGGATTATTATTATTATTATAAGTGTGGCATTCCTAGTGTCAAGCCACTCCTGAACCAGAGATAATAATAAGCGTCTTACCTGGGCTAAGGACAAAAAGAACTAGACTGTTGCTCCAAAGTCTTCTTTTCAGGAGAAGTTTAAGAGTTTTGTATTTCATTTGGAAATCAACATCCCATAGTCTGCAGGACAAGTGGAGAGGTACAGAATCCAAGTTGCTCGGTCCATTGTGAAGTTTCCACAGTCAGTGAGGATTTGGGGTGCTATGTCATCTGCTAATGTTGTTCCACTGTGTTTTATCAAGTCCAGAGTCACTGCAGCCGTCTACGAGGAGATTTTAGAGGAGAGATTTATTTGCTGACCATGGTATTACTGTGCCTCACATGAACCCCATAGAGAATCTATGGGCTATTGTCAAGAGTAAAATGAGCGACACCAGACCCAACAATACAGATGAGCTCAAGGCTGCTATCAAAGCAACCTGGGCTTCCATTACACAGCACTGCTACAGGCTGATTGCCTCCATGCCACACTGCATTGATAAAGTAATTTATGCGAAAGGAGACCGGACCAAGTGCATGAATTAACCTTTTTTCAGAACTTTTAAGCTTTTCAGAAGGTCAACATTTCTGTATTATACATTCTTTATTTTGACCCGAGCCCTTGCACATGAGTCCTATGACAGGTCTGGGTCATTTGTAAATTGTATTCATTCATAAGAGAAAATTCAAAATATGGGGAAATTGGTGAATGCAGCAAGTTCTTCTAAATCAATCGTACAAGCCACATAAGAACAGATTTGTAGTACGAGTGGTTCTTGCATGGGGACTGTTGTGACCTCTGGGAATGTCAAAGTTAATTGTTTCCTTTTACAGATAACAATAGTTATAAAATAGAAAGAGACGTCCCAAATGTTGAGGAATAAGCCTGCACAGTTAGTCAATAGTTATTAGCACTATATCAGATCAGGTCTTATTGATTCCAAAATACTAAACTTGCTATTTTCTGTGTGTTGTTCATCGTAAGTCTTGAACAAAACACTGATGACTGTGTTTTACAGCGCTCATCAGAGGTCTAAAGTGATTTCACTGCCATATTCACAGTATGTTACCATAAAATTCAAATTCTACTCAAGCTGCAGTGATTATTTTAGTTATTGATGAATCTTGTGGCAGTTTTTCTTTTGTTAGAAATTCCAAAACCTAATGTGACATCTTCAGATCACTTGTTTTGTCTGACCAATAGTCCCAAACCCAGTGGTATTCAGTTTACAATGATTAAAAAACTGAGAAAATCAGCAAATCCTCACATATGAGAAGCTAGATGCAGACGACCTTTGGCTTTTTTTGGTTGATAAATGTCTTAAATTATTAATTGATTATCACAGTTTTCTGTCAATTAACTATTCAATTTATGGTTTCAGCACTAAACTCCATTTCTATACCATATTGCAAATCACCCCTGTAATACTGATATTTAGATCAGTAAAGCCAGAAAAAGAACAGCCTCTCTTTCTGTGCTACAGCAGGAGTGAGTAATCAACCTTCTCTGTGCCATAGAGAGCATATTGCAGGACAGAGATAACGGCATAATGACTTTAAATCAGCTCTGTAGTTTCATAATGGTGCATGGTTTCACAGGGTCAACATTATGTAGGAGTCGATGGCTTGTACACGTGCCCTTTGTATCCGAATTAGAACCACTGTAATTAAGCAATAATAAATGTGCATTAATTTGCCTCACAGATGTTAGCAGTGATGCCGGAGCTGAGATGATTCACATTAACTGTTCGGTAAAAGACAACAGTGCATTAACGCTGAAACTAATAGAAGAGCAGGCTTGTTGAGAGACATCTAAAGCCTGCAGCTGGAATGTATACGGGCACACAAGGTCAAAGCTGGATACTCCTGGATACATGTGCAGTATATTAAGGTGGGCTGTGGTGATAGACGACATGGACTGCACTGCATGTGCATTATGTATGTTGAGTAACCTTTTGTCAATTTGCAGTCTGAGATATCTCTGCAAGACTTCATAATATTGGTTTTTAGACCGTTTCTGGAGTTCAAAACGGCCTGTACAGCACATGTTTTCATTGAATCACCCTTCAATAGACCACGTGACCATATGGCTGCAAGATGGAGGATGCGGGTAGCATTTGAAACATAGACTGTATAAAACATGGATATAGTCTTGTTGATGTCACCCATAGGTTTTTGAAGAGCTGTGGAGCTCAGGGTGGGAGGCTCTGGCTGTCGCCATCTTGTTTGTCCATGACACCGGCCAATCCAAAAATGGGCAAAGAGGTGGAGCTGAGGTGGGCATGGTTGCTGAAATCATCTAGGGATGGGATGTAAAGGTTAACTTTAATGAAGGAATGCTTTTATTCACATCATACACCCAGGTGTGCCTTTCATATGATATAATTTTATAGACTGTTGGTGCCTGTGTCCTATCTAGAGGCACTCCAGATGAATGGTAGAGAGATTTGTCTGCTCCACTAGTGATCTGAAGGCTGTAAGTGGAATTCATAATACACCCACGTCAGGATGAGCATATTCGGCTGTTACCCTTCAATTTACCGCCATGAAACTAGACACCTTAGTGTGTGATTACGGTTCAAAACTTCAAAAGTTGTCTTTAATGTTGAAACTTTGGGACTGCTGGAGACCCCCTAGGTCCTGCAGAGACCAGCATGAAAGCAGCAGACAAAAGATAAACATTAATGGTCATGAATTCAAACTAAGGCCCAAAACTAATCTCAGTCTACTGGCTTGTTTATTTCACCAAATTTTCATGATTGACTCGGGGTCATCAAGCCAGCAAATTGGGAGAGCAACAGAGAAGTAAAGGAGGAAAACACCAGAAGAAAGAGGACATGTAGGAAGAAAGCAGCAGGGCAGCAGTACCAAGACAGCAGGAAGATGGTGGGTGAAGTTAATTGTTCATGATTTTCATTTTCTTAAATTTCAGTTCTCGCTTTGCTTGCCATGCTCATGTGCTTACATTGGCAAGAGTTTTAGACTAGATGTTACATAAAAGTTTGTGATTCTAATCTTATTGTTCTTCCTGGAAGTTATCGATCTTGGAGCTGCGTTGTCATTTAAGGATTTTATTTTCTGTTTCCCAATTTTCTCTACAGTTTAAAATGCTTCTGGAAGGATTTTGGTTGCTTCAAAATTCAAGGTTGCTTTACAAATTTACTTGAAAGCAAAGCTATAAGGTTGTAGACCATGTTAGTGTAAGTTATCAGAACCACTGCAACACAATGAGCCAATGGTCCTGTTTTTAATTTATGTGCAAAAACACACAGTTGGTGAGCATCCAATTAGGACCAAGCTAGTTTTCTTTTGTTGCCATTGTTTCTCCATCTTTCTCCCACATGCAGTTCTTCCCCTTCAAGCTTGCTCACTTTATTCTCCCTCCACCGTGAGTCTGTTTGTTTTCAATGACTCCTGTTAATAGTGGAATTATATGGAGATGCTGGGCTACGTTGGCAGGGCCACTCAGCAGGTCTGACTAATTTATCAAGAGAGTGAAGTAGCGGAGATGAAGGCAAGAGTGTATGAAGAGGAGTGGAAGGCAGTGGAGAAAGGAGAGTAACGTGGCGGTCAGCAGTGATAATGTGGCGGGCCACTACAAAGAAATCAATGTATGGGTAACACTGTATAGATTTATTCTAGGTCATTTTTTCACCTTATTTTAGTGTTTGTTCACAACTTGAATCTGGGAGCCCATTCTCTTCACTTCTCTTCTCCCTACACTCTCTCACACACACACACACCTCTGGGGTCTCATTTATAAAACTGTGCGTAGAAACCTCAATAAAAGTGTAAATACGCCCAAAAGCCAGAAATGGTGTACGGCAAAAAAATATTCAGACTTGTAAAACCGTGCGTACGCACATCTGTAAGCAAATTCCATTTATAAATCACAATCAACTTGAAATGTGGTGCATGTGAGGGAGCTCCATGTCCGACCCTTCAAACGCCTATAGTTGCCTATAAATGGTCAGTGAAACGACTGCATGAAGAAAAGCTACAAAACGAAAATTAACTCAGTTTGACACTGACATTTCTTTTGGTGAAACTGAAGCATGTTTGGTGGGTAAAAACACACTTTCACGCAACGCTTGTGCACTGGAGGAAAGGGGGCAGCGGAGCTCCACCCCTTTATAACCGATGTGCTGGAACGGGCATCCCTACTGAGTAGTGACGTCGCTGGCTGGAGGGGGACACACACGCAAGACGGGATGACCCAGGTACTAATTTGGATTCCCCTGTTTGAAAAGACATTAAACCAAATGCATTCCATTCCAGTTGTGTTTAAACATTTATTTAGGCTACACAAACAGTCCACTCAATTATTGAGGCTGCCGATGAGTTAAAAGAAATATGACCTGTTGTAGGCTAAAAAATAAAATATTGTATTTTCCATAATGTGTTTTTACAAGCAGCACATCTCATCCACATGCTGGCGCACAGTGTTTGGCTCGATAAGGCAACGAACATCTGACAACAATCTATGAAACTATGCTCTCCTATTTGCACGACTGACAATTTAAATGTAATTTGTCCTCCTGTTTACCTTATTTATGAGAATAAATTGCAGGCAAGTAGCCTATTAATTAATATGATTCCTGATTAAACTGTACAACATATTTGAGGCGTTCTTTTGCAGAAACAGATATCCGTTTGTGTTTATTTTTTTTTTTTTTTTCATTGCGCACTTCAGGGAAGGTCAATAAAACGGGTGTTTGTTTATTCAGAAAGGCTTTAAGTCTACAATATTCTATATTTCGATGTATTTTACACAATAGTAAGCCTATTCATTTCAAACAGTTTCATCCTTCTGCCATGTGAGTCGCCGTTCTCCTCTTTATGTGTGGACGCATGGTTCAGACCTTTGTTTGGGAAGTGGCGTACGCACGTTTCCCGCCCTGTTTTGTACGCACACACCGTTTATAAATGAGACCCCAGGTCTGTCACTGCTAACACACCAGCTTGCCCCGCCTCTTGCTGTCTCTCCCTCCCTGGATAAGTCTCTGCTCTGCTCACTTACTCTATCAGCAGTATGTTTATAAAGTCGTAAGGTTTAATAAAGTCACCTGCGATTCCGTGTCCCTGTGCAAGACACTTAACCCCTAGTTGTTCCATAGGTGTGCAACCTCTGACTATATAGCAATTGTAAATTGCTTTGGATAAAAGCATCAGGTAAATCAGTGGTTGATTGGCGGTCGCCAGACGTTATGTGTGAACTACACAACGGCGTATCAAAACGGCTCCCCAACACATTTCTGACACATCGCCAAATATCTGTAAGAGTCGGCCGACTCGACATCCACATCCAGCCAATGAGAGCAGGCGGCTGGCAGAGCAGCAAAACACTTTACTCACCTCCAGCTCTCTATGTAGCTCAGATGATCCCTGCTACCTGCATGTGCTAATCCATTCTTTCACCCATATTTTTAGGGGTCCAAGCCCGAGTGGCCTGGGAAACCGCGAATGCAAGGCATCACGGTTCCCAGTACAGCGAAGCGGCTGGGAACCCTATTGTTTTCGCTAAGTTTTTTATTGGGGGTCCAAGCCACTTCGGGCTTGGAACCGCGAAGTGACTAGGAACCCTATTGTTTTCGTTCTTGTTTTTATTATTTTTATTCTTCTGTGCATAAAACTCATACTGCGGCCTACACGGTAACTGCTAGGGACGTGAAACTCCTAGGGTAGGTCTAGTTCACTGCACGTAACTCAGGCGTATATTAATAAAAACCTTATATCCACGCGTTCGGGGATTCGAGCTTTTTTTTCGCTACATCGCGAAAACTAAAAACTAGTTAACTAAATTAACACCTCCGAAGACACCAAACTTGGCACGGATAATCTCTGGACCAAGCTAATGAAAGTTTGTAGAGGACATTTTGATCCGACAAAAAATGTCGCAATTATATGCGAAAAATGCTACTAACAGGAAATGATGTCATATCTTTGCTTTGGAATGGCCAATCGACACCAAATTTGGAGCGTTAATGTGGCACCCCACCCTGAGGGCCTGTGCAAAATTTGGTGCAACTCGCCCCTAGGGGGCGCTATTTAATCCAAGAAAATTGTTCCTCTATAACCACAAGTCACACTGACATGGAACCAGTGCCGAATTGTTCACCATGGTCCTCTTACTACAGGCACCAATGTTCACCCAAATATGCCCATAGGTGGCGCTGTTATTGCAGATTAAAGATGGGGGGGGGGAATCCCATTGACTTACATGCATTTTATATCTCCATAACCACAAGTCCGACTGACACCAAATTCGGGTCAATTGTTCCTCATGGTGCACTTCAGCCAAAAGGTGGCGCTCAAATACCCCATTCATTTCAAATACCCCATTCATTTCAATGGGACTTTCAACCAAAGGACATTTTGCCTCATAACTACAGCTCACTACATTGCACATTCATAAAGCGTCTACGTGTTGGGGGGGTGCTGCTGATCAACACAGAACTTCAGGACCTTATTTGGCATGCCCCCCTGAGGAGCTGTGTAAAATTTGGTACAGTTAGCCCCTAGTTGGCGCTATTGAAAAAAATCCCATTGACTTACATGCGTTTTATATGTCCATAACCGCAAGTCCCATTGACACCAAATTTGGGTCAATTCTTCCCCATGGGCCTATAATCGAAGCTTTGTTTTTAATTGGTATCTTTATAATAAACATCAGCTGTTTCATGTGTAGGTTCGCGTCATTTTCTGTTTCTCATGTTTTTTCTTGACAAAACGTGGTTTTCCAGTGTCGGGTGACAGAGTCCATGTCAGCTCGCGTAGTGTGTGACCCCCTGTCACCAATCAGTCACGTAGTGTGAACGCCACAGCGACAAGATTCCCGTCACAAGACGGCAAGTTTTGTAGTCTGAACGGCACAGCCATCGGCCGACGGTGAAAGTTGTGTGGTCTGCACGAGGCATTAGGGACTCTAACCCTTTAACACTTAGAGATAAGCAAGATAATAAATTTTTGTTGCTGCCTGGCAGTTCCTGTCAAGGTTTGATCTTCCATGTTTCTCAAGTTTTCCCTTAATCTGCACATATGATCTTGTTGAGATCAGATATCACTTTTACAATAGGAGCCTGTTTTTCTCTGACAGCCAAGTGGGTGAGAGACCTCCAGTTAAGCTCTTAACAACAAAGAGACTTTGAACTGGAGGTCTTGAAGGTTCCTGCTGCACCCACACAATAGGTTATCTCTACCATATCCTCATCTTTTCTCCATCCCTTCTCGCTTTTTTCTGTTTTCCTCTCACCTTTTGCACTTATCTCTATATACTCTTCCTTAGTCTTTCTTTTCCTTTCTGCGCCCCTGAACACTCTCCCCTAGCTAGTGCCTAATGCCTCATTACCACTCACTGGGCCTTTACAGGTAATTGCCGGTGTGTATAAGGGGCTTTCCAAATGTCGTCTCTATTCCTGGGTAATTATCCAGTATCAGGTAGCTGCAGTAACAGGAAAGGGACTGTTGAGGCTTTGGTCACACATCTTCCATGCTGCAATGAGAGAGATTGATTTTTTTTTTTTTTTTTTTTACCAAATGTTGTGTATCTAATAAGGTGTGTTGTTGTTTGTTGTTTAATTAAGTGATCCTTCTAGAGTAAGACTGTTGTAAATATATTTGTTCATCACAATTAGTGAAACTGCATATTAATAGCAAACTGTATACCAACAGCACACCAGCTGGGGTGAGAGAGGCAGTTTTTAGTCAGTTGGGTCCAAGGTTATTGTTATTGTTAACTAGGTGTGAAACAACATTTTCGTTAGCTGAAATAAAATAAAAAACGAACCTTTCCAAAAAAACAGTAACTAACTGAAACTATATTGTCTGATTGCAAAACTAACTAAAATTAAACTTAAATTATAGTAAATGTCTTTAGTTTTCGTCTTTGTCAATTTATTTGATAGGGACTACATGACCTTAGTATTTCTGAGCTTTGCCAGTTTTTAGTCCACACCCCTGCCTGGCATCATGGCAGCGAAAGTCAGGCGAAAGCAGCTGAGTCCTAAAGACTAAAACTAATTAGTTATTATAACATTGGACAGGTTTGTGCAGCGGTGTTCACGAGAGGGAGGGAGGGAGGGAGAGAGAGAGAAAGAGGGAGCGAGCCGAGCCAGGAGGTGCTGCACAAATATATGCTCCTCAATACAGCTCCTAGTAAAAATTTGGAAATCAATATGTGGCGGTCCGTGTTGATAATTATCCAAATTATTGGCTAATTATGGACAACACTGCTTTGTCTACCACCTCCCTTCAACCCCAAACAAAGCAGTCTCCCCCGACAACATATCCATAACAGCAGCAAGAAGTGTGGTATTTACAGAGCATATAGCCTAGGCCTAGCGTTTCTTAACGCCTCCAGCTGAAATAAAAAAAAATAAAGCAAGTAAATCCTGACGTAAACAGCGATTTTACTGCACATGTAGCCTATTTATAAGAGCAGTATTCAGTAGTTACCAAACGTAACATTAACGCCACTCTCTCCCGACGAGTCCAAGCATCAGTGGCAGCAGCTGCCAGAGTTTCTTTCTGTAAGTTTCACGTTGCTGTGCTGCTTCTGCAGATGCTTCAATAAATTAGATGTAGAAATGTTCGCGGTTGAAAGTTTTTTACTGGTCAGCAGAGTTTACAATAGACAACAATGTTCTTTGCATCTTAAACTGTGACACAATAATGGCAGTAGCTACTTACAGCTGTGGAAAGAACACCTCTCTCCCTCGTTCTCCTTTCTTTCTTTAGTTTTTAGCTATCAGCGGACATGAACAACTAAATCCGATGCCGCTGAGCTGTCGCACAGTCGTGGATTTACGTCAAGGATGGTGCGTTCAGTAACGAGTAACACAGCGTTACTTGCCTTAGTAACTAGTAATAATATTACCGTTTTACAAAATTAATTACAGTAACGCGTTACTGCCCAACACTGGTTAAACCTTGTTATATCTCACAGTGGCCAAAAATTACAACACATTACCTTAAATGAAACAGTGTTTGGCCAAACACTTAGCTGACTTTGTCTTTTGAAAGCAGCAAATATAACAGGTTCTGTAAAGTAGTTTGAATTAATCTTAGGTTACACCAAGAAGCAAAATGATAGTAACAAAATCAACATTTTATTTTATATGCTGATGTATGGGATTATTGCCTTAAATTGGACAGCTGTATTATAATATAACTGCTACAGCTTTTAGTCACTTCCCCTTAAATATATCTTGCCAACACATTATAACCACATGGCCAGCAGCCAATTAAGTGTTGGTTCTGCACAACTACCTCAGACATTCAGGCACTGGTGTACTCACTTCTGTACACATGCAAATGCATTTCACATAGTCACACACACATGCTCACATAGCTCATTACAATGTGGTCACCCAGCAGTCTGTTCTGAATACAATAGTGAGAGATGCCCAGTGAGTTGTCATGGCAACTGTGGCTGTCTGTTTAATGTCCAAATCATTTATTTAGTATAACACTTAGCCGGTTCAGCTATTTCCCAGGAGGAGAGGAGAAGAGAAGAGCATAAAGCCAGAGAGGAGTTGGAGAACAGTGATAGTATAGAAGACGTTCAGTAAAATAAGCGATTTGAACCCTGCGCATGATCAACAATTAAGGATGTGACTTGTGTGGTGTGAGATATAAGACAATATTATCTTTGAGTGTAAACACTGCAGTCAGGTGGAAATCTTTAGTTCATACAAGGAGCAGAGGAGAGCAAAATGAGAAACATAAGAGGACATCCGGACGGTGTCTGTTGAGGCCCTTTAATTCAAAGATAAGCAATAATTTACTGTGTGCATCTAAATATAAAAACATGAGCACTCAAAGGATTATCTAGAGATCATCAATTCATCAGACCATCAATTTATTTTATGAGATGGTTTGGATTAATATAACTTACATCACATGCCTTGCTCATGTAACTTAACTCATGTACTTAACTAACTGCACTATTGCTTTTGCTCTCTCCACCTACCCTTAAAAACAAGTTGAATGTATCAAATTCAGTTGTTCTCTGAGGGATATTGAAACAGATTTCAGGACACATAGTAAATTAAAAATTAAGTAAATGAGGCAAGTTGAAGGAAAGTCAGTACACCCAAAATCTAAATCACAACAATGAGTTGTAATAAAGCGAAAATTACTTTACATCACATATGGAGGATGTTAAAAATTGCAATAGTTGCACATTTTCCCTTTTTAAAAAGTATATTAATAAATAAGAATTTCAGTTGAGGTTAGCAAAGTACTGCTTGCTAAATAAAGTAACATTAAAATAAGCAGCCGCAGGCAGATTGCAGCCACAGATTGGGTCTGTATGTATCACTCAATGTATATTTTAACCATTATGTAATCACCAACAGGATATTTGAGTATTGCATGTATATATCGATTTACTTTCTCTCAAGTCTTTTTCAGTTGTAAATACTTAATCCAAATCAAGCAGCTAAATTGGGACATTCTGAGCATTGTCTTTTGTTGAGAAAGAACAAAGAGAGAAAGTTAGACAAATGTCTGCCTTAGGTATATTAAACATGGTGCAATGAAGTATAAATTACACTTGTAATTCATGTGACTCTACGACTCTCAGTAGCTGAATCATCTGGGCCTCCTAAGTGCATGTCTTTTTGTAATTGGGGGAAAAACACACTTGTAAAAATCTCACGGTACATCTGGAACATCATATAAGGATCATTAGGACATGACTTCTCATTGGTGACACACTCTGTTCTACCAGACATCTAATATCTCTCATAATTACACATGCTGACTAATCCCATCCAACACGCCCCCCTGCTTCTCCATTTCCCTCATCTAGCTATCCTTCTTTCATTTCCACCACTTTAATTTCATCTTTACGTCTCTAATTAGCCATAGAGATGTAAATCCGTGCTTTGCAGGGACTCGAGGGACTTTGCTTTGACCTATTACCCTTTCCAACATTTTCTGGTCACCCCCATCTCTTTTGCAGCTTTCTTATTTCTATTTTTTCTCCTTTCTCTTTCCTTTGCAACCAATGGGTCCCGAGGGCGGCAAGTGTGTTCCAACACGCCATAATTCACAGGCATCAGCCCCCAGGCTGTTAGTGGCGCAGCATGTGGTCTGCTTTTATCTTTCTCCTCTAACTCCCTCTCTGGCGAGGAAGTTATTCATTATCATGCCTCCATTGACTTGCTCTTTCTCTTGCTTCCTTGGTGGAACAATCCCCCCTTTCTCCCTCTCTTTTTCTTATTTTAACACCCTTCTGCAATTTCAAAAATGTGTGTGTCCGTATGGATGTGTGTTTGCCTCTCCGTTTGTGTGTGCTTGCATGGGAGTGGTACTCTTCCTCCTTTTTCATCTCTCATCTCCTCAATGAAATCCCCCCCAAGCATCCACCTTCGTCAGGTTTGATAATGTTCTCTCAGAACAAAAGAGATAAACACAGCAGAAAAAGGAATAGGGGGGCTTTTGTAGAGGAAAATAGGAATATAGTAGAGATTCATAGAATGCAAAACAACCCAACAAGGTTAAAGTACAACCACATAATCTGTCATGGCTACATAACCTCAGCTTTTGGCTTTTTCCACATTTCTGTATGAGAAAGTAAGAAATATTTCCCATAGATGCACTCAGAGGGAGTGTTGTTTTCTTTGGGCAAACATCTGTTCTGTGTAAATCATCAGCAAGTTGGTCCAGATGGCTTGGTTATGAGGATAAGGTTATGTTTTAGTAATAGTTGTTTTTTCTCCTGTGTTTGTACTATGGAACTAAACAGAGGCCAGTGCTAACAAACAAGACAACAAACACTCAGATCTTATAAAGGGATGAAAGAGAGTGGAACGGGGTAAAGGAGGGAAAGAATGAGTGTACAAGTGAGTAGATGTGGTGGGTTCCAGCTGAAATGCTTATTTCACAAACCGCCGTATCGCACACATCCAAAACCCAAACAAACACCTTAGGGGCTATTAATTTAGGTTCCTCCATATTTATAAGGATGAAACTGTGTTTTGATCAGACTAAGGACTATAAATGCGTAGGAGCTGCAAAAAGACACTAATGGTAACCTGGTGATGCTGCCTGTTTATGTGTGTTTACCAGGGAGGAAGCAGAGAATAGGATTTGGGAGGAGGCCAAAAGTGTTGAGAAAGGAGGAGGACGGAGAGAGATGCAGAGGATTTAGAGGAGCAGGTGGTGCATAATTACATGTTTCCACATGTTTGTCAAGGTCTAGAGGAGTGCAGGGGGGGGAGGTGAGGCAGCAGGGTAAGATGTAATCAGGGACTAATGTGGAAGAAAAGCAACGAAAAGAGAGGAGAAAACAAGAGTAAGTAATAGACAGTTACATGTTTACAAGAGTCAGGGGCAGCAGTAAAGACTTTGGGGGGAGATGTGGAGGGTATGAGAGATTAGACTTGGCATGTTTAAGTGGGAGGAGAACAGAAGAAGGTGGAAGTGAGGATGAAGCGAGGAGTGGGTAAGGCAGAAACTTAAAGCTGGCACTAGAAGTTAAGAGAAAGGCTAAAAGGCAGATGGGATGGACATGGAAGATCACATACACAGTCTTTACACACATTTGGGGCAACAGCGCAGAAAGTGAATGAGTCAAACTCCTTGTGTGAGGCCTTTTTGTGAAGATTTCATCAAACAACTGTGGACTAACAGTGGAAATACAGTAATTAATGCTACAAAGGACAGCTGCTTGTAATTAATTTTTTTTAAATTTCTTTATTTGCCACTAACTACACAACATGACGTAACAGAACAGGACAAAGAACACCAATACTGCAAAAAGGAAAGATTGAAGAAAAGATAGCATTCCTCACTCATTAATTATACATATCATTTTTGTCATTGATCAATTGTGTCTTGTTGTTTGAATGGTTCAATTGAAGGAGATTTGACGGAAATCCAAGTTAAATGAAACCTAAGAGATTAGTTTTGTGTTTTAGAGAGGTTTCGATTAGTTTCTTACAGTTTTCATACAGTGAGCCTGAGCCTTCCTGATCTGTTAGAATTACATAAGCACTCATGGTAGCAGCCAATATAATTTAGTGGCTTTCAGAGTTTTTCCAAAGCCAATGTTTTTTGTTCAGCAGACCTTGAAAGTGCGGCTTTGGCAGCTTGAGAAAGCTGAAATAGTCACATTTTGAAGTGCAAGTGTGTATGAGAGAGAGACGGTGATGATAGAGGAGCAGGTAATCCTAAATCTCCAAAGTCTTTATTCTCAGGAGTGCGGTCTGATTCTGCGGCTCAGCTCAATGTTGCACGCTCCCAGCAGATTGTTAGTACTCAATATTTCCTGTGGCAAGAAGCTCCTATTCAACCGAGTCTTCTGCAACAACATGCGCTGAGCTGGCTTGAGGGTTAAAGCTCAGAGGCTTTTTTGTACCAAGATGATGCAGTGTTTTTTTGGTTTTCCAGGTTTGTTTTTTTGGGGGGGTTGCCAGGCTAAATCCCTGTTACAAGCTACACTTTGATGTAATGTGGTACCCTCAATGTCATGAACTCAGCTACGACAGTGACGTGCGCTGTTGACTGGTAGACTGAACTGGGTTGAAACAACACATGTAAGTTTACAGTTATCAGTTAAAGTTTTTGAGTTATCCTTTATCCTGACATGACATAAATTATTTTTACTCATTCTGACATTAAATTGTACATAAGCCAACACGATTCTTTTAGAGTGGTGCGTAAGAAAATTAAATCTAATTACGGTGGAGTCCCTGAGATCGTCGCAGGTTTTCATCTCTGTTATGTCAGACATTTTTGGGAATTAATTTTTTTTTTTTTAACCCAATTTCAACATCTATGACAAGCAAGTCACTTTAACTCAAATATAAACACATTTAATGGTTAACCTGGCAAAATAATCAGGTCAGACATGTGCAATAACACATATAAAGTTTTCAATTAAATTTTGAGCTCCCCCATGATAATGGGCTGATTCAGATCTTCTGTTTGTATGGAAGTCAACACGATAAGCTGTCCCTTTTGCTGGAGGAAGTTCCTATGCACCCAAGAGACATATGACTGGGCCTTCACAGACCCCTTTCGTGATTAGCAGTTGTAGCCTGTGACTATATACATTCACCGGCCACTTTATTAGGTACACCTGTTTAATTGGTTGTTAACACATGTAGGTAATCAGTCAATCACATAGCAGCAACTCAATGCATTAAGGCATGTAGACGTGGTCAAGACAACTTGTTGTTCAAACCGAGCATTAGAATGGGTGGGGAAAGGGGGATTTAAGTGACTTTGAACGTAGCTGTTGTTGGTGCCAGATGGGCTGGTTGGAAAAGAGAAAATATCCAGTGAGGAGCAGTTGTGTGGACGAAAATGCCTTGTTGATGCCAGAGGCCAGAGGATAATGGGTAGACTGGTTCGAGATGATAGAAAGGCAACAGTAAGTCAAATAACCACTCGTCACTCGCAAGGTATGCAGAATACCATCTCTAAACGCACAACACATCGAACCTTGAAGCAGATGGGCTACATGCTCTGTCAGCTAAGAACAGGAAACTAAGGTTACAATTTGCACAGGCTCACCAAAATTGGACATTTGGAAAAACGTTGCCTGGTCTATTGAGTCTCAATTTCAGCTCCGACATTCAGATAGACGGGTCAGAGTTTGCGTAAAAAAACATGAACGCATGGATCCATCCTGCCTTGTAACGAGGGTTCAGGCTGGTGGTGGTTGTGTAATGGTGTGAGCGATATTTTCTTGGCACACTTTGGGCCCCATAGCACCAATTGAGCATCGCTTAAACACGACAGCCTGAGTATTGTTGCTGACCATGTCCATCCCTTTATGACCATAGTGTACCCATCTTCTGATGACTACGTCCAGCAGGATAATGCACCATGTCCCAAAGCTGAAATCATCTCAAACTTGTTTCTTGAACGTGACAATGAGTTTGCTGTACACAGTCACCAGATCTCAATCCAATAGAGCATCTTTGGGATGTGGTGGAACTGGAGATTTGCATTATGGATGTGCAGTCGACAAATCTGCAGTAACTGCGTGATTGTATCACGTCAATATGGACAAAAGTGGAAGGAATGTTTCCAAGGACTTGTTGAAAGTTTGTCATGAAGAATTAAGGCAGGTCTGAAGGCACGAGGGGGTCCTACCGGTACTAGCAAGGTGTACCTAATAATGTGGCTGCTGAGTGAATAAAGATGCTGCCTATTACATTGTTTGTTTATTGTCCAATGCATGTCTATGACAGAAACTATGCTGCTTCTTTAGTAAATTTTGTGCTCACAGCCTGTGCATCAACAGACAGCGAGAGTGAAGGCCAAAAACCATTGAGCTGGAAAGAAAATAGCGCCATTTGGACAAATTCAGAGGTGTCGTGCCTTCTCAAATACCAAATTGTTTATATCTCCATAATGGACTGTCGATTACAAAAAAACGTCTGAATCAGCCTTTTTGATGTCTGCCTTTTGCAGCAGAAAATATGCCTTTGGTCAGCTCATACCTGCATTGTTAGTGTGACAGCCAGTGTGTGACAAACATTAGCATAATAATCTTCTGTAAACACACAGGTCGTCACTTGATACTTGAGGTCAGATTCGTATGGAAAGGTTCCTATTGGGGATCAAACTGTCATCCTTCTCACTTTGAGCCGACAGTTCTACCCTCCAGCCTCTGTGTTGCCCACAATTAGTTTAATCATTAGGCATGCAGGAATTTAGCCTGAAACTTTCATAATTATTTTCAAAACTGTTGTCATGCTTGGAGGCTCCATAATAATTTAGTAGTGTGGTGTATGCGTGGTGTAGACAAACTTTAGTCTCCCATAATTCATTGCACAGTAGAGAGAGCGAGAGACAGAGTAGGAGTACTCCAGGGAAAAATATGGGGCAATTAATCAACTTCATCAACCATCAGCAGCTTTTTAAAAACCCTGTTAGTGGTTATAATGGTGCAAAATTACAATGCCTGTTAAGTTCACTTTTCTGCTAATTAATCAGCAGCCATTTTACCAAGGTGTAAAAGAAAGAAGAAAATATATTTTATACTGGTCAATAACGTGAGATAATGAAGCGACTCATCTCAACCAAAAAATAATATTTTTTTATCAGGTTCTTTTAATTGACTCATGTCTTTTAAGATTTAATGAAGGTTTCTGTTATGAGAGCATTACATGTATTAAATCACAGACACTCGTTCAGACACAGACTTTATCAACACTTGTAATGTGGCTCAGTATTTAAAAGCAAGAAAATGGCAGCATTGGGGATCTTTTACATAAAACATATTTTAACATAGTCAGTTGTAATCATTATTACCAAAAGTGCATGTTCCAATTGTCTTATGTAGCTACTGTTAAGTAAAATGAGCCTGAATTCCTGGAACTCACAGAAATGCGCAGGAATTATCTTGATGGTAAATGAGATAAATCAACCACCATGCAACTGTATTAATATGCTGATCCTTTCAAAATTCTACAAAGTCAAGCCCTTGTCATTAGATGATAAAGAATCCCAAAATCTGAGCCAAGTAGATGGGATTTTTTCTTCTTCTCCCATTTATTATTTATATCAGAGACTCACTGAGGACATTCTGTGGTATTTAACTATTTAATGTTTAGTTCATGCTCAAAGGTCTGGTTTATTTGGTTTTAATAGCTGTTTTAAAGAAGCACATCATTGATTCTACATGTACTTCTCAGTCTGTGAAAACAGATGAACAATGTCTTCTGTGCCTCTATAGCAGATTTGTAAAGTTAGATAAAATAAAACTCCTCTCTCCAACTCTGACGTTTCCACCGGCGTTTTCCTGCAACAACTCGCATCTCACAAGATTTCAGAGCGAGAACTGTCCTTGAGCAAGACTTCCGGTTCTAGTCTAAAAGAAATGGCGTTACCGATCCCGAAAATTTGCCTTTAGGAACCACTTGAGTCTTATGCGAATGAGTCCACTTGGATACACTAGTTTCCATACTAAATAATCGAGTAGTATGTGCAGGATGGATGCTAGATAACTGTTAATTTGTCACACTGTAAAACAGCACTCATTAGTTCTAGTAGTACTATTGTGTTTTTATCAATGCAAAAACAGAGCATATAACTTTAATCCAGTCCTTCATTTGAGTTTAAATGAACAATGTTGTTGAACATTTTCTCTCAGTAGATGCGGTCTCATGAGCTTCTGCATTTTTGCACATTTAGCCCAAGTCAAACATTGACCTCTTTCTTTGTCTAAGAATAAAAAACATAACCTCTTTAAAGTGTACTGTAACAAATCAAATTAAAAATACAGTACCTAGTGTTTTTCTCTCCTCACTTTACCAGTCTGAACTCAAGAGTCCATTGACCTCTGTAACCGTGGAGTGGTTTCTCTGGGAAAGAAAACCCTCATTAGAGCCAGATGAAAGAAAATGATTGGTCTTTCGATTCCTCTACCCTGCAGCTCTAATCAGACTATTGTTGGTTTATGTATGCATGTGTCTACATCAGAAAGTTTCCATAGATTTTATTCTCACCTACGCAGAATTCAAGATGCATGCATGTACAATGAAACACATAAAGTCCTGTGTGGATGCCTCCACCCAGACAAACACACTCATTTACAGTACATCTCATTGTGCATTCGGTCTCCATCGAGGCAGGCCCTTAGGTCAGGTCAAGCTGTGTCTCCTGCAGTGCAGAGTTGTGCTGCAGGACACTAATCTCTTACCCTCCTCCTCCCCAAGGCTGAAAGGGCTTTAAAACGTGAAAGACCACTTAGCCAACACTGTCAGAAAATGCCTTTGCAGTTTACAGTAGGAGGCATAGCCGGGGAGAGAAAGAGAAAATAGATAGGGAGAGAGAGGAACAGAGTCTTTCTTTGTTTCCATAAAGATGAAAGATTATCCAGATTGTCAGAGATCTTATGCTGCTATCGAATGAGAGTATCGCTTTAATGAATTGGGTCTCATCCGGCCAAATGAAGTATGGGAGATTAGCTCCAGACTGTCAGCTTGTTTCCATTAAGCCTCTCAGAGCAGGATGACTTTTTTGGCCTTTGAGACTTAAAAAGTCAGTTTTATCAAATCAAAGGATGTGAAGATAACATTTTTTCCAAGCTGTATTATAAACTTGCTTTTTCTAAATGCTTTATACCTACCGTTCTTCATTTACCATGTGTTTTTAGACGGTATAATTTTGAATGGACCGTGAAGTTATAGAAGCCACTTCATGTTTGGTATATAAAGGACACGTGTACAATAATAATTTTTATTAGTTCGGTACATATACAAGCTTCCCAAATTGCTCTTAGTCAGATTGATTTGTGATATTTTTTTTAGATTGTTACAGCAAGCTTATATAATTAGCCTTTATTTTATTGTTTCATTGTCATATATTTGTTGAGCTCCAGCATGTGAAATTTCAAGATCAAGGAATATAGAATAGCAAAGGCTTTTCTCAGGAAAAAACTGAAACAAAAGCACACACATGTTCTGTAGCTTTATTAAAACAAAAATGTCATAGAAAAACATGACTGCCTACAAGCTCTCTTTCATCTCAGTCAATGTAATTTGATAATGCCAGAGGGTCGCAGTATCTTTGACCTTCAGGAGCCATAACACAAGAAATACTGGAAAAGCTGTGGAGAAATGACTGCAGTGTGACAAGCTTAAAAGCCGATATTGGTGTAACTTTACTTTTAACTGTATTAGTAATTTCCAGGCCTGGCATTAAAGGGACTTTGCAACAGATATTAGTGATTCCGTTTCAAATGACGTAACTGGCTATAAGTATCAAAATAACTCTGAATGTATAGTCATATTAAAGTTACTATCTGTGGAGGTCTACCACTTAAGTAAACACGTCTGTGAACCCTCCAAGCAGGCAATTAGTCTGTTCATTTCCCAACAGGTCATTCCTGCCTTTAGGGATTGAATGACACAGTAAAGAGAATTCTGCCTTGTCATTACCCAACTGATGCCAGTTCATTATTGAGCCTCATCCTCTGTAAATCTGTCGCCTTGCAATGTGCTCAGATGCTTAGCAGCATCACCCACCTCAGAAATGGGCTCTGTTGTTAGCAGCCTGTTCTTGCAAAATTGGTCATTAAGTAATGCGGGGATGAGAATTGTCCCTTTTAAATGTCCTGGGAAGCATGCATTTCCAGGAGGATTGTGGTAGATATCTTGGGTAATACATGTTGTTGATGTCAGCAGGATTATTTTAAGTGGAAAGCTTTTTGATTGTTTGTTTCTTTTACATCAACTCCACTTGTGGCTCACATCAGTTAATGTACTAGAGAAGCATCTTATTATACCATAAAACTTAATTTAATAGCTGAGTCCCAAATAGCCGCCTACCCAGTTTACTGGCCTGGTGTGGGAACACATTTTGACAAATAAACGCAACAAGCCCCAAAGTCTAATGCTAAATTTATCAGTGTAACTGGCATCGTACAAGAGATGAAAAGAAGAAAAAAGTGCTGACTCCCGTTACCTTGGAAGCGTTCGTTAAGTCTGAATGTGTCCGCTCCATGATTATTTATATTCCTTTAGTCTGTAAGGGTCCACCGATCAAAAGAATAAAAACAGCTTTTCATAAAAATGAATCCAAGTGAAGTCACACTTTAGTCTTAATGCACTGTGTTGTTGTTGTCGTTACGTTGCTGCCTTCAAAATAACCCCTCTTTTGGAGTTAGATCAAATGAATGATGTGTATTTGATATTATTGGATCATTTTTAAACAAGTAATATTCTGTTTGAAATAAACTGTCTCATAGTAGCCTATTTCAGTTTTGTGCAAAAGGAATTAAAGGCCTGTCCCATGTGGACGCCTGTCCCAAATATAGGCAGGGTCATTTCAGTGATTTTAGCAAATAAAACCAGGGCTATTAATCAAAGTTTCACGGTATTCCAGCAAAGGTGTTTTAATTTTAGTTGGCTTTTCAAAACTGTGGTTTTTACAAAACAAAGGAGTGTAAGTCCATTGTATCCCAATTTAATGCCATGTGAAATGATTGGAGATGTTTTTCAAAAACACTCACTATATTAACATCATTTTATTTTATTTTAATTTAGTGGCAGAACAGCTCACGTGGTTCTTATCACTAACCAACACAAAAGAGCCATTGTTTCTCAAAGTAAGGGTTCAGCTACTTTGAAGTTTCTCAACTTTATTTTTTAAATGCTTATGCAGAAAGAGGGCGAGCAGAGACAGATCTCCTGCCAAATTGCTGTTGCTGGCTTATTAACACAACATGGAACAGATTGTTTTAAAATACTCCTTCCTGCTCACACACTCCTACTATACACTTCCCCCACTGGCTCACTCTCTGTCTCGTCTTTGTGGTCCTAACAAGGCTTGTTCGCTGCCTAGTTAAGGGGCACTACTGGAAAAGGATCACCATTGTGGCTTTGCTAGCAAGTTGAGAGACAGCCAGGCAAGGAGGCACTTTAAGTAGAACGACTGGAAAGAGATAGAGGCAGATTAAGACCAGAAACAAAAGGAAAAAGCGAGACGGAAAGGAAGACTGACAGGCAGTCAGAAAGTCACAGAGATATCAAGAGGGGGAGGGATTCTGAGAAGGACGAAGACAGAGAGAAATAGCACTGGAGATAAACAAAGCATCAGAGAGAAAATGAGACTGTGGGTGGCAGTGTGAGATAGAGGGGAAGGGGACACTAGAGAAGCAATGAGGAGCGGCAGCGAAGGATTCCTCTGTACCTGTGGAGGAGATTAAGGGTCTGCATACATTGTGATTAATGAGCTGGCCACTGATTGCTCATCCCCATCTCCCTCCCATGAATAATCACCACCCCAGCACTCTCAAAGAGAGAGCTTGAGTTCTTCTGTGTAAGTATGTGTGTGAGGGAGAGAGTAAGTGCTTTTGTGTACATAAGAGATAACAGTGAGTGTATAAGGGACTGTAAATGAGTAGTATGTATGTACAAAATGTGAAAGTGATATGATATGCAGTGGATGCATAGAACGAACTGCTGGAGAGTGCATAGTTATTGATAGACCGAGTAAATGGGTGTGCATGTATATCCAGTATGATATTTAATATGACATTTATTCAGTATGTCACTGTGCTTGGAACTTGGATGATATATTTCCTGATATGTGAAGCCCATCGGCAGAGCGGCCCACATACTGCATGCACAGTGACACACCCAGATCATTTGTATGTATACTGTGTGATCTCAGCAGGAGTCCTGTCTCCCTACATGTACTGTACAAACCCACCAGTCTCATTGTGTTCACGGAGGTAATTATATGCAGTCATGTAGTGGTGTGTGTTGCTTCTTTTCTATTTCAAAGGAAGATTATATTTTCAGTATAACTCAGTTGCTTAATGTGAAGAACTACTTTGATTTTTCACGTATCTGTACAGTTTCTCAATTTAATAAAAAAAAATAATACTGTATATTGACTGTAGATAACATTTAGGGCTGGATGATATGGACAAAAATGTTATCGCGGTAAAAAGTTTCATATTTTTCGGTATCAATAATTATCATGATAATTATCAAATCGTTATTTCTTTAGAGTTTAAAGGTTGATTTCTGCTCCTGAGTGAAAATTGAAGAAACCTGATGGTTAATTTAAACTCTTCTTTATTGTCAACACTTGATGCCAAACAGTAGATCACTTCACAAATCTGAGGTAGAACATTCAAAACAATTCTGATAAACCTTATTACCTTACCTACCAAAATAAACATCTTAATAAAAATGATGTTCTAATTTGTGTATAATTCAAGTGAATAAAATAAAAAATATATTAAATATTTATTGAACATTTATTATATTGTTGTTGAAAAAAAAATCGTAATAATTATTGTTATTGGTTTATTATCCAGCTCTAATAACATTTTATCATACTATAATACTCACTCCTACTAAAGCATTCTCTACGCAAAAGACATGTTCCATTATACATTCATAACTCAACAGATGTTTTTAAAAGCTTTAATAAACAATCACTGACCCTAATAGCCTTATTGAACATAAGATAAAACATTTGTGTTTTAGAATTAGATTTTGGCTGTGAGAAAGCATATATATTTTCTTTTATGTATGCATCTGCATCTTCCTTTATATTCTGCATGTCAAAGACACATATGCGCACATATATTAGTACACCTTGATGTACAAACATCTGTAAGCATCACTATACTGTACTACTCATGCTAATGGCTTCAAACACTTTTCCTAATGTTGCAAAGATGATGACCGGTGTCGGGATGTGTCCATGTGATTGGAAGTGTACTCTGTGCACTTTGGCACTCTTTTTGGGTTTGCACTCTGTGAACCTATGTTTAACCACAGCCTGACACACAGTACTATCGTGCTGCATTGCCTGGCGGTCTAAGATTGCCTGCTGCCATGCCTTTTTGGCGGTTGCATAGCAACAATCAATAAGGAAATTATTTTTGTTGCCTGTTTAAAAACAAGACTTTATTTGTGGGCTAACCCAAGTGCGTGCATGACATTGACATGAGGTTACTTTGAATCCTACAAGCCTCCATTGCTTAGTAGTTTGGCTGCTTTGCAGGAACATGTAGGAAGTGTGAAGGCGGCTAAATCAAGCCCACTTACTGTAGCAGCTGCTTTTCACTTAGTGATGAAATTAATGATTAATGCCTGAATCAGGATATTTTTTTCATGACAGTCAAATATGAATAATCAGTGCATATATTTGCATACATGACATATGAAGGGAGGAGGCTGTAGTTGTCAAGTGACTGACACAACCTCCCACTGAGGCTAATATTCAGAGAGAGAGAGGGTGTAAGAAATGGAGAGAGAGAGCACACTGGTTTTGTTATGTGGGGTGTCTAAAGTGTTACTGTCACCAGCCCAAAGCAGTAAAAACTTCATTCACCAAAAGAGTGTTCATGTGTACCTCTGCGTTTGCCCTTTCAGTTGTAGCAAGAGGCATCAGATGGGCTCAAACACTACAGACTAATCCAGAGAAGAAGGTGACGTAAACAAGTAGTAATTACTGTGGCGGCGTTTCACTGTTGAAACATTGTTGAAACAACTATGGCTAAATGTCTTTAATAACTGTTCGACCAATTTTAACCCAGTTGGAAAAGACCAGTGGTTCTCAAACCTTTTCAGTCACACCCTCCTTCAGAAACTGAAAGAAGATTGTTTCACTATATGAATCCTATTCATGTAATATTAGGCCTACTGAACATCCATGCCCCACCTGCAGTGGCTCTGCCCCAAAAAGCCACAGGCCTCAAATCCATAAAACCTCATGTTCTGTCTAAAACACATACTCTGTGTAGAGTCTTTACAATTTTATACATTTACGATTTTTATTAAATTGTTTTACTACACGGCACTTTCACATCCACCACGTGGTAAAACATTAGGGGTTTTTTCTCCTGTCTGACTTTCACATAGGCTACTCTCATCCGTCAGAGGTGGTAACTGCCGAACATGATCAATCCAAATGTGCAATTTCACTGTCAGTCAAACTGACTTCAGTATGATGATGCCATCACAGTAATGGTGGTGTCGCTAGAGAGAACAACACATAAATCAGATGGTGGATAAGTCTACAGAGAGGGTTATCTGAGGAGAGCCAGGGACAGGATGTTCCCTGACATGCAAAGTGCTGGTTTGCCCTGTGGGGCTGGTTTATAAAGACATTCCTACAGCTACAGGGTCTATTGCCAAAGGCACATTTGCCATATTCAGTAATGCGGCTGACTGAAAGTTTATCACACATGCATTCACTTCAGAAAGACACTGATCTAAGAAGAGCAATGAATTATTTAGTTAAATACCAACTTGGTTTCTATCAAACAATTTTTGTGAATTATGAAGTAGAGAGATTTGAGAATAACATTATAAAATGTATTTAATATTTAAATGGCTTTCTGCCTGGATGAAGCAAATTTTTGTCTAAGAAATTTTTAAACCAAAATAGTCTTATTCACACAGCTCCCTGGTATCCTTCTGAACACCACCAAATGAAAGCCTGTAAGTACCAGCTTAAACTCTTGACTGCAAGTTCTGGTTTAAAAGTGCACCTCCAAACCTACACAGACTTCCTTCAACAATACAAAGATGTTCTTATCACTGCCTGGTCCACCTACTACTCATATCTCATACATTCTGGCTCCACCTACCCCAAGGCTGTTTTCCACAATAAATAAACTTCTCAAACTCAGTGACAACGCCTCCAAATCCTTCATAGTCAACACGTGCAACTAATTTTTTTTAAAACAAAAATTGACACGCTCTACAGTGACCTGCCAGTCCCTGAGGTTCAGTCCTCGGTCCTCTCTCTGTTTGTCTACATGGTCCTCCTTGGCAGCATCATACATCGTCATAGTTTCCACTTCCACTGCCATGCATTTATATGCTATATGCAAACACATATGTGACTGCACCTACTAATCTAAACTCACCATTTCCGAACTGCTTTTAGGTTGTGATTAATGTTGTGTTACATGTTTTTAATGTGTTGCAGTAGTAGTAGTCGTCTGGTTTATTATAAGTAAGAAAGTAAGAGATATTTGGACAAATGGAGGACCATACATATTATTTAGCACAAATGTTGTTTACATGCTGATAATGCTAATCCAACACGTCTTTGTAGTAGTATCCATGTTGATTCCACATTCTGACTTAAGAGCACATGAACACACACTGATGTCGGAAGAACAACTTCACAACTCGGGAAACGGGACCACGCGAGGAGCACATGAATGCACCGTGAACCGTTGGTTGCAGTTTGTAATCCTCACCACTAGATGGTAATGTAAATACATTTGATACGTAATGTAATAGGTCTAGACAGTTTACTTTGGGGCTGTATGAAATTTGTATTGACTTTCTTCCAACCTAGTTCTGATGAGCTAATTGTTTGCTTTAACCATCCTAAATTACATTATATTTTTGAGACATCTCTAAGCCATCACAGTGTAAAATCTGTATGTATGTAACACATCTTCAAGTAATTTATGTTCGCTGCCACCGTTTACCGAATTGTTAGTAGATTTCAGATATACTCACAAGTCTTTGAGCTAGTCAAGTCTCAAGTCACTCGTGGTTATGAGTGTTGTATCACATGCTGCGTTCAATCCAGGCTGCTTATAAAACTGCTTAGCTATAAGGAATTCTGTAAATGTAACCTGTTTTTCACTTACAGAGCACAACCATGTAATGTGCAATGCAATTAAAGACAGCTTATTAACTACTGTAAGTAAACACACGTGGTGTTGTCTTCTCTCACATGTGGCTGCGCGTAGCAGATACGTAGTTGTGTTACGTTGGTAAGTTATAGGTAACGGAGGGAGGGGAATAACCGCAAGCTCATCAGACGTTTCCTAAAATTAAACATTGTTCACGAGTTCCGCACCTCTTGTCCGTGTCAAGTCTGAAGTTGTGGACGAGTCACAAATTGAGTCCGAAGTCACTGAAGAACAGATTGAAACTTAATTATTTTGTTCTGAAAAAATACGCCCACTAAACCACTGGAGTACAAAATACTTATCCTCTACCAATCTATATATTTTTTGGTAAAATATAAAAGGTGTGCATGAATCTAAGTTTGTTAGTCACTTGAGAGAAAGCAGAATTTCCTAGTATGCTGTGCATCACAATATTTTCAGAATAATTTGATTTAATCAAATTATTGTAATTTCTTATTTAATGTTACTATTCTAGTGGGACATTTTTATCGAGTGATTTTGCTTTTTTAACATGGATAGAGCTAATATGCTTTTGAATGGATTTGTTAATTTGCAGGTGAAAAGACATTTAGGTGTGAAGTTGGAAAAATTTAAGGATTTTATATGTCTAGGTTACATACAACTGTGGTTTCAACATCATTTAAGTCGCTAAATTTATAGTGAGAACCTGTTACTCACTGAAATACAGTAGTTTAAATCATTTTCATTACACAAATCAACAATTTTATGCTTACTGGGTGCCTGCAAGCTTGTTTTCTTGCTTCCTGGCCCTGCTCACATGACTCCTAACAGCCCGCTTCTTCACAATAACCCTCTTTCCATCTGTCCATTCTTTCTCTATCTCGTCCTTGCTCTATGCCCTTCGCTACCTCTCTTTTTCCCTCTTCTAGTCTATAGTCGGGACGTTATCTGTGTTACCCTCTAAAAAAGTCATGGTGTTCTCCTCTGCTTGATGTCTTACTCCAGCTCACGAGAGGCTGGTCTCATAAAAGTGGAAAGGGACAACTCTCTGAGCTGCAGTCTTGAGCTCACCACATTAGTTATTCCCTGGGAGATCTTCTACGTGCTCTGCATCAAATTTGTGTCTCTTCCTGTCTCACATGGACACACATTTTTACTCTATTATTCCCCTGCATCTTCTCGGCCCATCTTTCAGGCATGTCTTTCTTTCTTTTTGTTTAACATTCTTTTTCTCTCCCATTTGAGCTCACATTTTCTGTCTTTTCTTTCTCCTCGCACTTGTTTTATTCACCCTATTTTTCTGTCATTTAAATCCTATCCTTGTCCCTCCCTCTGTCTCTATATCTACTTCCAAATATTTGGCCTTGCTCTCTCTTCTTTCCCCCCCTCTCTCCTTTTCTTACTTTCTCACTGTACTGTATATCCCTCCAGAGCTGGATACAGAAACCTCCCAGTTGGCCCTGTCAGCCCGTCCACAGTTAGCAGGGCTGATCGATCAGTGGAGCTCCTGAATTCCCCTGAAAGTTAATTACTAAGTTACACATTGGAGCTATTTTGGGAAAAGGGGGGGAAACTGTAGGAATCATTAGCTAGGTAATGTCATGACAACCTTCCGCAGCAAGCCAGGGCAGAGCAGGCGCTGCCTGTGGATATGCAATTTGTCTGGGTCATCTGAGAATGGAACAGAACATGGGAGGATGTTCAGATAGATTTTTATAGAGTTGCTTTTAAATTGGAAGTAATGTTTGTGTTTGAGTTGAACCTTGGTATAGCTATTAAAGCTAGGGTCCAACGCCTGCATCTTTAATTATTCAGTGATCAGATAGGATTTCATGTAGGTGTGTAGTTCTTCTCTGGCTTATTTTTGTTAAAACAAGATTCAGTAATGCATTTGAAATGTTGGACTCGTTTAAAAGTGGTGAACAAAAGACAGATATGTCACACAAAAAACACACACTTGAAAAATGTTTGAAATAAGAAAATAAATAAAGTCTAACATACATTATTTTTTTAAACTTAAAAAGTTACAAGCATAAAAGGGCACATTTGACTTAAACATGATCGTTTGGGTTTCCAAAACAGCTGGTGGTACCATATCATTGGATGGACTATGGTAGCTCTTTAAAAAAGTAAGCATTTTCCATATAATCCCTAGCTATCAACACCTTTTTTTGACTAAAGGAACATTTCTTTTCTTGGTCTTATAACTGTAATCTCAGTGGGTTGAGTTCAGATGGTATCAGGATTAATTTCATGGTGTCAGCATTAATGTCACTACTGGTCCATCTTTCACAAAGGTAGATGTTTTTATTTGTTTTTTCACTATAGCCTTTCTGCCAGACATTAAAAGTGTGGACTAATACATCAGCAGGAAGTTTGATAGTTTCAACTGACCTCAAAAGAAGGGTTGGCAGACTGGTTGCTGGAAATACGAACACAACTGCCCATTTTGAATTGATTAAACATCTCCTATTTGATTTGGTATGTAGACAGCAGTGTTATAGCCCGGCATCAGGGGCTTTGAGCTGAAGGTTATCTTATCATAGCAGTAAGCGCTCCTTCACAACAAAGTAAAATGAAGGTATTCATTCCAAAACCAGATAAACACAGTGCTATCTGAAACTCAGTATTTCAATATTTCAAAACCATACGTGACTCATTCCTCAAAAACACAGCTGTAAGGTACACAAAAGTCTCAAGATGATGCATAACTTTAATAGTAAATTGTAAGAGCAGGTATGTGACTCTAAATTCCAGATGCTTATTTTGTGTGTCAAAATCAGTGACTCAAGATTACTGTCCCAACTACATTGTGCCTCATCTATACCTACTGTAGCTCTAGCACCTCCATCCTTCACAGTAGCCAGTGTTTTATCCTCCATAGTATAGTCACTAATTACAGCTTGTAATTCTGCTCTGACTGAACTTTAAAGAGACAATCCTTGCCAGAAGAATTTTAAAGTTTTATCCCTGCTTCTCTACCTTTTTAAAAGGATCAATATTAAGTCACCCTAGATGTATATCTGAACAGTCAACTGCTGCAGAAAGACACGGCAAACTGTGCAGGTCTTACTTCCGTGCACTGTATTAAAGTTAATGTGAGCAGTGCTCTGGTTGAAATTCACAGCACCACCCTGAAACCACCCCTCGAAGCCATGTCAGATCAATGCACTTCATCCCTCCCTTCATCTGCCCACATGGCACTCAAAGCCTGTTCTGCCACACAAATTACTGTTCTGCTGAATTATAACTTTGTTGGACCTGGCAGTGTACTGTACCCAAGGCATTCTGAAATATCACTGACAGACTGAGCTGTCAGCCCGGATACATCTATCACCTGGAGAGCAATGTGGACCAGACAGCTAATATCCAGGGGTCTTTTACAACAGCGTGTGTCTGGATCTGGACAGGAAGTCCCCCACAAACATTTCAAAGTCTGTTAGCCATCTACTTGAAGTCTGTTTTGACAGTGAAATATTGTCCCTTGTGGATGTTGAAATGAAAGTTTGTGGTGAGACCGGCCTTTACACTGTTGTTCAGTCATCAACTGCAGGTCTTAAAAGCCAGTGTTATGTTAAGTTTATGTTTTGTTCATATAGATTTGTGTGCCATTATAGGTTGTGATAGGTTTGATAGGTTGTGTTGCCTAGAGAGGATGCACAAGCCAGTAGTCAGAAACTCAAAAGTTTCTTAGCACAAACATGATGGTGGTAGATAATGGAAGAGAAATGTAAGTTGCATCAAAAATAAAATCAACTTACTGTAGTTTATTCTGAAACAGCTCTGCAGCTCTTTTTGTGATCTTAGAGCAGCTCTGAGCTAACTAGCTAACGGCAGCTACAGTTAGCGGGTACGCGATTTAACAACAAGTAAAGCTATCAGTCCATCAGTAGAGCTGGAGGACATCAGAGAGAACACCAGAAAGAATTTTAGTTGGCGATGGTGCAGTGGATAAGACTATGCCTTTGGTGTGAGAGACCCGGGTTCAATCCCCCACTGTGACCCATCCACCATTGTGTCCCTGAGCAAGACACTTAACCCCTAGTTGCTCCAGAGGTGTGCAGCCTCTGACATATATAGCAATTGTAAGTCGCTTTGCGTAAAAGCGTCAGCTGAATGAATAAGTTTATATGTAGTTTCACCAAAAAGTTGTGTTTTTGTACAGTAATTGGTGAGAAACACTGTGCATCTATCATTTTTCCAACTTAATTCATGTCTCATTTGTGGTCTAATAAACAGTAAATTCATCAAATTCAGGTTAAAAACAACAACTCATTTGGTCTTTTCAAATGGAAATTATCTATGTGTTTATTTGCTTATAGAGCAGGGTAGTGAGATCCGATCACATATGGAGACACATTCTGATGCCAGGTGTGAACTGCTATCCACTTGTGATCGGAACACCTGAGACGCATGTGAATGCCAGAAGTGAAGTGGGCCATTGTTTGTGGCTAATAAGATTGGTTGTAGTAAACAGCAGCAACACCCAAATCAGCTGGTTAAAATCACATACATATATACACCATTACCTAATGGTGTATTTCTTTACAACATCTGAAACCACCTCCGAAAAATTATGTTCTCACAGTGACCATATTTAACGCCGGTTTGATATTTTCAAGAAGCAAATTTTATTTTGACAACAATTACTAACTTTCTTTTGAAAACCATAATTATCAGTACATACATCAGAATATAATGTTTATGTAAATAGTGGAATATTACATTTGGCATGATTAACATGATATGTTTTATTTCCAAACATAATGCCACATTTTAGTTTTCCTGCTTTTTTGTTTTTTTCATATCAGATCCTAAAAGATGGAAACATTCTTTAATAATATTTTAACAATATTTTAGTACTAAACAGTCATGTAGCAAGTGCAGTTAATAGTATTAGTCCAGTAAATGCGCTGTGTGTGTATATTTGTGATTTGCACAGTGTTACACTTAGATGGCTCCATTCAGATTTCGATCCAGGTGTCTGTCTCCTTATTTAATGACCCAAGTGTTATCCTGTCCCCAGCTAATATTGACCCAGGGTCACACACTGACATACATCATGTCAGTGCCCACGTGCTTTAACTTCGCATTCAGTCACTGGCATACTTCATGCTCTTCTTCCAATTTTATACTTTGTGATAAATTTAATAGTGAGACCACATGGCACACACTCTATACTTTGCTGCAAAGACACTGATTTTATGTCTACTTAAAATACTGGGCTCAATGTAAGTTTAAACTGACAACAAGAAAAAGATTCAGTTTCCAGATTATAACTGTGACTTTAGATTTTGCGCTTGGCCACACAGCTTGGCGACAGGTACTATTTATGGTGCCAAGGGGAACCAGTGAAGAATAATTCTTAATTTGCCGTAAAGGTGAATTGAATTGGATGGCCATTTCAGTGAACATAAATTTCCCTTAATGAGAAGAATGATATTTGGCTAGCTGTGTGTCCTCTGACACGCAGTCTTTTTTCATACTGGATATCCTTCACTCCCGGACAGCTGTTTATCCTCCCCGGTCCACTAGTAATGAGATGGATGCTTAGAAATGTATTAAGCTTGGCTACAGTTCCACTACATCAGCACACTCGTTCTGATTTGTGATTTTCTCTGCCATCCTTTTTTCTCCTTCTTCCTCCATCTTCTCATTTGTCTGTCGTCTACACGTTATTTGCCTTTCTGACGTCCATACTCTCATTCTAACAGAGGTTGTGCAGCTGAGCCTGGCGGAGGACCAGCAGATCAGCGTCTCCACGGTAACAGTGGGCCTAAGTGCCGTCCTTACCTGTGCTATCCAGGGGACATTGCGCCCGCCAATCATCTGGAAGAGGAACGGCATCATACTAAACTTCTTGGACCTGGAGGACATCAACGTGAGTGCATGTTGTTGTTTCTCCATCAAGGTTGATGCTATAGTTTGTTGCTGTTGGTGATGATGAAGGTATGTGTTTCTCAAACACGTGCTATGCCTAATGAATAACTTAGGTTGGTTGGTTGTTACTGGTTTATAAGCTTGGAGTTTTTTAAGCAAAAAGTATGTATGCGTATATGTAGTGAGGGTTGTCTTAGCCCTTATCTTTCTGGTTATGACAACATCACTGCTTATGTATACTCAATTGATCCCATAATGAATACTATTAAAGCAGTATTAATAGATTTTTGGCGACAAGGGGCAAAAGAACTCCAAAACAACCCACACACACATACGCAGCCCGGATATATTTAAGCTGTCACGGCTGATGTGTTTGCAAACATAAGAGCAACATTATCATCCCATTGCGATTGTGTTCGTGTTCTCACTCTCCTTATAACTCTTGATTCGCTCCACTAACTCTTAAAAAAAAGTATTTATTTCGTTCGCTGCTGTAAATGTTCAGCCCTCTTCACCAGCTAGTTGCTAACTTTCTCTCTGCAGTTAAGGGCTATACAGGTAGTGTACAGTCAGAGTTTGTTTGCTGATAACAGCCAATTCCTGCTGCTGGACATGATGGATGATGAGAGCGATTGAATCATACAGTAAATTTACTGCAAACCCAAAGCATTGAGCTACTCATTCACTATGAGTGACCCCTTTAACATTACACAAACCACTAAGTTAATATTATTTATACAGAACATATTTATGAATGTAGATCTATGTCGTGATCCTGAGTAGAACCTCTTTTTAAAATGCTTGAAACCCATAAAAGATGGTGTGCATGCTTACCACCCTAAGGTGTGTTTGTTTTCAAAATGTTTCTTTCTAGAAATATAATTGGACCGCTTCATTAATATTTATTAATATTTATATTTATAAGCTACAGCAGCAAGTGGCCACAGTTGGGGGGCTCCTCATATTGATTGAAAACAAGTAGTCTATAAACACCTTTTAGAAATGAGAAAATCACATTGCTGCTTAAAAGTGTTAAGAGCTCTGGGAGTTTTTCCCGCTAATTTTAAATTCTGAACACATTGCAGCACATGTGCAGCTGGTGCACTTGTATTTTGAGATTCCGCACCTGCGCAGTTTTTTTGGGTGCACACTGACATCCACATGGGCCTTCACAGAATTCGTCAGATGATGAAATGTACATAGTGCGGACCTACTTGGACGTCAAAACCATCACTTGGCTTTAAGCAAGAGAGGAAATGAGAAAGGAATAGTAGCAAGAAAAAAGTCAAGGATCAAACAATAAGGTTTTACTCCCAAGCCCTCTCCATGAATCAGGAGAATTATAACTTGCTCAGTGCTTTATGAAGTATGTGGCTATGCTACTGTTTAGACTAATCTGCTCAGGTGACAGCACAGCACTGGCCTTGCTTTACCCACCACCGGATCACAATTCACTAATTGCATGTTAATGAGCGGCCTTGTTGGTCTGCTGTGATGATGAGCAGATAAACAATGTCAAGTGTTAAGGTGGAGACTGGAGGAGAGGTGATGGCAACAGAGGTCCCGCAGGCTCTAGACCGTGCATAATGAATTTACACAGAACACAGTGAGAGAGGAGCCCCGTCTGTGTTTGACTTTATTTTTCAGTCAAATCAAAGATGATGAAAGTAAAAGTCCCTAAATTAATGAAAGAAAATTATCATGTGTTGACTGGATGTCAAATAGGGCTGCAACTAGCGATCATTATTTTGTTGATTAATGGATTAGTCTATAAAATGTTGATCACTGTTTCCAAAAGCCCAAGAAGACATCCTCAAATGTTTTGTTTTGTCCACAACCCAAAGATGTTCACTGTCATAGGAGTAAAAAATATATATAAGAAAATATTTACATTTAATATTTATTTATTTAATAATTGACAACTAATCACTTATTTGATTAATCATTGCAGCTCTAATGTCAAAGCCAGAAAGAAGAATAAGAGTTGAACGAATGTCAACTTTTTGTGGCCAGTTGGTCAATTTTGCCAGTTGAGCCAGTTTTTGTATTTCAATAGACGTCCTGGCTTAATAAAGGATAAATACAAATGGAGTACAAAATGGGTTCTTGTCTGTTAGAATAGTAGATGTGCAGCAAAATAAGGGGAAGATGACGACACCAGAAAAAAAGAATGACGAAAAATACAGTAACCGTGAAAACAATACGGGACTTGTGTTCTTGTTTTCTTCTATGTCGTTCTTTTTTTTTTTTGTCCAACATTTTTAAGATTGTTAAGGTCAACTTTAAACAATGTAGGTCAATAAAGAGACGAGGGAGGGAAACTTATATACATCCCTCCATCCCTCCATTTACTATAGCCGCTTATCATTTAAAGGGTCGTGGGGGGCTAGAGCAGCTGACATTGGGCGAAAGGCGGGGTGCACCCTGGACAAGACGCCAGTCTATCACAGGGCCTTAGTTTTCTGGCAAAGTCCTTTCAACACACCGTTTTCCTCCATTGAACTGTGTTTAATGGAAACAGGCTTGTTTTCAGAAGTTTCATTCGACAATGATTGAAATCTTTCTGCACGTTGGCATATAACCCCTCAGCCCGAGAGCTACATTACAGTCTGTCTCATTTGACTGTTCTCTCCCAGCCGCTCTCTGGTCTTTGTTACCCTTCTGTCTGTCTCTGCCCACCTTCTTCTCCACTCTACTGTTTTCATTACATTTCTTCCTCTCTGTTTTCTGAGTAGAGCTATGTTCTCCAAAAGTAACTGCACTGTGTATGTTGGATAGTTTAGTCCTGCCTCACCAGGTCTGATTGGAAGAGAGCAAAAGGACAAGCAGTACTACAAACAGGTGTAGACAGAACATCAATATAATCAGCTATAGCTGCCTAAACTGTACCCACTGTTGTCCATCATTGTGCATTTGAGAGAGATTGGAAACTGATTCACTCAGAAATGAAATCAATTATGTATATTTCCTATTTAAACAATTACTACACAGCTACTTTCAGTGTAAACATTAAATGAATGTGGCTCTGAAGTTTATTGCATCATTACTATTGTGGATTATGAAAAGGCAGTGATGATTACTATTGGCGAATAGGTCAAAGGACATAAATGTAGTTTTGCTTTCCAGATGTATTGACTTGATTAATTTGAATGTGGCCACTGGCCATCCTCATCTATAATTCTTCCACTGCTCTTTCCAATACAAAAGCATATAATTTAGCCTCAAAAGTTAACGATTCCCATTATGTTAAGATGAGCTCCAATTCACATGAATGTCTTCTTAGTCACTAATGACACCAGCCAAGCAGACTGTAGCTGTATCTTAATCTGGTTGGCTAGTTTGGGACAGTTTCAGTTTGAGAAAATACAACATTAACAAATACACATACAACAGAACATTATTACTGATTCTGTGTCAATACCCCCTTACTTACAGTTATATTACAGCCAAGCACACCTGCAGAGCAGTTAGCAGCTGCACATTAAACTCCTATAATGACCTTAATATCAAGTCTTATCTTTTACCTGTAAGACTAACATTTCAGTGCCCTTGATGATCATCTGTGACATAAAAATATCAGATTAGCACACAGTCAGATAAATAAAACCCTTATCACCCTTGCCCATGTCCATTGCAGTTTGGTTTGAAACTAATTTAAAGCCTACCAAAAAAGTCTGACTATATGAAGTTAGAATCAGGGGCATCTCAATTGACGATCCAAATAAATAACATTCAGGAGACGGTCCTACTGGATTCCCCCTTTTTTCACAGGAACCACAAAGAGACTTTAAACTAAATTTATATGCGGCATAACCTGCCAGACATATTACATACTTACTTTTGAATAATAACATACTTTTTAGCCCAAATGGCCTATTCAGCTTTAATTGCCCTCGCTGGTGTAGTTATATCTCTCACCTTAATTGTACAATCTGAACTTTAACGTCTGCCTGAACTTCCCCCGTCTTTCTTACGAGAAAATCATTTCACTTCTTCCTGTCACAAGGCGACCCCCTGTCAGGTCACATTAATTTCTGGAGACTTCAGAAGGAAAGCAGCCGTTTGTGGTTTCCATGTCACAACAGAGCTGCATCAGGACATCTGCTCTGCCACTTGGTGGGACAGCAAACTATTTAATGCCTTAATCCGCCCTAAGCTGTGGCTGGAACCCCCTGGTGACTGCCGCATGCTGCACCAACAACAACCGGCTCCATTCATCAACCTAATGGGCTTTATATTTTTAACCCTTGCCATTTATCAGGCTGAGGCACCGTGATGAGGGGAGAGAGGAGGATCAAATTCCCCAACGCCTGCTTCAGCTCAACAGGGAAACCGTTGATTCATGGTCTCTCTTCCCCTTCACATCACTCTTTTTCTCTCTTGTCTTTTCCCATCATTCCCTGCTGTTGTGTGCCTCCTCTTTCTTCTCCCTGCTCTCTCCAAGCATCCTTATGTATTCTATCAAGCTACCTTCGGTTCTCCCTCACTCCCTGTGGCTCTTTTCTGCCCCCCCCCCCATTCTTTATCACTATTCCCTCTCCTCCACCTCCTGTTCTTTCTCTCCCTTCTTTCATCATGTTCTCCCCCCCCCCCCCCTTTTTCCTATTCTGTTCTTCTTCACCACCATACACGCCTTTTCTTTCTTCACTTAATTTTCCTCTTCCATTTCTTCCTCATGTTACAGGACTTTGGGGACGATGGCTCCCTGTACATCACCAAGGTGACAACAATCCACATGGGGAACTACAGTTGCCATGCCTACGGCTATGAAGACCTCTATCAGACACATGTGCTGCAGGTGAATGGTCAGTAGTGGCTCATTTCTTACTTACAGTGTGGACAAAATGCTTTAGTTTTCTTTGTGCTACTCTCTGGTTCCCCACTGAGGGGATTTTCTTATTGTCTTCTCTATCAGTGAAGAATAGTTAAAAACTGTCTCCAAGGTGTAGCATGTCTAAAACTAGCTATGAATTTTAATACATTTATGAGAAATAATACCCAATTATGAATTTTAATATTCAGAAACTATTAACCATAAAAATCTCTCATTTCGGGGCACCACCGGAGTTATTATCCTAGAGTCTCCAGACCTCTAGGTAGCTTTTAATAATTATACAATTATCTAGCGATATAAAAGGGTGGCTAAAAATAATAAACAATAAATAAACAATGAGAATGGAGGTTCGATTGTGGGAAGCATTTGACTCATACGGCAGAGGAGAACTAATGAAAGTAAGCTATGAGTTTAGGAGTTAAAAAGACAATATTAACATTATGGGACATCCCTGATCACAGAATGTGTTGTTGGTTCTTACTGCTTGTCGGCGGCCTGCTTTGGCCTGTTGCACGGGTCCCACGCTAGCTGTCCGATCCTGGCTTTTTGCTAGGTTCTCACATTCTCCGGGGTTCTCCGTGTCTGAGTGAAGAAAAACCTCAAGGGTTGGCTGTCCTCCATCTGGCAATTCGGCTGTTCTTCAGGTGTCCTTCGTTGCCGCTGGCGAGATCACGTAGCTTGGTCTGACCTCAGTGAAGTTGGCTCGATGAAAAAGCTTAAAAGGGAACTTGGTCGTTCTTTAACTTTAACAAAACAAAAGAAGGAAAGAAAATAAAACAAGTAAAGTTGCTGGAACTGAGGTAAAAATCGATGTCGCGGCACTTCGCGTATGTAGCTTCAAGCGAAACAAAGGCTTTGTTGCGCTGGTCGGAATTCTTAGGGCGTTGCCGGGAGAGGCACGCCGGACGCATGCCGAAGCGTCCAGAGAGCAGAGCGGAAGACGAGCACGAGGAGAAGAGAGCGGGCGACGTCGTGTGTCGCTCTTTCGTGGTCTGGGGCGTGGTTCCCCCAGGGGGCGTTTCCGGTTTCCCAAGGGACTGCCTTTCTAAACTTTTAATGTCTATAAAAGAAAAGGAAAATCTATTTGCGCGTATTATAATCAGATATTTTCCACAATCAAACCTCACTGGTCAAACAGTTGTACCGTTCTAAGTTAAGCATTTGGTAACAGGAAAACAATTGTCAAATTATTGGTCATGATAAATGAGTGACATTTATACATTAACGGCATTTCCGACGATGGTATGTAATACTTATTTCGTCCACTTGGGGGAGCTCAGGTTACATGAGGAAAGTTTAGATTAATCCAAACAATCTTTCCTTAGGAACTGGGGAATTTAGTTATTTAGCCTTAAAATCAAGCCGGCGGAGTATAGTATGACATTTCTTTATCATCATTTCTAAAGGAATTGTGTGAGTAAGTATTGTGAACAAGCATTGGTTACACATAAGGTGACGGAGTGTCCTTAATCTTGCTGAAAATAAAAACACTGCAAAAGTAACTTATTTAGATTCTTTTCAGCACTAATATCAACAACAGATAGCAACAACATGGTAACATAACTACTCAAATGTAATCAAGTAACTAAAAGATTTAATTAAACAGTTAATGCTTTGACACTTTGGAGACTGCAGTCTTTGTTTACACAAAGTTCAGGACGGTCCGTGTTGCTCTGGATTTTGTCACATAGGCGTGAAGGGGTATCCCTTTGATGGGGTAATGAAACACAGAGCAAGGTCAGTTGCCATGGTGGTGTGGGAGGGGGGGGCAGTTTAGGGTTTCCTGCCCCCCTCTAAAGGGGAGTTCTGATAGGCTGTTCAGGGAAATGCTAATCGCTGGTTAATGTCCCTTTTTGTCAGTTTAACAGTCAAGCACCACGTTATCAGGCTTCAGGAATCAAAGGTGCCAGTTTTACGATCAACTGCTCAGGAATAGCACTTAGAGAGAGTGACCTCCACCCCCATTCTGTTGGGGTCTCTTCAGCCGTCTGTTGAAAGTTGATCTCAACCTTCCTGCTCCTCTCTGGGAGAGGAAAAGAGGAATTTGGAGTAGCTCCAAATTTATTTAATATAAAATGCACAAATCCACACTGTTGTCCACTACAAAGGCAATTAAGCCAACATGCTGTTGATTTAAATGTCTGGAAACAACCATAGATACATTAAGTACAGCATTGTCATATGGCAGTGGTTCCCAAACTTTTTTGTCGGGCATACTTCCACAGCCATTTTAGAAGGACTTAAGTGTCCCTCATTGTGCCTTATGCATGAATGATTTCAAGCAATTGTGCTGATATCCATCATGCTGATATCATGAGACAGCTTTTCACCTCGACAAGAAATATCGTCAAGTTTTAATATTGCAAGCTCTCATCACACCCCTAATGTGGATATATAATTTAGTTTTTTTACCAAATATGTTCTATTTTGTCATATGAGCTAAGCTACTCCACAATCTTTCCACATACAGTACCCCTTTGTTAACTGCAGAAGTGTTACCATTTAATGCTGTGAAAGGAGTCACAGTGGTTGTCACATGGGCTGCAGTATTAATGCATTGCATGAATGATTTATGTAAACAAGTGAATAAACAAAACGCTGATTAGGGTTTGTGAGACTTAAAGTATGTTTAGGGCTGCAACTAACAATTACTTACATTGTTGATTCATCTGCCCAATATTTTCTCACATCTGACGATTTGTTGTCTAAAATGTCAGAAAAATGGAATGCCTATGATATTTTCCAAGAGCCAAGTTGATGTCTTTAAATGTCATGTTTTGTCTGACCAGCACTCAAAAAAAACATCAACAAAGATATCAAGTTAACTGTCATGCGTGAACTACTGGTCGGACTCAAAGTCTCTTCAGTCACCTACTCCTTCAGTTCCGCAACAAGGGCCGCAACGGGAAGTCATTCCTGCACACTGCAATTAAAATATACAGTGGCTCCCCTCTGGCCAGGGAGAGGAGACTTATTTCTCCTGAATGACAATTGCACAATGCACATCCTTCTACAGTCATTTGCCCAGATATAGTCAAGGGGACATCTATGTCTTTTTACTTCTACTTGTGTATAGTACATATTTGTAAATTTGTTAATTGTATTTTAATTCTTTATATTTTTTTATGTTTGTTTTTGGTTTTTTTGTAAAAGTCGTGTACCTACCTAGCTATCCACACTGCTCAAAACAATTAAGGGGACTCTTGATCATCACATTATAACATCAAGTCAGGTAAACTTCAGGAATATTTATCGTCCAGTTAGGAAACATAAGTGATTGTGAATCAGTGTCACTTGTTTTGCTTCAAATGAAAGTAACAACAGATGCACTGGAGAGGCATCAACAAGACAACCCTCAAAGGGAATGGTTTTGCAGGCGGAGGCCACAGACAATTGCTCTTTCCCTATTCTTCCTGACTGATAGTTCTGTAGTTTTGCATTTTGCTAGTGTTCTTGTCACTGTTGGTAGCATGAGGTGGTACCTGCAGCACAACCTGAAGAGCATAGAGGAGGTACTAGGAGACAGGCCGTTATATGAGAAAAGCTGGAGATCAATCCAGCAGCAACACCGGTATCTGCTCCTTTGTGAGAGGAAGAACAGGAGGAGCACTGCCCGAGCCATACAAAATAACATCCAGTGGGCTACTCGTGTGCATGTTTCTGACTACACTGTCAGAAACAGACTCCTTTAGGGTGGCATGAGAGCTTGACGTCCTCTAGTGGGATCTGTGCTCACAGCCCAGCACCATGAAGCGTGATTGGCATTTACCAGAATTGGTAGGACCACCATTGGTGCCGTGTTCTCTTCACAGATGAGAGCAGGTCTACACTGAGCACGTGTCAGACATACAAGAGTCTAGAGACACCGTGGTGAACATTATGCTGCCTGCAACATCACCAGCATGATCGGTTTGGCTTTGGGTCAGTGATGGGCTGGGAAGGCATATCCTTAGAGGGTACATACAGACATCCACGGTACCCTGACTGCTGTTAGGTACCAGGGTGAAATCCAGAGCAGTTGTCAGACCTTATGCTGGACACCATCTGCTGCCTCATCAGGATCACGTGGGGGCCATACACACTACTAGTGACTGAATGAGTTGCCGTGATGAATGTCACGCAAGTTGGATCAGCCTTCTTTGGTTATGTGATTTTGTTCTCAACAGATTATACAATGTACAGTAAATATTTTGAACTTTATACTGTTTTGTTCATAGATACCTGATGTGTGATTTGAGTGGTACCTTAAATTTTTTTAGCCGTGTATCTAATTATCTATCTATATATGACAAAGGAAAGCATCAAATCTTCACATTTGAAAAGTTTAAACCATCGAACATTTAGCGTTTTTTCCTGAAAAATGACTGAAACAATAATTCAAATCAAAATATATCAATAGTTTCTCCATATTATGTAGATTTCCTGTATAATTAAGCTGTGCTTTAGTGTAGAAGGTCTTGTTTGGCAAAACAATTTATTTTCCCTACAGATGAAAAGTATCCATAAAGCTGTTACCATAGACTGTATATAAAAATGGATGTAGCGTCCGTGACATCACCCGTTGGTTTCTGAAGAGGCGTTTTGAAGCTCAAAATCACCGGAGCTGGCCGGCGCCATCTTGGCAGCGCGTCACTGCGTGTCACTCCCGGATAACCAAAAATGGGAAAGAGGCGGGCCGTAGGTGGAGCTGAGGTGACATGTTGCAGAAACCACTCGTGCCTAGTTCGAAGTTACCAAGTTAGCTCAGGCTAAGGAGCTAATGCTACTTTGCGATGCTGTACAGTGGAGGTTGGAACCTGCGGCCATGTTGTTACCAGTTTACCGACATTACCAGCTCACAGTCAAGGTAAGACACCAGAGAATATTAAAATAACTCACATATCTGTTATTGACATAATACTTCACAAGGTTTTAAATGCTTTTTAATATATATAGTAACATTATTTTGCAACACTAACGTTAGATTTTGTTGAGACCAACGTTAACAGTTAACTAAGTTATTAATTACCTTAAGTTTACTTAATGTTACAGCTCAAACGAACAATTTCAAGCAAATCAATTAACCCTTTTAACTTTACATACCGTTGGTTACGAGCGGTTACGAGCGGTTACGAGTCGTTTATTTGGACGTCACCTCAGTATGTTAACTTACTAGTAATAAACGTAATAAGCTAGCGGTAGAGTCCTCAGTTACATGATGGAAGCTGTATATCTTGTAAAAGCCATGGCTGCTATCACGTTAATTAATTCCCCACACCGCTATTTTGAGTAACGTTGCTGCTGTTGGCAGGGCTGTGTGGGATTATTGTCTGGAATAGGACACTTGAGAGAGAAAGGTACTTTTTATATTTGTCACAAGATTCTTGTTGAGGTTCTGATGCCTCCAGATCTGGTACTCAAAGCTTAAACTTTGAGTCTAAAATAATGTTGCTAGTCTTGGCTACTGGACATTTGACAGCTGATATAAAATTGTCTGTCTTAAAAGGACAACACAAAAACATTTAAAGACTGTCTCCCTTGTTCCATTTTCTCCCACATATGTGACATAATAGTGCTGTCAACATTAAAACACTGAGGCATCTTTTAGAGGAGCATCTAAAAAAATTAGAATACTGAGGAAAAGTTCATTGTGAGCATCAGAACCAGACAGAGAGTAAAGGCTTCAGAAACCTTTGCAAGTGTTTTGAGTTAGTTGATTAGAGAGCTCTTCTCCAGTGGATATTTCTGTATAATTTATAATACAGAAATGTATGTATTCTAAAAATTTAATACATTTTGAGATAGTGGAGTTTTTATTTCCATGAGCTGTAAACCGTAATGACCAAGATGAAAACAAAAAGGGCTTGAAAGGCTTCGCTTTGTGTAATGAATCTAGAATATATCAAAGATTCACACTGTGGATCAGATGTCCCACCTGGTGCCAGAGAGCTGCAGAGACCTGGAAGCCTTGTTATTGTTGTGGAAGTCTATCTGTTGTCATGGACTGACGTGGAAAGGCGTTCTCTCCTTCTGTTTACTTTGACTTTTAAATATTGTCCATATTTGTATCATAGATCCATTTAAAAAAAAAGATATGGTTTATGGTTCACTTTTATATATATATATATATTAGCACTCCCTGTCTTTACTACTTACTGAAAAGCTAATCGTATACCACAGATAAAACATGAAACATTAAAACTGAACTCTCTGAACATCAGTCTAGTATAAGTTAAAAAGTGAAAATACTCCCAACATGTTTCACATGAAATGTTGAAAATTATGTAGTGTATTTCTATGTGTGCAGGAGTATTTTATCTAACTTATACTTTAATATAAATAAGGAGCCATACACCCAGTAACCACAGACTGTATAACGGAGCCTGAAGTTTGTGAAGAGTGCCTTGTTTGCTGCTCTGATATAAGTCTAGTTTAAACACCGAACAATGTGGGCACATCCAAACCATCCTGTGGGTTAAGTGCTGAAACAAAAAATTGATCTGCACAGAGTAATTATGAATCTCACTAGGTGGTTTTTATTGTGACCTTGCAAACTCTGAGGTCTCAGAGCTGACTGAATGCACATGTAGCAAATAGGTGAGTCTATACAATGTAAGCCACACGAAGTTCTCAGAGGTCGCAATAAATGACACCTCCTACAGGGCTTCAAAACTATTCAGTGTGCAGATAATTCTGTTTTTCACTACAGAGTAACTTCTCAGTCAGTGTCACATTTGTCTCTTAAAGAAATGTCAAAATAAAACAGTATATAACATCAACCTTTCATTTTTTACTTTCTACTAACATATGTAAAATGTTAGCCTATAAATAACATCTTAATATTTTTATTTACAGCTATTAACTACACTGCTCAAAAAAATAAAGGGAACACTAAAATAACATATCCTAGATCTGAATGAATGAAATAATCTCATTAAATACTCCTTTCTGTACATAGTTGAATGTGCTGACAACAAAATCACACAAAAGTTATCAATGGAAATTCAATCTATCAACCCATGGCGGTCTGGATTTGGAGTCACACTCAAAATCAAAGTGGAAAACCACACTACAGGCCGATCCAACTTTGATGTTATGTCCTTAAAACAAGTCAAAATGAGGCTCAGTAGTGTGTGTGGCCTCCACGTGCCTGTATGACCTCCCTGTAACGCCTGGGCATGCTCCTGATGAGGTGGCGGATGGTCTCCTGAGGGATCTCCTCCCAGACCTGGACTAAAGCATCCGCCAACTACTGGACAGTCTGTGGTGCAACGTGGCGTTGGTGGATGGAGCGAGACATGATGTCCCAGATGTGCTCAATTGGATTCAGGTCTGGGGAACGGGTGGGCCAGTCCATAGCATCAATGCCTTCCTCTTGCAGGAACTGCTGACACACTCCAGCCACATGAGGTCTAGCATTGTGTTGCATTAGGAGGAACCCAGGGCCAACCGCACCAGTATATGGTCTCACAAGGGGTCTGAGGATCTCATCTCGGTACCTAATGGCAGTCAGGCTACTACCTCTGGCGAGCACATGGAGGGCTGTGCGCCACCCCACACCATTACTGACCCACCGCCAAACCGGTCATGCTGGAAGATGTTGCAGGCAGCGGAACGTTCTCCACGGCGTCTCCAGACTGTGTGAACCTGCTTTCATCTGTGGCGAATTTGCCAGTCTTTCTCTGGCAAATGCCAAACGTCCTGCACGGTGTTGGGCTGTAAACCCCTGGAGGTCATTTTGCAGGGCTCTGGCAGTGCTCCTCTTTGCACAAAGACGGATGTAGCGGTCCTGCTGCTGGGTTGTTGCCCTCCTACGGCCTCCTCCACGTCTCCTGATGTACTGGCCTGTCTCCTGGTAGCGCCTCCATGCTCTGGACACTACGCTGACAGACACAGCAAACCTTCTTGCCACAGCTCGCATTGATGTGCCATCCTGGATGAGCTGCACTACCTGAGCCACTTGTGTGGGTTGTAGACTCCGTCTCATGCTAGAGTGAAAGCACCGCCAGCATTCAAAAGTGACCAAAACATCAGCCAGGAAGCATAGGAACTGAGAAGTGGTCTGTGGTCACCACCTGCAGAACCACTACGTTATTGTGGGTGTCTCGCTAATTGAGACTAAATTGTGAAATTGATTGTCAGTGTTCCTAAGTGGACAGTTTGATTTCACAGGAGTGTGATTGACTTGGAGTTACATTGTGTTGTTTAAGTGTTCCCTTTATTTCTTTGAGCAGTGTATAATATATTAAGTTTAGATCATACTATTTAAAATTAAAATACGAAACTGATGAATGATTTTATTATGTATAATTAGTTTGATACACTTTATAACAAAGTATTCCTAATACAAAAGCAATAGTTTAATAAATTAAGCTCTTGTCTTGCATTCATGAAAACATCAATATTAAAAGGTTACAAATGTAAAAGTAGTTTTGTATGACTTGAAATGTGTTGAGTTATTATAATGACAGAATCTGTTGATAAGAACCCAGTGTCATAATTTCATGTCAGTAGTGTTCAGGTGTTGTGAGTAAAAAGAAAAGCAGGAGCTGGAAGCTGGAGCTGTTCTCTCCTGAAGAGCTGGACACAGCTAATCACATCTGGAGGGTTCTGCAATCAGCTCCTCTGGCACCTGTAAAGACAACAATGGGTAGACAGTTAAGCAGCTTCTTCCAAAGAGCCATAAAGCTACTGAACTCTGTCATCGCCTCAGCATGATAACCTCTCTGGCATGTGACAGTAATTAGGGGTGGCAATGTGAAATACACTTTTTCCTAATATGTGCAATATACGGTTTGCTGCTGGACACTGTGCAATAATAACTACTCAAGTCAGATGTTATTGAACGTTTATTATAAGGATCTTATTTTATATTTCTTATTGAACTGTACTACCTTTTTTGGCAAATTCTAAAGCACCAAACAAATTCAGAGGTGGCTCTCACACACCTAATTTCTCACTTTAACTAAACCATTGCCCTCGTTACAGCCCAGCTACCTGTCTGCAGGCATAACGCACATTATATGATGACAAAAAAGGTGGATGTAAATCTCTGCAGGTAGCCTACAACAGCTGTTCTGCAGAATTATGCATCCACCTCTTAAGCTTCCAGAAACGTCGCTGATCAAACGCAGTTATCACCTCAGATTGTTTGCTGAATCTCACGGAATACAACATCTTCTAAGTGTATTAACTCATTGATGACTCTGAACTGCCTTTAATATGTACTTAGAATCAATCATCCCCACAGATGAACCCCACAAAGAATAGTATAACGTTACCGTTTTTAAATAGTAACGTTACACTTGGAGGTGCACGGCTCTTCTCGGGAGAGACCGCTAGCTCAAATAGTGGCATCGGTGCTCCTCGGTGTGACAGCAAGCTGAACTTACCAAAGCACTGTCGTGCTCATATTAATTATCTGCATAAAGGTCTTCCTCTCCCCTGCCTTTTAGAATTGAGTTATTTCTAGGCAGCTCCAAAGGAAATCCAGGGAGGAAGAATTTGAAAAATCCCCCCTACCTGTAACAAATACATTTTCTTATTTCTGTGCTTTTGTCTCAGTGTGGCAAAGGGGGGGGGGGGAATTTATTCAATTAAGTCTCTTTCAATTATGAGAGACAATGGGTGTGATTGCTTTGTTTTTCTGAGATGCTAATTGAAAAGAAAAGCGGCTGCATTTTAGACCTTGAATTAAAGAGGGAAAGAGGATGATGGGAAGGGAGTCATGGAGACAGACTAAGGTCCTGAAGGGCAAGTTATCAGGCAAGGGCAATTATCAAATATTTGTGTGGGGGAATCAAGGCATTTCAAGCGTGATGGAACAAGATGAGATAAGGTGGAATGGAAGGGAGCCAAGTGCCACATTAAACTAAGTGGACGGTTTGCATCGTGTTGTATTAAAGCAATAACACCCACGCTATTTTTTTTTTCTGTGACAAGAGGAATGATAGCGCTTCAGCATTGATGAAGTAACCATAGTTGCAGTCTAGTACTCTTTCTATGGTATTATAGTACCCAAGAGCATGGTATAAATGCTCATGAAGAATGTTTCTGGAATGTCAAGTACATAATGTATAAAATGGAAGAAAGGAAGAGTCGCTGTACCAAAGTACAATTTTGGTAGAAAAACAGACCAAACGATTATATAGAGATAGACGTGGAGACACAGACTACAGGACTTTCAGACAGCCCTATGTGTGAGTAGAAGTACTCGTGCTTGTGGGAAGAGATGATGGGTATTTAATTTGTGTGTGTGAGGTAGTGGGAGATATGTAGTATCTGTAAACCAGGCTCAAAAGTAGAAAAAACAAAAATGAAGTTAAAGTTATTAAGTAAAAGTCCTACATTCTAAATTCTACTTAAGTAAAAGTATATAAGTATAAGCGGAATGTACATAAAGTATCGAAAGACACACAGAGTATTGATTGTGCAGTAAAATGTCTCATCACTGATGTGAAGGAACATTTTTTCTGATCTTTTGTGTGAAATATTGGAACATTTTAACTTTTTGAGTCTCAAACAGTTATGAAACCATCTGAGGACATTGTGGACATGTGTCTTTTATGGAACGGTTAACAAATCACAGACATCTTAAACATGAAAAGAAACTCCAATTGCTTTTTGTAAGGGGTCACAAACAGGTCTTCAACAATGCATTATAGTATAGAAATTCTTATATCATAAAAACCTTTTTTTTATTTATTTATTTTTTTACATAAAATCTTAATATAAAGTCACCAATATCTCTAGCTGTGAGATAAATGTAAATGTGTAGTGGAGTAGAAAAGTCAGTTGCTCCAGGATTCCGCGGTCTAAAATGCCTGTTTTCGCGGCTGCTTTTCTAAAGAATTGTGTTGAAAGTTGCAGTGATTTGGGCGTTTTTTGAGATGAAATTGTGGGATTAAGTGAAAACTGCATGGTAGATGTTTTGTTTTTTTTTAACTTTAAAATTATAGTTAAATCTTTAAACAGTCCCTCCAGGATTTCACGGACCTAACCCTAACCCGGCATATTTAAACCAGCTTACCATGATTGTTTCAGCGCTTGCAACTGACCGGGATGCAACAGCCTGTCTCGTCTGACTTCCTCCATGCATTTCGTGTCAATCACAAATTCCTTTATGTTCGACCACAAAACCGCACATTTTGCAAAACAATCCTTTTTTTCTTTTTTTTTCAGCAAATTTGAGACGTTGGTATCACACGTTTGCTGCGACTTGTAAACAAGGAAGTGACAAGCTGGAAAACAGAGATAAGTTAAATTTGCAGAAAAGTTCTGTGCTTGGTCAAAATTGCATGAATTCACAGGGATTTGCTGAATTTGTGTTAGTAGTTGTGATCGCGACATTGTGAAATCCTGGAAGTACAGTATGTCCCCGTGAAATTTAGTGGAGTAGAAGTATAAAATAGGATAAAACAGAAACATTTTAAGTGAAGTACAAGTACCTTTAAAGTTTTTATTCAAGTACACTGTGTGAGTAAATAAACTTAGTTACAGTGCACAGTACTGATAACAATTAAAATATGTAATAAACTTTAGATTAATAATAGGGTGAAAGAGAAATTATGGGGGGGAAAAAACACCAATAAAGCACAAGCAAGCAACAAGCAAGCAACAGATGCAATATTAATATTGCATTAGGGTTAAGCAGCAAGGTTGTAAGTTGATAAAGAGAGAGGTAAGGATTTGACAGCGGCCTCAAGGTTGAGAGGGTGACCAGCATCTTAACCAGAAAATGACATCTTACCTGTTCCCCACTGATTCCTCCTCATTCATTTGCAGTCTTCTCCCCGGAGGAGGAGGTAAGTGGCAGATACTTCCAACATCTATTTCATGCAGGAGTCGAGCTGAAATAAAGCAGCCCCAGAGCTCTTGGATTCTTGTTATGTGTGAATATATTCCATGCTGGGGTGAAACAAATTCCACTCTGCCCACTGCGCGTGTGGGTGTTTGTGCTATATTCCCCCAGGAGTTACAGTCTACCATGAAATAGTGTGTAATTATGTTTTCACTCGCCCCCTCTCCTCTCTCCCTGTTTGTGTCTTGGGCTTTGTTTGTGTTGGTGCGTCTAGTCCCTCCAGTGATCCTGGTCTATCCAGAGACGCAGGCCCAGGAGCCTGGTGTATCTGCCAGCCTCCACTGCCACGCCGACGGCATCCCAAATCCCAAACTCCTCTGGTTGAAGAATGGCATGGACCTGCAGCCCAGATCCTCCAAACAGCTGTCTCTCATAGGTGAGGAGTGTTCAAGTGCTGTCAGCATATTATACATTTTGGTGCAATGTTTTTGAATTGCACAGTGTTGCATACCAGCAGCAACACTGCAAAAATCAAAGGAAAAAGACTATGCATGTGGACAGTAAAAACAAAGCTTGACAATCACTCTGATGTTCTATCAAACTAACTCCTTTTTTATTGAAAATTCAGCTGTGCCACTTGTCTGCTGTAATATTTTGTTGTCTTCAATTTATCTGCATTCTATACCAAGGTGATGAAACCTAGATTGCGGTCACCCTCTTCTAATGTCTTCATTTTGCTCCTCTGACAAAATAAAGAGATGTATTTTTTTAGAAGTGAATGAAAAGGGAGATTAAGAGAGAGAAAATAAAATAAAATATATGTGTTAGGAGAAGGTAGCTACTTATCCAGGCTAGAAGAGTGCTCTTAAAGACACACTCTCAACATCAGAGAGAAGGAGCACAATGGAGCACGGCTTTTCTTTTTATGGCCTAGTTCTCATTAAGGGAGAGTTTATTGGCTGTGCGTGGGTCATTACCTGTGGTAATAGCCTGTTATCAACCCTCAGACACTCAAACATGGGAGGTTCTGCAAGGTTCACCAACACATAAACACTGCAGTGGCTACGGTTTCAGATTTGCCAACTAATGTGGGAAATGGCAAGGGCAGGAGTCCTACCTACAGTGATAATTTATGCTTTTTCTCCCTATTAAAAACAATTATGAAAGTGAAAAGAATAGAGCGGAAAGGTAGATTCACCATTTATATCTAGCCACTCTTAAAAATAAAAAAAGATCATAGCACAGATGTAGAGGTTTGCTATTTCATTTCCACATATCACATATAATGTCAGTAGTGTAATAAAGACCCAGAAAAAGTGTTGCCCTCAGTACTCATAGTTGGCTGGTGTACAATCTGAACCACACACTGACAGTTGATAGTGAGGAGTATTGATTGTAAGCCACAGTTGAACAGTAAAGAGATAAACTGCTTCGTGTGAATGAAACCGTGTTGTGGAGCTGTCCACGGTGCTGAAACCACTCGAGGCTGTTGTAGATCTTTGCCAGATATTCCCTGTTGTTTAGTTTGTTATGGAGAGATATTTTAAGGCAGCTACAGGGATACCTTGACGTGTGCGATTTATAAATCTTTACCCAGATGCATTGGGGGGGGAAAGGCTCAACACCTTTGTTTTCCCAGGCCAGTTTCAAAAAAATAAGTCCATCTTCACTAAAATCACATCCCTCATTAATCTAGAGCTAAATGTCTTTGACTTGTTTCCTAGCAATTATAAAGCCACAGAGGAAATCATCTTAAGTGTCATGAAGGCAGCTGACATAAATCAAAGTATGAGCCTGGAAGGATTATCATGACCACGGAGCCCAGTGTGCTGTGTGTTGTCTCTCCCAGCACAAAGTACTATGCACACAATAGCACAGGGTCAAGTAACCTACAACCTAACCTGTATAATGTTGCAAATTTGTTGATTATTTTGGTATATTATATTGCTGATGTCAGAAGCGTCAGAAAATGTGATGGCGATAGCAGAGGCCCAAGAGTCAAATCACTGTCTGATCTTGTCTGCATGGTATCCAAGCTGTTTTTTCTTTTTTAACTGCACCTCTGCCGGCCGATATTTTTTTAAAGTTGAAGTGCTGGTTTACACATGATTCAGCATTCTTTTTCACTCATCAAGAGATTTCATTGGCTAAAGTTTCTATACTACAGCAAACACAACGCTGACATATTACCACTTTTTAAGTTGATCTGGCTAAACGTGTTAGCAAACAGTAGCCTATTTATACACACCAGCAGATGTGAAGGAACATTTGCATTGATTTGGAGTTATGTTCAGACTACCTGATGACTGTAAGTCCAATATTCAACTAACTCCTCAGGCATATATATGGCTATTTACTGTAGCTGCTAAATTTTGCTGAAAAGAGCTTCCTGCTTTGGCCAGATAATATAATTTATACCTGCTTTAAGGCCTGGAGGTTTTTATTTAACAAAACCACTCAAAATCCCTGTCATCATGAACTGCTACAAGCTTGCAAAGCAACATAAAGGCTAATTTAATGAGTGGTTGAATCATTATTTTTTTTTTTCAATAGGAATTGATCAGAACATAATTATGAATTAGAAGTAATTTAAGTGGTGTCTATGAAGGCCTGCTTCAAGGCAGTTTTCACTTCAAAGCATTACACACTTTTCCCCTGATTAAAGAGAATTATTATCAGAAAGGCATTTCACTAATGTGAAAAGCTTTGCGTCAACTTCTGTAATGTCTTTTTAAAACTCGGTAGGCATGAATTAGAAGGTAGAGATAATTTTTAACATAAAAACGAGAACGACTTTTTTTTTGTCTGTGCTTTTATTGCTTTTTGGTAAATATTTGGTCCTGCAGGAAGACAAACACTCACAGTATACTAGTTTTTAAGTTTTAACAGGTACATGTCAGAAGACAATGATGTAGACACACAGAGGGATAGTGTGAATGTTAGATATAGAAGTTCCTAGATGCTATAGATGCTTCAAAACATGCACCTAAAGGGATGAAAACTGAAGGCGTCTTTCATGTTCTTATGCAACATGGCCTGTAAGTGCACCGCTGTGACATTCACTCCCCCCATGCCGTAAAGTGCGTAGAGTTGTGTTCTGTGTAGTGCTACATACAGTACAGGAAGGATCAGGGTGCAGCTGTACATCACAGACTTTGATGCTACAGCAAACATCAGACAGTCTGCCCCTGATGATGACCTCTGGGACATAATATGGCCAACATCACCTGTCAGCTCCATCTAACATCACCACTGCAACTTGAGGCAAACAATGCAACTTTGTTCTGAAAGACAAAAAGGGTACAGAAGAATAGTACAATGTAAGAAAAGCAGTTATATCATTTTTTACTGAGCAGCTGTGTGAATTTACTGAAAGTTGGAAACTTATCAAGGTTGTTACTTGTGTGTCTTATAATTCAAACAATAAAAAAGAGCAGTTTTCTGTTGTTTTCTTGTTGTTTCCAATAATATTAACGGCTGATGAGTTACCGTATTCCCAAGGTATGGCTTTGCTTTTATCACATTTCAAAGATATTAGTTGGAGTCTAATTAAGTACATATAGTGACAACATTTGGGTTGGTAAAAAACAATCTGATCTGCACATCAAGCCTTGTGTCTTTCCAGTTGTTCTTACCTTTCTCAGATGTATCAACTTATTCCTCAGTCTTTTTGGGAAGCATTTCTGGTCCATCCTTATTTATTTGCCCTCCATTTATTTCGCTTGATTTTGCTCTAAACATTATTTTTGGTTTCTGAGCATGAGTGAGTGCTGAATGTGAGATCACGGCATCTGTATGGATATACAGACACATTCTGACTTCATGTCTGTAGTTTCTGTCAGACTATACTCCCACATAAGGAATCAACGCCTCGAGATCCAGCATCAAATCTGCTTAGTGAATTTAAATGTTTGAGAACTAAACATCAAAAGAGTAAAATTCAAATAACTACAAATCTACATCCTGTATGTATTTCTTTCTTTCTTTCTTTCTTTTTACGTCTTTTATGAAAAAGTTAAATATAATTTTCTAGTCCAGATATTTGGTCAGCCTCTAAGTTTGATAATTAGTTTGAAGAGGTCTTCAAGAAACCACACCATAGTTGTTGTGAAATCTTGTATTATGAATGCACTGCCAGCTAACAGTCTCAAACGTGTATGTAATGTACTCCAACAACAAACTCTTACAGTAACATGTTTTCCTTTTTGTTTTCGTCTCTTCTTGTAGCGAATGGTAGTGAGCTCTTTATTGGCAGCGTCCGGTACGAGGACACTGGAGCCTATACCTGCATCGCCAAGAACGAGGTGGGAGTGGATGAGGATATCTCCTCTCTGTTTGTTGAAGATTCGGCCAAGAAGACCCGTAAGTCATACAGCATCAACTTACACGTTTTACTGTGGAAAGTAAAAACATTTAACAGTAAATTCACAAAAACATGTAAAGCTCATCACTGTCAAAGATAATTCCAATTGTTGGCGTAAATCTTAATGACATGGCTGCCTCTTAAATACTATTTTTACAACATTACTGTATACTATACTACAATTATGTCTAAGTGATTAAAGTTACACAAAGAAGCTAAATATTACGTTTTTCTGACAATATGATTGCCTCTGTGTTGCTGTCTTTTAGTTTCAGTATTATTGTACATCACTGCTCAGATGCACAGAGTGGTAGCTATTTTACAACTTTATGAAAGCAGCATGTCAACTTCTTAACAGCAGCAGCTTCAGTCCTCTGTTCGTGTCTACACAAGATGCATTTAGGCACAGTATTGATTACCCGCATTTGGAAGCACTTGTCCAATGTTAACTGTAGTTAAGCATATGAAACGGAAGAGAATCAACTTGAAGCATAAAAATATGCTTCAGGTTGTGGTTACACTTTTATTGCAAGTGAAAACACAAGTAGTTACACAGCCTGTGTAGACAGCTTTACTGATTAAAATAAAAACGTATCTGTTTAAACATTGTGTAGTCTGATCCTGACAGAAGAGAGATACAGTACATGTAGCGAATCTGACTCCCATACGCACAAATAAAAATATCATGTTGTTGAAGATTTATTCAAATTTTGATTGCGTATAAGAAAACACAGCAAAGGTCAAACACAAGTGCAATCACCGAAGAACATCTGAAAACGAGATGTTTTAGGAATTTTATATCCTTTATGTGGTGCGAATAAAAAACACAATTTACCAGGACAATCAGGATGTCTATCTGCAAAAGGATCAGTGGATATTCTGAGTGTGGGCATTATAAGAGGATTTAAACAATTAAATTGCATATTTAATGTTTCTTTGATAGTTGGTCTTTCATTAGATTGCATCATTTTGACAAGTTAACCATCGCTACCTAGAAAGAGCTTATCGGGCCAGTTGAAATTAAACAGAATAATCGATGACTTGTCATCTTGTCTTCTTGTCTTCAAGAGTGATGTCTTGATTTAGGAGGAAATATGGTCCTGTCAGCAGCCATGAGGAATATTTTGTAGCTGTCAAATATGTTTTGTCTTGGCATGGCATGAAGGAAATCACCACCTCTGTTTCTCGGAAGATCTGTCTGTTTTTTAAAGTTGATTTAATGTTTTCCCTCCTCTTTTTCCCCTTTTCCTTTCTATTGCTCGACGGCTGACTCTGTAGTTGCAAACATTCTTTGGAGAGAAGAAGGTAATACATTACATTTCTGAAAGTGCTTTTGTATTCTTGTGAATAAGAAAATATGGCCGGCACGTTATGTAGCTCTGCAGGGCCTGCAGCTACATAACGCTTCAAGATGTTTGCCATGCTGCCCACAAGAATCTGGATTTATTCTCTCCAGCAAAACTTTACTTCAAATTTTGCTTTCTTCCACACACGCACAAGGTGTTTCATCCTCTTTCTGGTGTGCTTTATAATCTGTTTTTCAGATTACTTGGGGAGGAAACATTTACACACAAGCAAAAATGTTATGCATTCTGCAAATAATACCACAGACCTACTGTGGTGGCTACAAGAAAAACAACTTTGTGGTTTTCAGCAGTATACAAATCCATCCTGCCTTAATACTATATATATATATTATTACCACATCAGCATGGCTACAAGTACACTTTTACCACTGCACTGGAAAACCCACTGCGGTTTAGAGTACAATACAAATATAATCGGTTTTATATACATCATGTCCACATCAGGTTTACCACAGAACCAAAAGAAGCCAGTGTGGTTTACAATGCAGTGCAAGCATTTGGATTATATGTCAGCGTTTAACAGCGCTCAGGATAAATTTAGAGTCATTAACAGTGTGTGCAAGTGCTTGTTTATGTGTCTGTATCCACACATTTGTCAGTGGATATTTTGTGTTTTTCTGACAGCGTGTTTCAGACTGTTGGGGAGTGTTCACTTTCTCTCTTCTCTTTTATCTTACATCGGTATAACGCAAAAATAATGCCTTAACAGCCTGACAAATCAGTCATCATTGTAGTTTTTGTCAATGCATAAATCTTTTGCTAGCACTTTTTAATAACTACACACTATAAAGCATTAGTTAAGCATTAGTAAATATGGAATTCATCATTTATAAACCATTGTTCATACATTAATACACATTAGTAAGCCATTCATAAACAGTTATAAATGTTTTATTCTTTGTTATCTACACACTTTGAAGCAGTTAAGTATTAGTACATAAATGTCTCAACAATTTACAAATGAAATTTAAAGGCAATAGATGTTCTCTAAACATTTGTTAATAAAGTATTTCATGATTAATTCCGGTAGTTACAAAGCATTTACTAATTGTTAATAAGTACTTTGTGTGAGCTCATCTGAAGTGAAGACTATATAACTTACAAAGCATTTACAAATGATATTGTAACACTCAAGAATCAGTTTTCTTCTGAACAGAAAAAGGAAACGGACACAACACAAAGGGATCCAGAACATATTATTTATTACATAATGCCTTTCACCCATTCATTCACAAAATAACAACAACACAAGAGACTATTGCTGCATAAACTGTACAAATGTTGATATAAAATGAACCATCTACAACACAACCCATTCTCACTCCCAAGTCGTCACATATGGACCAATGGCCCCTTGTTGTCACTTTATAACACACTTGGGAGCCCCTTAGCATCATAGTTCAACATACTGGGGAAAGCCCTGTGGCATAGTTTTTAAATGCTTAAGGCAGGTCTAGAATATTTAACACTAGTGTAGCACTTTAGCTAACTTACCAACCTAGGTTCGGAGGAGTAGTGTTGGAGTAAGAAATAAACTGTGTGATTAGAGAACACTGGGCAGGTTTATTACAGCACCTTTCTGCTTTCTCCTTCGGCAAATGACGGCATTCAAAAATCCCGAGTGATGGTGTCTTTACACTTAAGACCCGCTTCTGGGCTCGTGTGATCTCGTTTTTCCAAGTGCGTATTCGCCCGCTTCTCTCTGTTCTTCCTCGGTGCGGTCTGGCGCTAAAGTGAGCTAAGCTAACCATAGGCGCATAGGCTGTATATGGTTTTTCATTGGAATAACACTTTTTATGAAATACAATCATTAAGCACATCATTGATGAGCTGGTAGTGATAGATGATCTGTCTTAGAGAAACTGTACCAGGCCTATAACGTTGAGGCTTTTACCCAGTAACGTTAGCTGGGGCATCTTTCAGGTAGTCTCAGTAGCATCCTTTGGGCTTTGCCACTGATAGATTTACGTGTTATGCTGAGATTGTTCATATTCTTTCTCGGGAAAGTATCAAAAAACAGGCAGTTAACCTATGTCAGTTTTTTTTAAACTTTCCAAATGATCTTATGAACCATTAACAACTCATATATAAATGGTTTGTCATTAAAATACTTAATTTATAAATAGTGAACCGATCATGTATAAAGTAAGAAAATACAATTATTAAGCACATTATAGATGAGCTTATTAATAAAGAATAAACCATTTATAACTGTTTATGAATGACTTACTAATGTGTATTAAAGTATGAACAATGCTTTATAAATGATGAATTCCGTATTTACTAATGCTTAACTAATGCTTTATAGTGTGTAGTTATTATAAAGTGCTACCAATCTTTTAAATGTTTATGCATGCCATAAGTGTGTGTATGCGTTTATGCTTAACGTCTCTGCTCATTTGATGTACTTCTGACAGCAGTAATAGCTTGTTGCTCTACCAAATGCCATAACATCAGACTGCAATTCTTTCTAACTCATCAGCAGCTGTTTAAACGGAGCAGACGAGATTTGAAATGTTTCCTCTTAGAGACCGTGCCTATCATTTGATGCCTCTTGCTACAGTATGTTGTGGACGTGTTTCTGACAGGGCCCTTTTATAGGCATTATCAAAATGGCTGGCAGCCACACACTCAGCTAACACGATAGCATGCTAACAGTCTTGCTGCGTCTCCTCCAGCAGGGAAATTGAAATGCCCATCACAAATGTCAGATAAGATGAGAGTGGGAATTTATTCTGTTTTTTAATTTGAACGTGTTGCTTTTTTTTCTAAAAGCATGCACGTCAACATTTTTCTGTGTTCCTGTCTTCTCTCTCAGGTTTGAGTGTGGGGAATATGTTCTATGTGTTTTCTGATGAGGGCATCACTGTTCTTCAGCCCGGTGAATGTGAGATACGGAGGCACATGAAGCGGACAGAGAGGATTGTTGCTACCTATGTAAGTGCATGTTATGTAATGTAATTTTTTTTGCTATCAATATTTAATGCTGCAATAGATTCAATCAGATGGGGGGGAAATGGCATTTTGTCCATATGTCACTAAATAGATTTCAGGCTGGCTGCTGAGTTGATGCCTTTTAAAAATTAAGTTATGTGCGAGGCAGAAAGATGTCACTTAGTGTAAGTTTTCACATTAAGAAAGGCATGCACTCACATAATCATGACACATCAGGTAGACCCCTGAGAGCGCCAGTAATAGGTCTTAATCAGGTTGTTGTATCATAATCCAAACAAGCACTGCAAAGTAGCAGGTGTTGTGTTCATCAACAGGAGGGAGGGGGATTCTAATCTTAAGGTTTTGTTTGTTGTTAAAATACCAACTGTAATAAATCATCAAGCCTTCTGAATCTTCACTATGTATCTATATTATTCTAAATTGAAGAGTTTCACTGTGAAAGGAAGAGGGAAAGGAAATTGCGCCCCAATGAAGGCCATCCTTCCTTCTCTCCCCCTTCCCTTTGTCAGAGTAGGCTCCTCACTAAATGTAATCGGATTACTTGTGTCCATTAGTCAACAGCTCGCGCGAGTAGACTGTATAGAGTCTATACTGCAGACCCTGAGGCTTTTAATCCACTGGAGAACATCCCTCTCCCAGAGCAATGGGCTGTAGATGGTAAAAGTTGCTTGTTCCTCTGAGGGATTTGGGTTTTACAGGACTCTGTAATTGTATTAGAGATCAATACAAACTCAATAAGCCATGTGTTAGCCAGTTCCTGCTGTAAACAGCAGTTTCTCCACTTCAGTGAGGCGGAGAGGAGGTAGAAACACAACGTACGTGTGCATGCATGTGTATGTGTGTGTATTAGTGATGACATACAAGTATACATAGTGTATGTGAAGGAGTGTGTGTATAAATGTCTTGTCAGCAAAGACAGCAGGTTGCAGGGCCTGTCGAGGTTACTTGGGTCAGTAGTGGTATATGTTGATGTTGCTACAAGCTGTTGCAAAATCTGATTTTAAACACTGCTTTCTAAGGGAAATGATCATAATGACTATCAATAGCATCAATAATAACAACAGTATTACTGGAATGACACATGCGGTGTTAAAGACATCAGAATGCACCTTTGGTTTGGCTATGTAGTTGAAGTGACTATTGTACACATAGTTGAGTCCTTTTAAAAGGCTTAAAGTGTTTGTCACTACCTTTTATTAGATTAAATTTAGGACTATTTATTCAAATCCAGCACTACTGTCATTTTTATTCTCCTGTTTAATCTGTTGTGCTCTTCTAATCTTATTTTTATCATATAATTTATTTTGCTCTTTTTAAATCCTGTTTCTATGCGTCTCTCTTGTGTTCATTCTATCTTGGCTAAATGCCTTTTATGTCTCACAGAAAGCCCTTTGAATTGCCTTGCTGTTGAAAGGTGCTATACAAATAAACCTCACTGTAACAAGAATATTTTTGATATATTTTGATATATATATCTCCCAGTAAGTACTGCATTTAGCAAGACAAGTTTATTTGTCTAGCACATTTCAACAAGGCAATTCAAAGTATATATAAAAATGCATTTAAATACAATTAAATACAAATTAGTCAACTGACAGAAAATTAATCACTAATTGTGATCAATTGTTTTTTTTTTATTTATCAAGTTAAAAATGACACATTTATTGGCTTTTATATTCATCTTTGGATTGTTGTTTTGACAAAAACAACTTTATTTTTCACAGTTTTCTGACATTTTATTTACTAAACGATTCATTGTTAATTGAAAAAATTAAGTTAACAGTTGAATCAATAATAAAAAGTAGTATTTGCAGCTCCAAATCCAATACAAGAAAAACATAATGCTGCAATGATTACAGCAAACAAAATTATGTTAAACAAGAATCTGAATAACTTTGTTGTTTTTTTTATTACAGTTTGCTTTGCTTTGCAAAATAAATCACTTATCAGAATTTTGTAAATTGATACTATATCATCACAGTACGAGTAAAATGCATCATATTGGTGATCTGTGATACACCAGGAAACCCTGCCAACCTTTCCCTCCTCCTGTTTCTTTCTTCCTCCTCCCATCATCCTCTCTGTTCATCCTAGGAGGAGATGTGCCCTAAAGGTGAGGGGGTGTCACCTCAGCACTGCGTGTGGTCCTCAGCAGTCAACATCAGGGATAAGTACATCTACGTGACCCAGCCCCTCCTGAGCCGACTGCTGGTTGTCGATATTCAAGCGCAGAAGGTGGTGCAGGTGGGTGGAGCAGGCATTGGGCCTGTTGCAACACACCACAGTATAGTCTCAGAACATCTTAGAAATTATTCATGTATGTGTTAGTGACTGATGTTATAAAGCTTCTGTAGAAAACTTTCAAGAAAGTTTCTGCACTCTCAGTAATGTCAATGTGAACTATTACTGAGTCTATACTGCAGACCCTGCAGACTTCAATCTCAAGTTTGAATAAAATATGTCAGTCCGGGAATACTGTTAAATAAAGCTGACTCATATTAACCAGCACTGACTGATTGATTTTACGGTTTAAAAAGAGGTTATAACAGCTCTTATCAACATTCATTCTGTGAGTACCTTGATGACAGGACAAGATTAAACTTGTCTGTTGTTTGGTTAAAGTGCTCTTTGCAGCCAGTGTCTGTGTTAGGCAAAGCCTCCACTCTGCAACACCACCACTACAAACGTGAGTGTTTCTATAGTCCCAACAAATCCAAGAGAGTGATAAGTCTTCTCTCAGTTGATTACTTCCCGTCGGTTTCAGTGGTCTTATTCTTCATTTTAAACTTTCATTCATCTTCTACCAATAATTAAAGCATAGAAATGTCAGATTTTTGAATTAGGACATTCAGTGTTTGGATGAAGTAGCTCATAAAAAATCAAAAGTTCAAATAGTCTACAGCTGTTATTTCAATGTGTCAGATACATATTTAATCAACAATTGAATAAATCTTAGCATCAGAACTCGAGTGAACAATTGACTAACTACATTATTTTATTAGATTACTGGTTAGCTCTAGTCACAACTGATACATCCAATGTAGTGTTACAGTGTGGAAGCTGGTCCTGGATGCTACTATATCAGATTCATGGTAATGTTAGTGGCTCTGTCCTGCTCTTTATTAGAATTTAGGAAATTTACTCTTGCAGCTCCAGCCAAACTCTTATATCCGAGATAGCACTGTGTTTACACAATGGGTAGTCTTCGTCCTCAGTCTTTCCAAAAAAACAGAATGTTTTAAAATACCAACAGTAAAGCATGAATCTAACAAGTTTGTTTTGTTATAGCAAGCATCTAAACAGGCTTAGAACCCAAGAACAGCCTGATATTAACTTTTTTCCCACTGAACTCTTCTGAAGTAGTAGGAACTGAACTATCTCTACGCGAATAGTATCAACAGTAACTACAGGGGGTGAGATGAAATCCTTGCTATATTGCTGTATAGTTGATATACATCCTTACATCCAATGTGTGGCTACATATAAAACGACATGACCAACTTGAGGTGCATTCGATTCAACTCGCCACACTATTGAACTGCCACCAATGTAAGAAGACCACATGTAAGGCCAAATAAATCAAATGCAGCTCAAGTGCTTGAAACAATATGGTACCCAGGTGGGTGCTGCCTGCCTCACCATTCATCTTGCCTTTAACGGCTGTTTAGAGACTGAATCCCTCAGGGGTTCTTCCCAGGGTCAACATCATTTATACTGAGGTACAGGATGAGAGGAAATAGGCCTAACCCAAGGAGAAGGAGGCGGGAGGGAAGTGAGAAAGTAGAGATTCAGCTAACTGTCCAGGTAGCAGGGCAGAAATGTCATTTTAAACCAGTTTTGTTTTAAAAAAGACAACATGCTGAGATATTTGCTCCACCGGTTTTAATTAAAACCAGACTAAATACAAAAAATGAATGAATTGTTGTAATGCATCTTTTTTTCAGTCAAAAATACAATGCTACGAAAAAGAAAAGAATGTGAGGTTATACTGAAAAGAAAAACAGAGTTGTGTTCTGGCAAATAAGATGGTCCCACAACATTTAAAGTTCATGTCATGGCCTTTGGCGTATTGCAGCCCACCAACTGTCCCTTTTTCTCTCTTCCTCCATCCAACATTGTAAAACTGCTTTCCTCCCCCTGATCATCCCTCTCTTTCCTCTCCCCGTCTGTCTTTCCTGAAGACCCTCCCTGGACCTCTGGGTGCAGGAGGTTAATGCATCCTCCCATATTTCTTTTCTTCTCATTCTCTGTTATCTCTAAGCTCTTTTTTATACGAAGCACATCGGTAGTTTCCTTTCAACAATGGCCTTTAGAACAAGAGAGAAGTTGGAAGACTACAATGAATGCACTTTCACCACTGACACTGAAGGAACGCATGATGAAAAAGCTTTTTTTTTTTAAAAACAAAAATACACTCGTCTTTAAGCACAAACTTACATTGCAACAAAGATGAGTGCTATCCCTGTTAGAGCCTGTTGGAACTACTCCATGAAATACAAATTTAGGAGTAAAACACAATAGATCTTTTAATAAATAATAATAAATAGCAGTCCTATATAGAGAAAAGCAAGAATTTACAATAGGTTGAAGCAGAAATTGAGATCCTAGAGAAGCACAGACTGCTCTGACATTTAGTTTCGGGTCCTCTATCAACACATGCTTTTGCTCACTATTGTTAAAAGTTGTCCTGTGCACCTTTAAAAATTCTTCATACTTTTCCAAAACCTTCAGTTTTCCAGCAGACACTAGATGAAGGCTGTGAACATGTGCGCTAAGAAAGGCTTTCATAGTTTTTCATGCTGTTGCACGCAAGGAAAATAGCGCCTTGGTTATCTTTAATTTTTTTTTTTCACAAAAGGATATAACCTTGACTCTGATGTGTCAGACCTGTGCCAGCTAAGCCTCCCACTAGGTATGAAAACAAACGACACATCGGCTAATTAAAAATAAAGCCAGATGGCAAAGACCTCTGGTTCTGTAGTCGCTTTAACTTGCTATGGTGGTTTCTTTTGTGTTGCAGTAAATGCGAGGTGGCCTGCAGTTGTCATAAGGTTTTTGTTGCTTTTTCTTTCCTTTGAACTTTCTTGATGGATGAAATTGGTAATGTGTGTCATCCATGTGTATTTTTACTTTTTGGTCATGAATGCTTTCATTGCTGTGAGGTTTCTGTTCTTGGATTTTCTGTTGACTTTCTGCAGCAGTGGCTCTCTATCAGTTCACCTATGGTGAAAGTAACTAAAGAAGGCTGAACAAGTCGTAACAAATACGAAATGCTGATTGAATCAATGTATCTGATACATTGAAAGAACAGCAGCACACTACTGACTCACCTAGATCATTTCTTTAGATGAGAGTTGCCACTCTGTTCTTGTTAACCATTTGAATCTTGGCTTGCTCAGTTTTTCTGGCTTTATCTTTATCGTGCTTTGTGCTTTTGTACAGTTTCCATGATGTTTTAGGGGATGTCAGCGGGAATTATAATGCAGTTACGCTGTGTGCAACAACTTGTACCCTGTGTTTTTAGCCTGTATTTATTTACATTTTGTCAATTCGGAAACATTAAAAGTATGCTGCATTAGTTATTTGCAGTTCTGGAGTTATAAGGAGACGTTTTTTCTTTTCTGAATTTATTTGCAATGGATTGTGTCGTTCTGTCTCAAAGGGGCAAAGTCCACTAATGGTCGTAAAGTGGTGTTACAGAAAGACGTGTTTTTTCCTTCACAAATGGTCTTTGGTTTAGTACGCCTGCTTGCAAAGAGCCCATTAACCAGACAACAGCCAAAAGTTATACTTAAGCCTCTACAGATCACTTAGCTACAGCTGATATAATCTGCCATAGATAATGTCTGTCATTTAAACGGATGATAAGTGAGAATCAACACCTGAAATGTTTTCCAATTTTGTTTTCCACATTGATCTTTGATAATAAAAGCAGTGAGGAGAGGGGGCAAAAGGTTTGATAACAGATTCATGTGCATCAGAGCTTGCAAAATAGGGTATTTTACCAACCAGCGCTTATTTGCTTGCCAAACTTGTGGTCGATTAACGTAATCATTTACGCCCCGCTGGCTGCCATCAAGTTAATTTTTACCGTTGGCTGCAAACTGGTTACAGGTTTATTGTTAAAAACTGTTAATGTAATGTTACAGATTTATTTTGTTATAACGTTACACTGCAAACAGCAAATGTCAAAACTTTAACAAACCCAAAAGGTTGCTCATATTGTCTTATATCAATATAATACCCAACATTAATTTGTAAAAACAGGTTTGTTAATTCCAACTTAAACTCAACAATAACAGCGACTGTTAGATGTGGACATGAAATCCAGTCCATTGCCTCACTGTCTGCTGCAGTGTGGCTTGACCTCCGCTTTGCCTCTGCTCCCATTATTTAGGAAGCGAAACACACGCAAAGGCAAATTCACATGTACATTCACACATGCTGAGTTGGCACTTGGCTGACCAGTGCAGAGCAGAAGGCTGGACCTCCCATTACTGAACACAGAGCTTCTTGTCTCGCTCCACTGGTGAGGGTGTCAGCAGCTCCCTGTCCACCCAGCTAGAAGCAGGGTAATGGATTGTATTATACTTTGTTGTTGACATTGCAGCAGACCTGAGGGTTGAGAACACCCCACCCCCACATCCCTCTCTTTTTCCTGTCTCTCTGTTCTCTCATTTCCTTCCTGGCTTTCACTTATTCTCTATTCTTTCTGTATTACCTGATGTGTGTTAGATATCCTCACTAGACCCTCTCCAGCAGAACACAGTAAAAGTGCACATGCTGTAACTTACTCCTTCACTGGCATTTACACCTGCTTAGTACAAGATGTGATAACAGCTTACACTTGAGAATGTAAACCTATTATTATTTTTATTGTTATGGAAAAGCAAGGTGATCTATTTTATTTTTTTCTCGTTTCAAATAACTGTTACATAAAATAGATCACACCTCATCCTAATTAGGTCATCCTCACAGGTAGTATTATACAGGGAAAGAACTACAGCTACAATTTTATATTTGAACGAGAGAGGAGGAGTGAGTTTAGTGACCAAAAAAGTTGTGGGAAACGAATTTAAGGTAATTTTTTGATGTTGAATTTTTTTGTGTTGAAAGTAACAGTAAACAGAAAATTATTTTGTTAACTTTCGATCAGTAAATTGAATTGAAAGATCTTCGCGAGTGCTTTTTCTTTTATTGGTGAGTTGCCAATCTCCTCCAAAAACAACAGTCACAAGTATAAAACAAGAAAGGAGTCTGTTTAAACAAGTCACTTAACTACACTAAAAGAAGCAAACAGAGGAAAAGAGCCGACCAAACCTGAAGCAGCCGCAACTGCTTAAGGTTTACCTTTATGGTGTCACATTATTGTTTTAAATGTCGCCCACATCAGACTCCAGTGTGAACTAGCCACGGCCTGAAAGTGAAACACATGCTCAAAAAAATAATACGAAGTCACACGCAGCACACTGTCGTACAGAAGTAAACACTCTCTCTGTTAATACTCGTTGCCTCTATTGGTTAGGGTTGGTTAAGGTTAGGGTCAAAGGCAGAGTAGGGGGCAGGACTCATCACAAAGCTGGTGTCCATTAAATGAGAGTTGTTGAAACTCTGGCAGGGTTCTGCGTCACATGTATGCTAGTTGTCCAGGTGGAACCAGCAGAAAGAGAAAGTTGTAGCACTTGTATGTGCTGTACAGTGCCAGAAACAGTAATGAAGACAATGAAAAGTAGACTCCTGAGTGATGTCAGAATCGCCAAATCCGAACTAGAAAAGATCAGATTCCATGTGACTTGGGCTGTTCACACTGTTATGATCTGAATAACATGAGCAAAAAAAATCTCAAATATATCTTTGGCATCTCCATTATGCAGCTGCTTGTTTTTTCATCGGCCAACATATCCGCCAGTAACTAAGTAACTAATACAGTACACAATATCTGTGATGATTTATCAGCCAAATAAATGAGTCTTTCTTACATATATTATTATATTGTTAATGTTTATCATTGATCAGGTTATATGTTTTTGCTGTGTGGTTTTTGTTCTTGCCAGTATGCCTTCAATATTTTAATGATCGCTCAACGTGTGAGTAATGGACATGTTTTTGTTCAGCTCAAGAACAATTAATTTAAACTTCTTCCCACTCTCTCTGTCTTCTAGGCAGTAGCAACAGATCCTTTTCCAGTTAAGATGCTCTATGACAAGTCACATGACCAGGTCTGGGTCCTAACATGGGGGGATATGGACAGAACACATCCAACACTTCAGGTAAGCGCGCGCGTGTGTCTCATGCTAAAAAGGTAATAGTTTACTTTTGCTGTAGTTCTTTGCAGTGTTTTCTTTACAAAGACAAGCCAAATAGCTGCACTAGACAGCTAAATAGCATCAAGAGATAAGTGGATATTGAACTGAGTGCTTACTTGTTACTGTTTAGGAGACACTTCCCACTATCAGACACTAAAATCTCATTTTGGAAAACTGACTGAATCTCTATTGCAGCCTAATTTTTAAATCAGGCTGATTATTTACAACAAATCCAGCCTAGCTTAGCTTTAAAAGTGCAAAATACCCCCTCTTTATTATTGTCTTCTTTCTACGCCACCCTACGTCAGCATTTGCTATGTGTGTATCTGTGAACTCTGATGAGCGATTATCTTCCTGGAAGAATATAATCTATATAAGCTGTAGAAAGTTCACCAAGCGAGGAAAACGGTGCGTCATAACTAATTGAGCTCCATTGCATACCTGTGTCCCTGTTTATGTGATAAGTATTTACGTGACAACATCTAATCTATGTATGTTTTAGAGCATTTACCCAGCCAGCAAAACAGCAATTCACAGCTGCGGTGCTGTCGGCTTGTGCCTTGCGTCCCTTTGGACCACTGGTGTTGGAGGCTTCACAAATGAGAAATGATCACAGGTGTGGTTGTATTTTATCCACCTCGGGGGATTGGGTGAGGCGAGGGAAGAGAGAGGAGGATGCAGGGACGGGGAGGTGGAGAGGAGGGGAAAGGGAACAGAGCTCATGCCTGTGGGAGAGGTATGATGCTGTTTTTATAGGACCACTATTTGTGTGTGTGTGTTTGCTTGTGCAACAGTGGAGGACACTGCCACGAGTAAAGCTACCCAGGGATCCCATTGTAATCTCTGTAATAGACACAAACATGTTTATTGTTCTGCTTTGTCCCTTTGGAGGGAAGGATCCTATTATAATCATGTGAGGTGTTGTGTTCGCTTCTCGGTGCTGTGTCTATTCATTATGGGGATTGCAGAGGGATGATACACTCTCATTTATGATTCTTCAGAGGATCTTTGGAGGGAGATGACTCATTCCATATTCTGTAAATCACTCGAATGCTTAGATAAATTTCTTTTTCTTTAGTTTCAACCACTAGTGCTTTCAAATACATTTTTAATAGTTAATCAGTGGTTGTGGAGCTGTTAATGCTACTGCAGTTGTTTGTCAAATGGTCCTATAAATAACGAGTTGTAATGTTGCCTTTTGAACTATTATTTTTACATTTATTTAGAGAAACTTTAACTGTAGTGGTAGATTGTTTTGGATCTAAAGGTGCAACTATGGTCTGGAAACAAAAGTAGTGAAAGGACCACCTGTTTGTGGGGGTTTTAACAGATAAATACTGATTTACAATCTGCATTGCCAAGTAGACTGTGTGCATACATTTCCCTGTTCTTCATTTTTACACCTTTTCTTCATGGAGTCCAGGTTTACTAGCAGGGGGTCTGTATCTGTGTAGTTGTCTGTTATGGAGGACACTCGTGGTATTTATGTTGGAGTTGTTTTTAAACTTCTATCCGAGGTTATAGTCTTAAATGAAGCAGAACATTTCATGAAAAGATGTTTTTCATCACACACAAAACAATTTTCTCCTCATATAATTTGAAACAATTACAGTAGAGAAAGCAGCTTTGCATAACATTTCTCTCTTTTCTGGCTGCCTGAACTGTAGAAAACACATTTTTGTTTTTCCTTTTATTCATTTGCCTTCTTCCTGCAGTCATTCAGGAGTAATGAATAATTAGAGAGCAGGGCATGAATCACTCAAAAACGCAATTGCAGGGAAACTGCATAATGGATTGGAGTCCACATGGATCACACCACAAATAAATGGTCTGATAATGTCATTATCATTTGGACTGAAAGTAATTGACCTGTTCAGCAGCAGCTTGTCACTACCAGAGGCACTGCTTCGCTTCAGCGGATCATACATGTGTGCAAGTCTGTTTTTGCGCATGTTAACTTGTGTGCTCATCTCGTGTGTGAATGTGTGTAGGTGTGCGTTCAGCTCTGTGTGTGTGGTGTTTTTTAAGCAGTCAAGTTTTAAGATGGCTCAATATCTCTGAGTAAACATCAGAGGGAGTGTGATCGTCAATTCATTAGAGAAGACAAATGGAGGAATCTCTGCCGGGCAGAGAGAGACATGGCCTTTCAGACTGTCAGTCCAGTTTGCAGCTACGTGCCAAGAAGACATTTAACTCACAGGCACTCGTTTTTCTGTGCACACACGGACCATCTGTTTCCTCCCTATTTTCTCTTTATGCCAAATATATTTAAGACTGATTTTCATTAAAAATATTAAATCATCAATTTGTCACAACAGAAAACGATAAGTATTTAATTCAGGCTGGCAAAACTGTCTCCATCCTTTACAGTTATTCTCTTAAATGTCTTCATAAAAGGGTTTCCCGGTATCCTCGTGTTTAGTTTGTCTCGTCTATTTTATTTCTTAGGCTGTCACTTGTCAGTCTTATCTCTCTTGAGCATGAAGGACAAGTCGTTAAATTATGTGCCCTTTCAAGACACAAGATTTTTAGTTTTCAGTTTATCAATTCCAAATTGTAGTTGTTGCAGGTAGGGCTGGGTATTATTTAAAATGTTTATAGTGGCAATACAACAGTTATACGGTATCTCACAAGTTAGTACACCCCTCAAATTTTAGTAAATATTTTATTATATCTTGTGACAAGAAATGACACTTGGCTTACACTCACTACTTTACATTGTAGCAAAGATTTTTTGTCATCAACCCCAAATCTTAGCATCAGATGGGTATGGGTAAGATTAGTGATTTACATGAATATCTGATCCGATATATCGGCAAACATCCATCTCCTTTCTTTCTCTCTTATGCATGCATTTATAAAACGCATCATATATACCTCAGGGAGGAAAACAAAGGCATGGAGAGCACTGATCTTAAGCAACATGCCTCTGAGTCTTCCAGAGAGTCCCATAATGTAATCTGACTTTTTTTAAGCACAACTTCTGTAACCATATATCATGCAGGGTTACACTGAAGTGCCTTGTAAGATTCATTGAATTCCCTAAATGACCCAAATACACTGGAGCATTTGAGGAATTCCATCTCATTTCAATGTACTGTAGTAGTGGAAGTTAAATAAAGAAGCTACTCAAGGCTTCTGGAGAGTGAATGTTGTTGAAAAGCAAAAGCTACTCAGTCAGAACCAAATCCCCCTCAGGTATTAGGGCAGCCAGCGAGGCAGGGGCAGAGTAAAACTCAATTGGGCCTTGTTGCTGAGTGTGTGGATATGAAATCCAAGTATCAGCGATGACAAAGGGAAGCCAGTGGCATTAAGTTGAGAGCACCTGCAGCCCTGGAGACCACAGCAGCTGCCAAATAATACATGAGCTATACTACATTGAAACTCATTAACTGTCATCATTGTATTCTGCAACTGTTGTAATGGCTTTTTTTTTTAATGAGGATTCCTTTCATTTCCAGCGAGCAGTGAGAAACAAGCAGATCTATTTTGCAAAAAAATGGATGAGATGGTGAGGAGGATCGGGAAAGAGAGAGAGCTTTTGAGGAGTAGTGTAGCAAAAGTAACAACTCGGCAACTTAAACTGCTATTTTTATTTTCATGCATTTGATAGTTCTGAGGAAGGAGTGAGGAGTCTGGCCCCCCGCTGGGCATCAGGTGGAGGTTCAGCTTTTAATTTAGTAGGTGTAGACATCAAAATAGATTTTACACTTAGTTCTTTCCTTTTAAAACAGTATCCTATATACTCTCTGGCAACATTTGCCTAGCTGTCTAAACCTAGAGCCGCTTCAGTGGGCCAAGTTACTATATAAAGTAGTAAAATCAGAAGGGAAAAAGCTGGTTTTACTCTGGAAGGAGGATTACAGAGCAGAAGCTGACTGGTTGCTTCACAGGTGTAGGTCCCATAAACCACCTCACTTGTCCTTGGGCTGTGACCTGATCACGCAGGCATGCATGATGAAGCGTGTGTCAAGAACAAGGCGTTGCATCAAAAGTGCATGCACTTTGCAAACATGCTGATTCAGTGCTGGGTGTGTGACATGAGAGATGGGGCTTTTATTTTGGTGTGCTTCTAAGACAACCATCACTGAACAAGACGCTTTATCAGAGAACTGAGGTGGGTTCAGCTCATTTACTGTAGATGTTAATCTGTTCCAGGATATATGGGCATGTCACCGGGAAACGCTGTTAAGAGCTGAGATATGAGTCTTTATTTCATTTGTAGAAACTCGTAGCACTACGAGGAAGTTAAGAGGTCACATGTATTAACGATCACAACAGTAAATCTTACAGGACACTCGGAGCCCAACTGATACTGGACTTTTTTTTACATTAACACAAACATTTTTAATTTTAACTTTGTGGTGGACAAACTCTGTAAATGAGATACTTTGTTTCAAAAAACATTTTATAACATTTCTGCACTGCAATTTCTTGTTACTACAGTGGCTGACTAGGTGAAACACGCAACAGCGGCCAAAAACAATTCCCTAAGGAGAAACGTGTTGCAAATACAGAAAAGCTCAAAAACACACTAAAGCTGGAAGACAACAGAAGTTCTCCAGGCCTCTAAGGGGAGCTCTAAGTGGAACAGCTTGATTTGATACTCCTTAATAATATTGTAAAAGAGATTATATACCTTTTTTATGTTGCCTCTTTACTCCACTTCTCTTCCCGCTTCAAAAGCAAACACGCTGTCTCGTCTGGTGTCTCTCTCGGGTCTCTGCTGTCTGTAAAATGGAAAACTAAGCTGCCTTTATCGTGGCTGCATTTGTATTTAATATTAATGCTGTTCTGTGTCTACAGGTAATTCCACAAGCGAGTGTGGGAGAAGTGCATCATGCCATCCGCACAACTTTCCAGAGGGTCAACGACTTCTTCATTCCTCCGACCAACCTCATCATCACTCACGTGAGGTAAAACGGCGCACACACATTCAGCCACCTATGACCTTAAAACACAGACGACCTCATCGCTCACTCATCACGACTGTCCTTCTAAAGTAAAAGAGAAAAGAGCAAATGAGAATTGTAATGAGGATCTTGATGTGGGTTAATCACTGCCCCCCAACCAAAACTCCATAAAGGCTATTAACCTTTCCTTTCAACTTTGTCGCTTCAGGTTCGCCTTTGTCTTCCTCAAAAATGAACCTGCGGTACACAAGATTGACCTGGAGACCTTCCACCGCGTCAAGACCATCAGCCTGAAGAACTACAGCTGCATACCACTCAGCATGGCCTACACACATCTAAGCGGTTTCTACTTCGTCCAGTGCCAGAGCAAGAGCCACCTGCAAGCCCCGCCCCAGCTCCTGATCGACAGCGTGACGGACGCGGTGATTGGTCCAAACCTGAACATCACAGGGCAGCCTTTTGTGTCACCGGACGGCCGTTACATTGTGACACCTGACCCACAGAGCTCAAAGCTGATAGTACAGACAGTGTCGTTCCAGGGGGAGCTGGGTCTGAACCAGGAACTGGACGAGCCCATTGTTGTCTCTGATCTGGCTTTCCAACCTTCCTTCACAGAGTCCAACCAGAACGTGGTTGTGGCCACCTCAGGCTCAGGCACGGACCTGCTATTTGCCGATCTGTCCTCGGGCCGCACTGAGGTTCTCCGGAGCCTCAAGGAGCCCCTGGCCCCCCAAGCCTGGCCCTGGGGAGGCCCCAACAGAGTGGTGGTCTCCAGCGGGTTGTTTGGACAGTATCTGGTGACGCCGTCAGCCGAGTCCCTCTTTGTCCTGAACGGCAAACAGAGAACACCGCATTGTGAGGTGTCAGACATCAAGAGAGGGAACACAGTTGTCTGGGTCGGTGAGGTATGAGTAAAAAAGAAAAAAAGAAAGCAGAAGACGTAGAATTAGGGACAGACGTAAATGAAAAAAAGGAAAGATCAGGCCAAATTACCTATAATAAAGATTTATGTGAACATAAGTTGTGGACTCAACCCTGGGACTGAGCAAGAGGGAAACACACCTGGGTTTATTGTAACAAAAGTACACTTAAAAATAGAGTAATTGAGAAAACATTGAGAAACCCTGTTGTGATATTTCTATTGGGAGAAAGTGTCAATGCCATTCAGTGCAACAGTGATCTATGTGCACTTAACTATACAGAATTGTACATTATTGCACTTCCTTCCATGTTATCACAGCAAATAGGTACCTGAAGAGGGGTTATTAATGAACTATGAACTATGCACAATGCTCACTTTTTTTAGAGTAAAAAGCTTTCCGATTTTGTTTAACTCAACAATGTTTGTCGTTTTCACCAGTGCTGCATATAATCACCACAAACTGTCCGTCTGTCCTGTCTGCCTTTAGTGTATGTGTGTTCTGAGTCGTTTTAAAAGCTACCATCTGTTTATTCGCCTTTGTCATGGTATTGTACTGTATCCTCCCTCTGAAAGCTTTCATTATCCTCATACCGGCAGAGGTTGGCTTTATGCACATGTGTAATACCCTCTATTTACATTGTCTATCCAAAGAGCCCGATTGGTCCATTAGCCGTCGACAATGGATGGTTTCGCTCGCAGGGGAAAGCCTAACCAGTAAAGAGCAGTACATCTTGTGGTCTCTTGCAATGGTATAATCTATCCCCCACTGTCTCTCACATTTGTTCTGTACCTGTAGCACAACTCTGTGCTGTGGAGCCTGAAAATGCCACTTAGCAGATTCCCTCAGGGTAATGACTCCGGTTTACGCTGACCCACATGCTGAGGACTTGTGGCATCAACTAAACTATCTGACTGGCTGTGAGCATTTGTACATCCTTCCAGAGAGCTGTGCATCAGGATCAAACTCCAAGACTGTAGTCGCCATGTGGTAATTATTCAGCTTTACTTATAGGACTGTAACATAAAGACAAAATATTTTAGTTTCTGTCTAGTCAACAACAAAACCATTTGCGCAGGAAAAAATATGCTGCATCTCAACACCTAGCAGCCTGTTTAAAAAGTAGAGATACATTTTACAGACATTAGCAATGCATACTGTTTCCAGGAATACTTAGATTGTTAACTTACTAGAATAACAATAATTATACAGGTTTGTTTGTCATTATGAAAGAATGCATTCCTACTTTTGAAAAACCAGGTATTTATCTGTCCCAAGGCAGAAACTGAATAAACACCAGCAACTCTTTGTCTGTCAAAATAATCGATATTATATATATATATATTTTCTCCCTGTGGTTGAGCTGCATCATCTTCTGTGTAATTTGCTTTATCCATTTGCACTCATCATTATAATGACGATCCATTAGCAGCAAGACTCTCTGCAGATGTAATGATGTTATCAGAAATTACTAGAAACATAGCGTCTCTTAAACATTCCTGCCTCTTGACAGTAGTGCCAAGGTCTATGCATGAATGTTTAGCTCGAGCAACACACTTGATGGCTCTTAGATATTGAGCTAAAGTGGGTGCCAGTCTTGGGCTAATAGCTTTGTCTTTCTTTTTTCCTCGCTTTATGCCTCCCAGCCTCAAACTACAGAAAAAAAAAATTGTCCTTTTAATATTTAGCTGTCAATACCTTACTCTCATTCTAAAAAAATAATCAGGAGCTACTAATCTTTTCTAAGCTGTTTGACATTGCCTGGTTGAGAAACTAACAACTTTCAGTATTGTATTTCTACAAGCTAGTTTATACAAATAGTCAGCCTGTCTAAAAATATTTCTAATTGAGCTTTTCTAGCCAGCACAAAACAGCTAAAAAGAAACAAACTGTACAGTATCAAGACATATTCTAAAACAAAGGCAAATAGCTTTTAATTGAAATCATCTAAAAACAGTGACAATAGAAACAGAAGCACTTAATGTTCAATCACGCATGGAAAGAAAATATTTTCTCGTGCTGAAATGCGATTGGAAGCTCCCTTGTACATACAGTATGTAATCACTGCACAAATACTCACAGCCTTTAGGATTTTGTAGTTGAACTTTTTTTTTTCTTCCCCCAAACAAAAGTCTATCGGAGTCCTGTAAGAGAAGTTTACCACTGTAAATTCAGCGGGGGTCTTGTGACTGGAGTATATATCTGCTCGTGTGTTGTTGTGTTTTGGAGGGTTTTTTTTTGGTCCTCCCAGAAACAAAACAGCAGCCCAAATTAAATATAAATCATCTTCTCCTAATACGTAGTTGTGCCTGTAACTCCCCAATGCAATGTGTAGGGTAGAAACCCAGCTGTGTAAGAAAAGAAAAAAAGTGAACACAGGAGTGAAGCAGATTTGTCGTTCTTGTTTGTGATTCAATCCAGTCTGGATCGATGAAAGTTTTGATGAACTTTTTAAAGGCAATGAATTAATGATAATGTTTCCTAGACCACTGTTGCACTGAGAGAAATATAATTCCCTGACATACATTTACTAAAGAGAGAGTTGTTAAATTGGTAGCCCAATTTTCTCACTGTATCAATGGAAAAAAAAATGTTAAAAAATATTTTAAAAAATCTGGCTCTGATGCTTCTTAAAGTCACTTTCCCATCCAAAGTCACTCCCCAACGGCTCTAAATTAGTAATCTATCCAAGACATGCATGTAATGAAAATAGATCTTCGACATGATTATCATTGACCTCTCAGTGATCTCTCACAGTCACATACGGTTTACAGACGCTTGTGAAAAAGTCACTTTTCTGCCCTCATTGTCACGTCTGTCAGCTTATCTCTTAAGGTCGATTCAGCAGTATGACATCGCTACTAGAGCCAAGGAGAGCAAGAACAAAGAGACTGCACCTGCGCTTGCTGATATAACTACATTATTGGCTAGCTTATGTTGTTTGTTTGGATCTACCTTCAGTGTCACATGACTATTTCTGTACCTCTCCTCCTTTAACCCTCGAGTACGGGGCTGCAGAGCTGAACTGCTTGGTGTGATAGACATTGATAGGAACCACTGTTGTAGATAACATTGTTCATGTTTAGAACACGTTCAGACATGACAAAACTGACTGTACAGTTTTCTTTATGCATTTTGTGTGTTCTGGTTTATGAGGGAATTGTTTTGTAAGAAAAAATCGAATTAAATATATTGTAAAAATCAGTCGTCTGGCAGTGTCTTGTTTTCGATCAGTCTGTGAATTACTTTCCTGATTGTTTAGTATTTAAATTTCACAAAAATAGATAGAATAGATTACAAATTATCAGACCCAAACTCAAACAATACTTAGAAAAGAAAAGCAGGACATCCTCACATTTGAGAAGCTGGACAATAAAATATTTGGCATTTTTGCATGAAACACTGAAATAAATAAATTATTAAAGTAGTTTTGCAGATGAATTTTCCGTTAATTGACTGATCGATGAATAAGTTAGTCTTTTGAACATTAATGCTGAACATCATTCAACAAATAATTCGCATATGAGGATGACATGACAATAGAGTTGAAACAATTAGTCAGTTTGTCTTTAATCAAAAATGGCCAACATTTTCTGGTTCCTAAGGTGAGGATTTGCTCTTTTCTTGTTTTTTTATCATTTAAACATTTTGTATTTTTAGGTTTGACACTGTTAGACAAAACAAGAAATTCCAAGATGTCACCTTGGGTTCTGGGAAAGTGTGATGGGCATTTTTCGCCATTTTCTGCCATTTTATAGACGTAGTAAATCAATAATTTTTAGTTGCAGTGGTAATGCTTTATTTCACAGGTCTGTAATCTCTAATCGTTTCCTGGTTAATAACAGGGAAATAACCGCTTCATTTAAACCCAAGTAATAATTCATTAATAATTGAAAACTTTATTCTTCATATGTTGAATTGTGTTTCAAACTTTCATGTTGTTGGATGTTCAGCTGACCTGCTAAATAAAGCGAAAGCCTGCTAAAAGACTGTAGGTTACACTAGCAGTGAAATGCAATTAATTATCTGAATATGTAACAATTGAACATTGTAATAAGTGCCAAATTACATGTGTTTTTAGCCTTTAGAGTATATAACTGGATAATTATTTGGAAAATACAGACCCATGTAATAAAGTGTTACTCGTGCATCCTAAATAAAATAAACCCCCCAAAATTACATACAAGCATTTTTACTTAATTCATCTCCATATTCTGGATTTTATATCTGTTCCACATAGTGTTAAAAATGAGTAATCAATTAGTCAATCAAAAGAAAAATAATCAAACTTTGATAATAGTTTTTCAAGCATAAATACCAAACACTCACTAGTTCAAGATGAGTTGCTGTTGTTCTATATCTAATATGATATTAAACTATATAGCTTTGGATTTTTGGGATTTTCGTCCAAGTTTTGGATTCTTGGATGAAACACTATATTTAAAAGGCGTCAAGTTTTTTTTTTTTTTTTCGTTTTTTACTATCTTCTTTCATTTTATAGACCAAACGATTAATTGACAATGAAAATAATCATTAGTTTCAGCTGCCTATTAATATTGCAAAACTACAACATAAAAAATATCACCAGTAGACAACCCACTTGTCTTGCTGTCATCAAAAGTTTGGAAACAGCAGCCTTTCTACTGCTTGGTGAGTACTGAAAAGAAACAAGCAGCACAATCTGACATGAATGAACAAGTCATTCAATTGCTCCCTGTAGCATTTTAAGATCAATAAATCATACCACATATAGTACATTCCAATAATTCTACACTGTAATACTGTAACTGAATAAAGAGGAACATCAGAACACTGCATTCATGAACTGGTCACCACCAGGTCAGAAGTTGCCGGAATTCAAGTGGATTTCTCTACAGGCCAAATCAACATGAACATTAAGCTTTCAGAGTCTTCAACAGCAGATGGTGGTAAAAAGAAAAGTGTTCATCCACTTCAGTGAAACATTACAAATGACTTCAGATGACAGGAAGCAACACATCAAAAACACAAACACTATTAATCATCATCATCTAATCATCATGTCATCGTAATGACATATTACGGAGCAACTGTCAAGTTTCAACAAATTATATAATCTCTATTGAACAAGTTGAAAAGGTCTCTTGAAATTAGACAACACTGTTGATTAATTGATCACAGTACAGTATAGGACTCGCTTCTCCCAGCTTCTCAAATGTAAATATTTTCTGGTTTTCTTGGTGAGTTTGGGTTGTGGACTTCTTGCCATTTTGTAGATTAAAGCAAGAAAATAATCTTTAGTCGCAGCCCTACTTGAAATGTTAAGTAAGTTAAAGTTCATGGTATTTAATCACATTCTTTAAACAAGACCTCCAAAACCCCACACCCGCCATTTGTCAGACCACCTTGAACGTGTTACAACTGACAAGGTTAGTGACAATTTTAGCATCTGGAAAATGACTGGATATTTGCGTCAAGTCCCCATCTGCAGTGTGACATTCACCCCCCGTCCCTGCCCACGTCGATGCCACTGTCATTTATGGTCTTAGTCCATTGATAAGCTGGCATCGAGCTGGCCTTCACTCCTGGATAAGTTCATGTAATCTATCGCCTTTGTGCTCAACACGCTCCCAACGATCCATGACCATTACTTACAACACTGCTCCACTGAGGGACGCTGTCAATACTCTCTCCATCAGTTTCAGAGTGACAGAAAGGGGTGAAAGACTTCCTGGAGCCAAACATCAGTGACGTAGGACGATCACACAGACAATTAACATCCTGTTCACGCCTGCTTCAATTTCCTATGAGTCACCCCAGAATGGGGAAAAGAAGACGCCGGCCTTCAAAGCTTACTGAAATATTTGTGGAAAACTGAGATCACATCACCACACTTCAAATCATCATATCCACTTCTTTGTTGCAAATAATAAATAAACTATTTTATCCACATATGATGCTGAAAAGATCTCTTCACTAATTTCATTTTGGTATAAAAATATGATGTAAATATAAATTAAGTTGGTTACTGCTTTTCTATGCATTGTTGTAAAAACAACAGTTCATTCAAAGTGCTGTTTCAGAGTCACATAACTGACATTTTGAGGGAAATATTGGCCCCATTTAAACATCGTTTCAAGAAAAAGGATGCTGATCGAGTGTCTGGGAAACAGTCCGTGATGGGAAGGGAAAGAGCTTCAGCTCAGCACAAATGCTAATATTGAGTTTTACTGTTTCATACAGGAAGAATCAGTTTCTTTTCCACGCTCCAAAAGGGAAAAATGGTAATTAAATCATTTAAATTCTATTCATGTACTATCCAAAAGACTGTAATTTGAACTAAATCAGCCTTAAAATAGCACTTCCCTCTTCAATATAAAAAAGTGAATTAATACTGGTACTAGGGATGAAACGATTACCGGTTTAACGGTAAACCATGGTAAAATTTCCGATGGTTATTATTACCGTGATTTAATTACCATGATAACCGGGTACTGTTAACCGCGCTATTATAATCTCACAGCAAACACTGTCCAGTGTCTCCCAGACGCAGGCGCGCAATGCGCAGAATGCAACGTGGGTTTGTTTGGGTCAATGACAACACAGCGGAAGACAACGCTGCAGAGATTTATCAGTCACTCTGAAGTCCGGTCGTATTTTAGTTTTTATGAGATTGCTGAGGGAAACTTGATTGAAGAAAATAACCTTACAGTGAATGCAGGGTGAGTTAACTTTTAGCTTTGGTTTGTCTCTCTGACTTGCGAACAGCGTGTAAACTGAAGCTCTCAGTGTTGCTGCTCTTGTAAAATCGCTACACGTTGTTCTGTTGCTGTGTGCGTCATGTGTCGGCAGACTATTCATCCACTGCACATGATAACGCGTTACGCAGTTTAGTCATCCAACCAGCATATCTAGAAACGCTACAGACTCCTCTGTATTTATGTCAGTTTTTTGGGCTCATTGCAGTTACTATCACTTTCTTCTAAAGACTTATTTGTTTTCATGTAATTGTGCACGGGGTCATTGTATTACCAAAATATAATATAAAATACAAAATCTTGATAATGCACACTTAGATGATTTTCATTTGTTTACAAAAGGTATTTGCTGTTATTTTATTTTTTATGCAAACAAAATGGCAATAGCATTTGTAATTTTCAATATAAAACTTGTTGACATGGTTTCAGTGTGTGTATCAGTACATTTTAATCTTTTTTGGCACATTTTTATAATACCGTGATAATACTGATAACCGTGATAATTTTGGTCACTATAATCGTTATACGAAATTTTCGTACCGTTTCATCCCTAACTGGTACATAAAGGGTTTAGAGCGGAAAGTGAGATGTGAAAGCCACATATAACTGTAACCTGCTGAAATAATTAGTATAAACACACACGACAACATCATTCAGATGTGGTACATAGTATAAACAAAATTTTAAAAAATATGGAGGGAATTTTTTTTCCTTCCAATTAAATATTATTGAGGAAAAAAAAGACAGTCAGAATTCCAAGAAATGTTAGAAATTCAATTTGGCTTTGTTTCTACCACCACACACAACAACAATCCAGCAATGCTTACAAACAAAATGTATACAGATACCAACTATCTGATCTTCAGACAGAGCAGGGTCACAGACACCCATAAAAGAGCAACCCTGACGTTCATACTGGAGTACTGCTGTGTATGTGCCGTGATATTTTCATCATTGCGGCTAGTTTTTCCTCTGAAAGGTATTAAACAACTGTGGTAACACTTTATAACACAGCCAGTGATTTACGGTTTAATTTCTTCAATGAATCAGACACAAAAAATACTACACAACTACTTCTACAGGCAGTGGTAAAGGAAGTACTTAAACCTTTTACTTAAAAGTAAAATAAGCGATATAAAAGTGTAGATATCGAGTCAAAACTTGACTGAAAAGTACAAAGGCATTAGAGTCAGGCCTACAGTAAGGTAAAGAAATGGGCTTTGGGAAAATCTCTCGAAACTCAGAGGTGTTATTATTGGACATATATAAGCATGGGACCTATCGTCAACACTTCAATTACACAGTAAGAACAAATGATGCAACATAAAGTGTTGACTGTTGTACAAGTTTTAATCCAAACCTCAGTTCGGTTTTGTTTGCCAGTACAGTACCCTGTAAGTACCATGTAGTGATGAAAACTACTTTGATAATTTTGTAATTAATCATACACTGTAAATTCTGGGCTGTATTATAATGTGTTACCACGACTCATAAAATACCATTAAAAAACAACTTCTGAGAGGGATTTTGTGTTGTGGATTAAGTGGTAATTTAATTACTTGTGATAACTGGACATGCCACTCACTTGTATGGCAAATAAAAAGATTACATTTCAGTGAAGTTTAGGAAAATAAACATGTTTGGTTTAAGCAGGATTAATGATAGGATTAGAGTTGGGCAACTAATATGGAAAGGCTTTGGTCATGGTTAAATAAGGAAGCCAGCGGAGAAATTGCCTTGTATCAGCTCAGAAACAATCCACTCGGATAAACATTCACAATGCTGATCATTATCAGCCTTGCACACAAAGAAGGTTTTAATTTTATCACGACAACACTGCTACTTTTAAAGATAAACTAAAAGATGGAAGGACTAAAATACAGAATCCAAAAAAAAACATGGTACCTTAACAAGTAAAGTTTTCAGGGCATTGTTGCCGTGGTATGTGGACACACTGGAAACACACAGAAATGCAATCAAGAGTGATGTGTTCATCATTAGGGCTGCTTCTCACAGTGAAGAGCATCAGATATCCAGGAATCTGCCATCAATGCATCATTCACTGCCATTAAAAAGACGTGGAAACACACAATAGCATCCACTTCTGCTCATGGCTGATACAACCAAACAACAGTAATGCAAAGAAATAGTCTTGGAAAATCATCTTTAACTCATTTCACAGTAAGGCAGACTCAGCCAATTACAACCAGCACCATCACACATGACAACAGCAATATGGCATCAATGGTCAATCACCTTATTATCTACAATTTCGCAAGAAAATTGTTGCCATTTTTGTGTCTAGGAAGCCAGGCAAACTGCGATTAGGCAAAGATCATTAACACAATTCAGGTTACGGGGAAATTATGTTCTTGTTAAACAGCTATCTACACATCTCCATGCTGGTGAAAAAAGCTAAAAAGAAAAACGCCTGTATTTCTTAAGGAAGCTTAAGAAGGCCAAATTCCTGTGCCAAGTTCTTGCCAGCTTTTACAGAGGAGCAATAGAAAGCATCCTGACTGGAAACTTCACAAACTGACATGGGATGTGCACAGCCCAGGACCAGAGGGCTCTGTAGCAGGTGATTAAACTGCTCAGAAGATCATTGGTACATCTCTCAAGCATCAGCGATATCGGTGAGGTGAGGTGCCTACTCAGAGCCCAAAGGATACTAAAAGGACAGTACCTACCCCGGCCACAGCTTGTTCACCCTGCTGCCTTCTGGGAAAAGATAAAGGATTTTCTCCAGCCGCACCACCAGACTGCAGAGCAGCTTTCCCCCCCAAGCTATCAGACTCTCAAACTCTAATTCATTCTCAGCTCTGCTCCAGTGAATATAGTTTATTTCTGTTTACCATTTTCATAATTGCTTCTATATTAATGTATATTTTCTTCTATGTAGCAGAAGGGAGTTACAAACTCAAGTTCACTCTATAACCTGTTATATTGTGACAAAATAAATCTAACTCAGTGTTTTGCACAGGATTTTAACAGACTATGGTGGGTGGGCCTCAAAATTTTGTACATTTTAAAGTTAAATGCATTAATTTGGTGATCTATGAAGATCTTTGCACTCTTGTAAACACTGTTGTGGTCTAGGAAACTATTTGATCATAAACCCATTGTATAGCTATAAATGGTGATGAAACAGCAACAAAAGTCAAAGAATAGTGTCAAAGTAATGTGCCTAACATTTTACTTGTTTTGTTTGTTTTTTCATTTAATGGACACATGTAATATGATTTATATTTTCTGTGAATATAATCCAATTAATCTTATTCCCATGCTGTATAGACACCTTACTTTGAAAACCGGACATTGTCACATGTGTATACTCGTGCTAAATTCATCAAGTCTGACCCAATTTGATAAATTATGTTGTATGTGGTTCTCTTATCGCGTAACATGAAGACTTCACAGCCTCTCTTCAGGTAGGACTCTCATACAACACTTGTCGTTGTAAAGAGAGAAAATGACAGGACAAAGTCACTAACCTGCCTGTCAACTCGCACTGGTCCGAGCTGACCGGCAGGTTAGCGACTTAATACATGCGCACTCCAAATTTAGGCGCGGCTAGCTTAATCTCCTTCTCACAATCGAGTAACAGAAACAGACCATTAACGTTACCGTAGTTACCTCAAAAGAAAAGTGGTTGTCTCGAGTCGAACACAACGTTAAGAGGTCTGTAATGTTATTATGAGATGTGTAAAAATATTTTCTGTTCATTTTGAAACTATGGTGGAGCAAATTAGACTGTGGCGGGCCGCCTAACAATGTCAACATTAACATGCTGATTTTAGGCTGGTTTTATTTACCATTTCACTTAGCTAATAAACACAAAGTACAACGGAGGCTGATGGGAATGTCAACAGTTTTGCAGATATTTAGTCATAAAGTATTGGACACATTCAAATTTTGATTATCATCTGAGGACCATTAATGTCTGTACAGAATTTCATGACAATCCATCCGTCTGGACCACAGTGTTGACTGACCGACAGCCCAACACTGAACACAGAGCACAAGAGCAGCCTCAACACAGCTAATTAAACCGATTTAAGAGACTTTACCCAACCAACTCAGGAATCCTGACCCACCAAGAGTTTGATTTAATCTCACCATATAGGGACTCTAAAATATCCCAATAATCACAAAATATCTGGTCCAAGAATAAGCACATGGGACCAAGCATACGATGCCAGTTTTCAATACTTAACATTTTTTCATGTTTGACGATGCATTTTAATCTTTACTCAAAATATACTTTAATACACCGTCATGTGATTAGGTGTACATAAACTAAAAAAATAACCAAAACATACTCGGTGAAAACATATTGTAAAGTCACGTTTAGTTTGTGGTTGATATGTTCCAGGACTGAAGTAACTGGTTTTACCTCTGATGCAGTCGAGACAGAAAATAAAAAATTCTGACAGATTCTCTCATCATTGTAGTGGGAAAATAACTTCAGTTTCAGAGTTTCTGTAGCCTGCTAATGTGACATGTGGCCAGATCATTAATAAGAGACATACAGTAGCAGCAATGCCTTCATCACAGGGGCTGGTGCTGATGTAGAAACTAAAAGAAAACCAGGTATCTTCCGACAGGAATTTGTCAAGTATATGTCAGCCATTAGAGCTGAAGTAAAAAATAACAACAGCCATAAATATGAAATGTCACAGCGAAATCTACAGTGTGGTAGGTGTCATTTTATGGCTAATGTGACACTGCGAGACCAAATCACTACCATTACAGCAAACATGCAAGTAATAACGACAGGTATTAGTGCACGATGGTTGATAAAGAGAGTGTCAGAAATCAGGGTGTGTTCAGTCACTACTGTGTAGTCACATTAGTCATGGGAGTAGAAGAAAAAAATCAAAATCATGGAAAGTCAGGGTGAGGTCCTATGACTTGTAACCAGGAAGAAATCTGAATCATTAAAGTCAAATTGAAATGTGAATTCCCCCACACTTTTTGTGTAATTAAATATACAAACTAAACTGCAGCTGTTGAACATAATTTTGTGCTTTTGGACATATTTGTGGAAACACTGTCTAAGCTTCAGGCCTCTGGGGGTCGTTACCCACGGCAGTGTTTGACTAACATATAAAACTTGACAGTGCAACATTTGAGGGCCGTTAGGTTGTTAGGCCCTCAAATGTCACACTGTCAGTCAGAATCAGGTTTATTGACAGGTGCATTTTCACAAACAAGGAATTTGCCTTGGTACATTGGTGCTAATAATATAGAAATATAAATATAGATAAAGTAAAGAGATCAAAAATGTACAAGTATACAAAATAATACAATAATACTATAATACTAATGGGAAAAAAGAATGCAAAAGTATACAGGATATTACAGAAGATTTACAGGCAATGTGCAAAAATTCACAGTAAGCATAAAAGAATTAGTGCAATGGACATTTGTTTGATTTTGTAAGTTTTTGGACCTCTTTAGCAACTTCTTTCAAAAAAGCACCAACAGACCTTCAGTTTCAAGCACAATACACAGGAAGACAGAAATAGACCGCTAAAGACAAGGACAACAAAGATGAATAAAAACAGGTAAAAATAAACCTGGAACTTGTGTACTTACAAGTACACAAGTGTTTCTCAGTGGCTGTGGCTCTCCGGACTGGCTGTGTTCAGTTAGTGTGGCAGAGCGTGAAGGATCTGTGAATGTGCGTACCTAACAACCAATTGCTAATCCCCATTGTTTGTTCAGGGAACTCTTTCTCCTTTGTTTTAGTTTTTTTGTTCTAAAAGATTTAACTCGTCTTAAGTTTTATTTTTTTCAAAATACACAGAATTTACAAGAGTGAGTTTATTCCATGACTGGATCCTCCTGTATTCATGACACTTCAGTCCTACAGTTGATGCAAAAGCCTGCGTAAAATGTTTTTGAAATTAGAGGTAGCTTTAGATGCATATTGATGAGGTGATAGCAGCTTGTGATAGCAACGGCTAGAAGCTGGTAAAATGCTTGCATGTCCATTAGAACTGTAGTGGTGTTCTTTACAGTGCCTGCCTAAACGTATAGTGGATCAATCAAAGCACAGTAATAAAATTTCCAATCAGAACCAATAATTCACACCCCTGGAGAACCCTTGTAGGAAGGTGCTCTCACGGCAGAAAATTAATTTCCTCTTTTTGTTTATTGGAAATGACCAAATAAGAACATAAGACACACAAAAAACAATGACATACAGAACTGTGCAAAAGTTTCAGTTGATAAATATAATCTATTTATGTCTATTTTTGAAATTATTCAGTATTTTATAAGCTGATTTTTAAAATAAAAATAATCGGATACTCTAGAGTTGGACAGGGATAATTGATATGTTGTCTTGTGCCATTGTGTGCATCTCCATGTGAAGACACTTCAGAAATCATTCAGCAGTAGCAGCAGCAGGCAGGAGTAAACCTCATGCTGGGCCCCCGAGCTGACTGAAGGGAATATGGATGAAATTTGCACCAATGAACCTGTGCATCCACTGAGACTGCAATCCCTCTTCCCTGCATGATAACACCAGTTTTTATAGACCGGTGGAATACAGCATTATGTTTATCTTTAAGTCTCTCTTCAGAGGCAAGGATAAGTAATAGCTGTTAAATCACAGGAAAACAGCAAGCTTTTTTTATTTCCTTTTAGCAGCAGAGGCAGAGGGGTTGTTTGTCAAATGCAGCACCTTGATTCTGTTTCACAATGGCACAGACGATTAAACTGCATATTTCAGTACTTAGAGCTGATGTGGGGTTATGATCAAAACATTGCATTTACTTTTTAGGCCTGTACCTAATGTTCCTGTCAAGAATCATTTACTGTAATTGCAAACTAAATTGCATCCATTATCCCACACAGCCTTACACACAACATATATTTTCCATGCAGCTAGTGGGACAATATTTAAGTGACGCATTTTAAATATAGTACAAGCAAAGCTCTACAGCTGATTTACTATATGGGTATACAAAAATAAAATTAAGTAAACATTTCTATAAAGGCCATACATCAATATAATACATGCATAATGCATTATACAAGTTGTTGTTATCATTCAATGAGATCCATAAAGAACAAGAACATAACAGACTGTATTAGTTTTAGTACAACTGCTTAAAGTTTCTCTCCCATTTCAATTGAAACATTATCAGGGTTTATTATGAACATTATGGTGCTTTCTGTAACCATAATGGATAAAGATATGTAGACTAGAGGTGGAAACAGTTTTGTTCAGTTCAATGATTCATAGTCACTGACTACATTTGCTCACTTTTTTTTTAAAGCAAACAAGCGATGGCATCGACATTTAAATGCTCTTCACTACGTATAACGGTAAGTGAAAGCCTCACTGGTAATACCGGTGCAACATTCAGCACAGATTCTGGCTGTCTTCAGTCTAGTGTAGGTTCACTCGGTTGTTGGTTAAACATAGCACATTCATTTCAACACAAAACCAGGCCTCTATAAGCACTGTTTATAGTTAATAGCTCAGTAGGTATTTGCAGCAGCGTTATCACATCATGATTGTTTCTGTGGCTTTCGCAGTCTTTTAATAAGCCTTTAACAAGGAAGAAACATACTTTGTATCACAGCTGAGTTGCTCTCAGTCACTCCACTGCTAAAAGCTAGGCTAGTAATCAGTTCAGTTTCTGTGTTAAAGATTAGGCAGAAAGTCACATATGAGAAGGATGGAGGATATATGTAATCTATGGATAATCTATAGTGTCAACAAAACAGACCAATAAACTTTATTCATACAGTGGACTGTATTTGGTTTTATATTTTCTGAGAAAAATGATCTCTTTCCATGTTTCCTGCAGATGATTCAAAACAGTCTGATAAAATAACAGTATCTGTTAGTTTATGGTAAAACTCAAAAATAGCAGTATCGATACTCTGTAAACAGACTCTTGCAGACACAGAAATGTGCTGTGGCACTGTCCCAAACCTATTTGGAACTACTGAGACTCCTGGCTTATCCCACTTCAATAGGCAGCCACCCAGAAATAAAGCTTCTTTATACACAGCAGTCGACTGTGTGCTTCGTAGGCGGAAAAGAGCAGACACGTTGGTTTTAATACATACAGAGCTGTAGATCCACAAGAAGCAGGACAGAAAAATCTTGTCCGCTATAGTTTTAAGGAAGGAATTCATGGTGGTGATTATCAGAATTTAAATTTGGTAGACACATTCATGTCCACATCAGGATTAAATGTAGTAACTTAAATGTAGTAACTTTGGTGTTCTCTCAACTTTTCCTCAAGCTGCATCATCAGGTCAAATTTCAGTTTGTCTTATACTTTGGTATATAATTAAATAATACATACAAAAGAAATGGCATTCCCAGCTGTGCTTCGTGTTTAGTGCGGATTCACAAATGTTAGCATGCTAAACTCAGATGGTAAACATGGCAAGCATTATAGAGAGCCAAAGTCCCTCCCCTTCTGGCGGACCACCATGGGACCTTATTTCGAAAAAAATATGTATGGTAGTCAATAGCAAGAGATGACTAATCTTTTGATCCCATTTGAATTGTGCCCTGAATTAGACATAAGAGGTTTGTCAATTTAAAATATAATTTTGAATATCAAGAAAGCCACAGTTTGTCGTAAACTGTTGAACAGACTGTTAAAATAGAAAATACGTAATTGACCCTTCGCTAAGCCACACCCTGAATATGCAGCTGGCCAATCACAGCGTAGTATAGGACTCGCTCTGACTGAGGTCCAACACTTACATGGCTGCGCTCCATTGAGTCGTATGCAAAACCTAAAACAAACCCAGAAAAAAAGGTAGGCTGTGGATTGCTCCTAATGTAATGTTAGGCTTTTTTGTGTGGGAGTATAATGAAGAGACATGCGATAAAGTTTCAGAGAAGGCAACAAAAAAATAAAATTGCGACAGTTTGGAATGTTATTACAACATTTCCAGCAGACAAGAGCTGCAGACTGGCCAGACTCACACCTCTGTCACCTGAGCATCAGAGGAACGTGATGTTTAACAAGCTTTATTACCTGCTGTAATCAGCTATTCCGCTTGTTTTGGAGAAGAGGAAACTGACTTCGGCTCAGTGTAAAAACTTCCAGACTGATGAAAACTTAAAAAAACTTCAGACCCAGTATTTAGCGTAACTCCATCAGCTGTACCAAAAGTCGCATATATAACTTTATAACTTTTTCTCTCAATGACTGAAGCATGTGATGTAGTTGATGTGATGAAAGGACCAGAAGTGGTTGGATTAAATGTGTCAGGATACATTTGTGCATGGAAAATAGCTAAGTTACCCAACTAGTAGAAACCAAGCACTAAACGTTAGCTAGCATTACAGCGTTAACATGTTAGTGACGTACATTGTGCGAGACGAGAGATGTAGTTCATTGAGCCATTTCACACAAAACTAAATGTTAGTTTACTGTTTTACGACAAACTGCAACGTTGACGGACAAAATTGTATTTTAAATCGACATGAATGTCGATTTAAAATATAAAAAATATAATTATAAATAAATATGTGTAATTCTGTGCACAATTCAAACATAAAAAAATAAGCTAGACTACCGTACATATTTTTTTTCTAAATAACATCCAACGGGGCAGTAGGCTCTCTATAAATTCCAAACATCAGCATGTTAGCATGGCTGTAGACTCTTATCAGTCCTGTTTTAATTTCTGAGGATTTCTCTGTCTGCACTTGGAGATGCAGTGGGATGTGAACATTGGGAAGATATTATTTTTAGAGCAGAACATCATAAGTTTTAATATGCTATGGTATGGTGTTTTATTTTACTGACACTTCCAACACTCTTTAGTTGGTAGCAGAAACACTCTTGGCTCATATTACTATATAGCTCCTAGCAAGTGCCATACCTCATTATCATAACTGAACACAACCCACCTACCTCAAGCACCTAAGCATAACGCAACTTTTGTCAGCCAGAAGGAACGCTGAATACTTTTGACAAGCTCATCTTATCCTTGCATGTCAGTAAGCCGCCAGAACAAATGTACTCTAATATATTAAACTAATTTGCAATTAAATGATTCTTTGATTACTTTCATTCATGTTCTGATTACTTTTTTCAGAACAGTGACTAAAACAATGCATCATGTTGAACAGGAAAGGTAATTTAGTGACCATGAAAACATACACCAAAAAAAAGAGGGGTTGGCATTTTAGTGTCCCCTGTATTTACATCCCAACTAGATATGGCTGCCATGAATATGTAATCAATGAAGAAACTGTACCTCCATCTTCCTCCCTCCCTCTCCAACCCCTACTTCCCCCTCTCCACTTTGTTTACTTTTGCTAATCAACTTTAAGCTTGTTTTCTTCCACATCCCAATAAATGACATGTTAATCCTCTTCTGGGACAGCCGGGTGGAAATGAGTATTGAAAGGAATTAGCAAATGACATTTTAACAAGGATGTATGTGGTGATATAAAAGGGCCTAATGAAAGTAATGTTATCGCTGATGTGCTGACAGCATGGCATTCTCCAGCTGTACCCCTGCCTTAGCCTCATGGGATGAGTAAAAGAAAAAACAGAAGGGGGTGAGAAATGAAGACTGGACCGACGGGGGAATAAAAGCTGCACCAAAATAGACTTTGTCTGGAGAGATGATAGGGTTTGGCAATTAATTATACCTGAATAAAGTTACAGAAAGGCTGTGGTATTGGGTAAAATATACCAACACTGACTCTTGGAAAGAAAAGTATGATGCTTTCAGCACACAAATATTGATCCTAACCTCCTTTCAGCAGTAAAAGTTTGCTTGAAAAAACTGCATCCTCATAAAATAGGTAGTGATGAAAGCTTGGTGATGCAGTGAGCTTGCGCAGTAGCTACCGCTGGTTGTAGCTAGTTCTTTCCTCTTCTGGTGTTCCCTCCCTGTTTGACACACAAACTCTAAAAGGTAATTGCATAATTCACCAAAATAAAACTTGCAACATGCAAAAGCGCCACATGAGTTTATTTTTCCTCTCTTGCTAATCCACTGTTTGTGGTAATTCCATTGAAATCAATTGATTTCTGTCCAGTTTTACAGTTATAAATGCTGGTTTGCTAGTGTTAACGGACATAAACACATTGCATTTCAAGCTATTTGAAGAGACAAACAATGCTGGTTTCAACCATGACAAGGCTCTAGGGATAGCAATGTCCGTCTACCACTTTGCTCCAGGCTGAGATATCTCAACAACTGTTAAATGCATTGCCATGACTATATACACAGACATTCAGGGTCCCAGAGGATGAATCAGAATGACTTTGGTAAACCCCTGTCCATTCCTTAGTTCAAAGCACTGCTGTGCAGCCTCACAGAGGCCATGTAAAATACCCTAAATCTAATCTCACCAGTTCTGACAGAGAAACAAGGCACAACAGCAAAAGACTGGTCAGCTGAAGAAAAGGGAGGCAGGGCAGAGCGCTGTCCTCTAATGGGTTTTGTGAAAAAAAAATCGCATCTTGGGCCCGCTGAGGTGTAGCACTTACATCCCCAAAGAGTTTGCCTGAGCAGGGTGATCAGAAGGTCAACGCAAAAATTGAAAACCTTGACATACTCATGCTTTCTGCTAAGGCTCGAGAATTTCAGTCATGTGTGAGTGTTGTCAAGAAAGGAAATGAAAGAAAATTTGGGTCAGATTTTAAGGAACATCATCATCATCATCTATTACATGTGGCATCAGGGAAATCAGACCCAAATTAGTGATGTAATGAAGTTGCGTGAAAGATAATTTGTGCTTTTATAAAAAATTACTTAATTGGGTATAAGTGGAGGAATTTTAATATAACATTTCTAAACAGTGGTATGTGTGCTCCACAGTCAGTACCACGATGCTCAAATGCATATGCTGTGGGTTACAGTAACATTTCTTCATCTGGTAGGGTGAAATGAGAAAATAAGACTTTCCTGCACTTCTTTTCATCTTTTCAGGATATGACAAGTTTTCAAAGAGTTACAGTGAAAAAAAAAACTATAGATAATTGATGCCGTCTCTAGACAGGAACTCGCCACAGAAGCTGAAACAACCATGTCTAAAAAGTGAAGATAAAGTGGTACTTAAGTACCCCTGAATTTGTCAGAAGCTCTCCAACAAAAGCACTCAAAGCTGCCAAGAAGAAAAATCTTGTTCCATCTCTCCAGCATAATTTGACTTGTTGGTTGATAGCTGTGTAGCAGCCAAGAAAAGCTGTGGTGCGTCTCCCTGTCAAGATCATCTCATCCACATGGTTCTCTTCCGACAACTCCGCATAAGCAGGTGGGATCTTCAAAGTGAATCCCGCTGCAATTACACCCCTGAGTCTTTTTACATGGCAGCTAGGAAAAGAAAGTTAAAAAGTATGACTTTCAGCGCTGGCTAAACCATTCTGTGAGGCTTCGAGAGTATATTTTCAGCATGTGAGCAGACTGATTACACTTTATTAGTAGTCTTACTACAAAGGTGTGACAGTTTGATATTGGTTTCAAAGCATCAGTATTAAAAGGGGCAGACGGTTTGCCGGGTTCCTGTGTATTTAATTTAGTTAATCTAACACACAGTAATTGCCGAACACATATGTGGGCCAGACATGGATGTCAGACACGTGGAAAATGATAATTACTTCATCAGTCAGCCTCCTGCTAACTGAAGAGCTGTGTGCTTAAGTTACAGTAAACAGACATGACTTAATTGAACATTCATCTGCCAGATAGTGAAGCCCTCACCTGCCCGCAAACAGCTCTGACAGGTATTTAAAGACCTGAAAGTTGCTCAGAGAGAATCGTATTATCACCTTGTATAAAACTTTACACATCTGACATATTCATGGTGTTACCACAGACTGTGCATGTCAAAATGTAAAATCTAAATAATATGCGCCTGCAAAACAGTTTGTTGACATTAGGAACTAATTGACACGGGTAGAAGGTGCATCCTTCCTCTGCCATGTTGCTGCTAAGTGCATTATTAGAAACGGAAGATGGGCAGGTGGTTTCATGTTTGGACAATGATGAACCAAACTGGAAGTACAAAAGTTAACAGCAATATTGACAGTCTCATTTTCTTGTTGCACGGGGTTAGGTTTGTCCAGCGTATGTGAGCTATCACTGTCAACTAATGTTAATTCATTAAACTCTTATCTTGTCTTTTCAGTGACACAGATAGTCAATTAGTCGTGAGTCTATCTGCTTGACAGGTGTGTTGAAGAGAGAAACTGTGTGTTGGCACGTTGTGTTCTTCAACAGAAAGCTATTCACAGGTATCACGTTTACACTTTAAAAAGGGATATGTCAAGTTTTGCATGCATGTATGACTATCATTGCAGGTTTTTCCTCAGCTGAAAGACAGGTCATCATATCTGCCTGAAATGACTACTGGAAATATTGTCATGATTCACTTAGACGTCTCAGATAGGACCCTTTTGATCTGTGTGTCATGTATTTTTTTTTGCTTAGCATTTTCCAATTGCTTGCACTTGAGAGCCACCCACCCCCAGTACTGTTTGGTCATTACCCTCCTATAAATGCCAGAGGATCTGTGTGTGGAACAGAAAGGAAGCTGTGAAAGCGGGGAAGGACAGCAAGCCGTAGGCCTAACTGGGGAGTGCCACAGCCATGGCGCATGACAATGACAACAATCTTGGTAACAACAAAGTGGGACAACAGGAGGGGGTTTGTCTGCCCCAAGAAAAAAGTGCCATTAAGGAGGGGAAGACAGAGCCACTTAGCAGGGTAGTTACAGATGGGAGACGGGTGAAGAATGTATGGTGACAAAGACAAATAGCAAGCCAAGAGAACTTGTGTGCCAGGACAGCACAGTGGACAGATTGAATGCTGACAGTCAAGGAGACCAGGCAGGGAAGAGCCTTAGTAGATGTCTGTGACAATGTGCTCTAAGTTTAGTCTGGAAATCACTCTGACTATGTGCATTATTAACCTGAATAGTAACAGTTGGTTTTGTGTCTCTTTCAAGCGTTCCTTACTGGGAGTTATGGACATGCAGCGACACAAAAAAATTAACAACACATCTGGGAAACATGGGCGACTGCCCAGGTATACCAGACATTTACACAGCCTCTCAGCTGCACTGGCCCTGGGCTGGAAATTTTCTACAGACATTCATGGTCCCCAGAGGATGAAACCCACTGACTTTGGTGATGCCCTGACTTTTCTTCTAGCACCACCATGAGGTTCACATTTGTGTTTTTGAGTGAAATGTCTCAACAACTATCGGAAGGATTGCCATTAAATGTGGTACAATCATTCATGTCCCCCTCAGGATGAATTGTAATAACTTTGGTGATCCATTTACTCCCTTTAATCTAACTCCAATCATCAGATCAAAATTGAACTTTGGTTTATGACCAGCTAGCATGCTGACAGTTTTCCTCAAAGCACCACTGTGCCAATGTACAGCTTCACAGAGCTTCAAGCATGGCTGATGACTCTTTTAGCCTTTGGGGTGCTCTAAAAACCCAATTTATTCACTATTTAAATTGTATTTGATGTCTTTTACAGTCAATGACAGTGCACTTTTATGTAATTTATTGCTTTTAATAATTCATAGTTAGGCCCAAAATGTTTTGCCAAGTTTCAGCAGCGAAAACAATCTAGAAATCTAGGATCTTTATTGTCCACACGTAAAACATTTGGGGAGCACAAGTGACAACTACAACGAATAAAAACAAACTTGAACATGGCGTCTGATATGATTACCTAATGTTTAAATCCATACTTGCTATTTTTGAATTATCACCCCATCTGTTACTTCTCTCCAACCCTAGGAAGAAAATAAGAAAGGTTACATGAAAAAAAAAAAAGCCAAATTGATCTTATTGGTTTACTGATGTGACGAGAAGAGACAGTGTACCTCAAAAGCAGAAGCACTCCGATCAAAATGCATTGAGAAGGCTACAAAGGAGGGTCGACTGTGTTTAGGAAGATTTGACCTCTGTAATTTAATTAGAGCAAAGACAATCCATGTTGTCTTGTAATCACAAGGGCTTACAATAATGGAAGCTTTCCAGAAAGAGGATGTGTCAGCTTATATGGGTTTGAATACAGCGGTCAATAACTCATCAGCAATGACAGAGCACAAACACAAACAGGCAGTACGTCCTTTCACAGTGACACACACACCTTACCTCCAAAGACAACCGTCTCAAAAATACACATGGCCACATATACGCATCGACGTCCAATCCACAAAAACACACTGCTACTGTATTGTATTCTGGCTACTGTACATAAAATTCACAGACGTACAGACAGGAGTGAAATCTTGGAATTCACCAAATGTTTGACAGCACATAAGAGCGGAGCCAAAACAACCAGTGGCCACATGATCCGAGAAAACAGCTTCATCCTCAGAGGAGTTTACCAAGAAAATCCAAACACCGCCAAATGTGTGTCTGCAAAGTTTACCTGGAGTTCAAGAACCCTCTCAGCTATTCTTAAAAACTGAAAGACTGACTAGAGCAACAGAATACACACAATGCTGCTCAAAGCGAACCCCAGATGTACAGATCTATGCCTTTTTTGCTGAGGCAATTTACTAAATAAATGCCCAAAATCTTTATAAAACACACATATTCCAAACGGAACAGCGAAAAACAAAGGTATCTTTGCGTACCTTTAAAATATTCTGATTTATCTGAAATTGGCATGTCAAACTGACTCATTTCAGTCTTGGAGTATAACTTAATTGTGTTACTTTTATTCTGCAGTTGTAGAAGAAAAGATGTGATTTCTTCATTGTCTGTGCTCTTTTCTCGCATGTTCACACCTCTTTTAGCACCTTTTCAATCTGCCCTTTAAGGCTGTTTTTTTTAATCAAGATAACATTTCCCACAAACATGGCTTCCTTTTCAAAGACTGTGCTTTACACCCTGTAGCCTCCATTTGTGTTTGTCTAGAACATACGGCTTACAAGTGTTTTTGGTAACTGTAATAACGCTATAAAGGAAACAATTTAAACATTTGCTGTCATTTTACAGTGAGTCTTTGGGTAGTGGAATGTTGGTCAAACAAAACAGAGAAATTAAAATTTTATAGAATGAACAACAAATTGTTTGACTATAAAAATAATCAACCCAGGAGAACTGATGAAAATAATCCTTTGTTGCAGCCCACTGATGAACACATCTCTCAGCACAGTAGATATCAAGGAATATTACTCAGTGACATATCACGTTCATAGCAGAGACGTTTCCACATTAGCCTTTAAAGACTGGATATGAAAAACACTGCCACTGCAAAGTGCAGTCAAATTTAAATTCTTGATCTTCTTGACTTGATCCAAAGTGATATAAACACATCTGGGATGCACGCAGGGCTGAGGGAAAACACTCTCCTCTATATCCTTTTGCAGAAATAGCTAAACCTTCTGTAAGTCTCCTTGTCCTGTTTAACAACAAAACAGCCAGCCAGGGACACAGTCCATGCTCAAACCTTTCCTGAAAGATGATCGTTTTCAAACATAACCAGTGGAGAACTCAGTCCGACACTGCAGGGCTGATGTGGGTAAAAGCTTCTATTATGTAGCAGCAACAGTATGAAATCAAATTCTAATGGAGCAAAACCCACCAAATTGAAACATGTTATAGACCAAAACATTACCTGTTCTCATAACTGGGGGCAGTATTTTTTTATGTTCTTACATTACATATTATATATGTGACTCGCATATTAATGAGGAAGAAAGAAAGCACAACACAGATGACTATTTTGTGAATCCTAATGGACCCTTGTCATGAATCTCCTTTTCTGTGGCCACTTATCAGTATCACACATCAGTTAATGTATCACTTTCATTGATTAGGGTATTGACACTCTGCCGAAGTGCTCACCATCAGGATCTAAAGAGGTACTGTAATTCATGTGCCAGGACATAATGATCAATGCGTTTAAATTTACATTTACACAGCAGGAAATTAGTTGACCTCTTACCCAGAACAATTCATGTGGTGCTCGATAGTACAATCAGCTTTAAACGAAAATTACAGACATTAGAGGAAACCGCTATTAGGGAGCATAATTAGCACTCAGACAGAGAAAAAGTTAGCAAATCATCATCATCTTTATGAAAAATAATTCAGAGAGCCATCACTAATAAAAAAAAAGTGCAAAACATTTAAGCAGTCAAGATGTTCATCTCAAGCGAAAACAAAGTAATTGAACACTGAATTTATTCATTCTAGCTGAAGTTAAGGACAGTTGCTGCCTAGGAACACCAAAGTAAGGTGATAATTACCCACCATGGTAACAAAAGATTATACAGTGTTTTATTTTAATTTTTTTTAATACTGCTTCCATAACAGTTTTAACACCATCACTCTTAAGTTGCAAATAAGATTTGTAGTAAAAACGCCAGAGGGGGTCGACATTACACTTCCTTTCTCACATTTGTATTTTTCTTAGCCTTGCAGGATGTTCGTGCCATAACATTACAAGTATTTAGCTTGTACTAAAATTAAACTGTAAAGATTATAACTCTTTAATGCAACACTGTAGAAAACAGGACTAGTAGCATCTGATGGTTATCATTACCTGGATAGTAAAGAGGTCAATTAATAAAGGCAAAAGAACCAGAGTTACCATCTGATACATTCAGAACAAAGATGATGAATCTGTAAAGCAAAACATCACCAGTTGAAAACAGGAAGTGGCAAATGAACTCTACATTGTAACAGTGACGCAAAGACGTGAGCTGAAAGGACATGTTGAGAGAGATGTAGTAGAGGAAGAGCCAATATCACCCTGCCTAAAGGTTCCTCCTAACATTTATTAATCACAGTGAAAACTGCCTTGTTGAGTATTTGTGACCAACAGCACCAACTGATGTCATCTTCAGAAAGAAATTAACATTAACAGCTACATTTTGCAAAACAGACACTGTACTGTTGGTATACTGAAACCAACTGTCGATGGCACTCCTGTAGTTCCAACTGAAGACGTAAATCTTTAAAAACTAGTCACAATCATTTACTGTCATTTTTTATAAAGGCTGAATAATATCCTTAAACAGCTGGGCACTGTAGTTTTTAGAAAATGTTGTTATTAAAAACAAGAGTCAATACCATATTTGTTGGGGACTATTTTCAGCCACGGATTAATATACATCTGATGTAATAGTATTTATGACATATGTGGATTGTCTAAAAGATAATCTACATTGATACGTTGATAATGGTAATGTCACCAGGTACGACAATGAGCCTCATTGATGTGTTTTTTGACAATAATGGAGCTACAGAATATCAACAGACTTTGCCAAACATGATGTCATTTTAATCAAAGAATGAATTTCCTGTTCTAAAATTATTTCTATAGAAATTGTTGCAAAGTTAGCAATGCTCAGTATAAAGGTCTTAACATTCCTGACCTTTAAACAAAGATCTCCATATTTCCTAAAATCACTGATTTTATCTCACAGCATGACACAAACTCACTTCCCTTTGACATCTTCAAATCTATATGGCTGAAAAAGCATTCCATGACTGAAAAAAAAAAAAAAAAACTTCCCACAACAAAGAATAAGAACAAACAATCCTGGCACAAAAGTGCCATGCTGCGAGCACTCAGAGAAAGCAATTTAGTTATCAAAAGGCAAAGATGATGGGGAAGAAACAATTCACCACACGTCAGAGATGAAGTTGTAAATATAGTAAAACACACACACACACAGAAATGGATGTAGCTGTGTCAATGTAAGCAAGTATTATCTTCACAACCACAGATTTTGTTGGATATCATTTACCAAAATTTGGCAAAAATGCAGTGTTCCTGTTAAAAGGTAAAGTGTCAACGTTTTACCATCACAAAGCACAACATGACAAGAACTCATAGTTTACCTAGTGATCATAAATTACTTTATGTTCCCATAATTTGACTGGTCATTTACACTTGGTTACTGTATGTCTTGGGCAGCTTGGATACCTATTGATACCAAAACATCCAGTGGAAATGCAACCAAGAAGAGATGGAAAGCTTTTAAATTTCTAAAATGAGACACACTTTTCAATAAATGGATTTATGGTTTAGTCTATAAAATGTCAGAACAGTAAAACAATTTGAAAATCAAGTCGACATCTTTAAATGGTTTGTTTTGTCCATCCTGCAGACCAAAAGTCTTACATTTGAGAAATAGAGAACCAGGAACATTTTTCACTTCATAATTAAAATGATCAAAATCATTGCCGTTTAATTTTGTCTTGATCGACCAAACAAATAATTGCTTCAGCACTACTTATGACACTGGAAATTTGTAGACGGTGTCTAAGCATAACGGCAACACATATGCACAAACATAATTACATGTATCACATACCCATAACACATTCATAACACACATAACATAACCTGTGTTATGGATTAAATTATTTTACCATGAGCTATATATGAGCTGCATACACACGTCTAATGAGACAATTCAGTCATTCAAGGCTGAAAATTGACTTTTGTTTCCTTCAAAGAGCCCTCACAAAAGTTGTTAATTACAATCAGCCTGCAACAATAACTAATACTGCAGGTTAATACTGTGAGAGCTAACAATAGTTAATGAATGATATTTCTTGAATAGGGCAAATAAAGTTTTTTAAGAGTCAAGACATAAAGTAACAATTAACTTAAGTATAACAACAAGATGGATTGATTGGGAAGTTTTTCTATCACAAGATTCCTGTGTGACGCCTCTTTTGGATTAACACATCGGAGGTTTAAAGAAGCTGTCTTCCTTATTGTTAACACTGGCATCCTCACAAGCCCAGCCTTAATTGGCGTAACACTATAACAGATACAATTTCCACTGTATAAATTTAGATACCAATCCAAACTCACAGGTCTCTTGAGGCATGCGGGGCAGAGAGCTACTTCCTCCGTGCATTTTAAGTATGCATCGGGAGCAGTCAAAAATCAAATCCGAGCACATTTTGTGGGTCGGTTTATTTTCTAAATAAATCTGTTGAAATCTGTCAGCAGCAGCATGATTGAGAGATCTGTGAGGGGACCATCCATGGTATGCGTGCAAATCCCCTTGCACTTTCCCAAAACTCATAATCCCATCATCCCCTCCAATTAAGCCAAGCAAACAGACAGGTTTCCCTTTTCCTCTGTCACTTTATCTCACTCCACCCTCCCCTCTCTTTTTCGGTTCCTCTTTGTTTCTCACCCCTTTCTCAGATTTTTGAGACTCTGGTGGCTTTTTGTCTTTCCAACTCTATCCCTCTTTCTCAAAAAGGTGGCATAGTTGCATGGCCAAGAGAGCTGAGATTTGGAGAGGATGACGAGAGAGTGATGGGACAAAAGGAAAGGGGCTGATCAACTCACAGGCAGACAGCAACTAAACTAACTCGTGCCAGGGCCTTGTTGTGTGCCAGTCTTTGTGTGTGTGTGTGTGTGTGTATGTGTGTGTGTGTGTGGTGGTGGTGGGGGGGGGGTCTCTTTAGGGGTTCCCAACCATTTTTTTTTTTTTTTGGCAGGTGAGCCCACACTGGTGTCAAGAAATTACCACAACGCTTAAAAATGACTGAACATTAACACTGTATTATTGGACACTTTGTTTCTTCTGCAGTTGTCCTTCTAATCTAATAAAACAGTAGTGATTATTCATTCAGCACATTTAGTTGAGTTTATTAAATGTATTTATATCAGAGACCATGTACAAAATACACAAAGAGAAGAGATGCTTTGTAGCAGATTTAGCTACCAGCTAATTTCCATCTGTAGTCCCTTTACAATGCGTCTTACATCGCACAAGAGAAAACACATTACAAATAAAAAACTATAATAACTTAAAAAAACAACATAAGGGATTTTTATATAATACTGCAAGAAAATGCCTTCATATGAAAGAAGAGCAGAAACATTTCCTCAATAATAAAATGAGAAACAACATACAAACAAGTAATCATGTCATATAATTATCATCATAGAAGCCATATTTCAATCAATGTCAACTCATGAATGTAACTGACCCAAGACAAAAGCTTCCTGGCTGTGAACATTTCACACTGCAGGATTTATAAGGATTTACATATACTGACATGAACAGTTTACTTTTGTATTGTTTAATAATTTCAATAGATTTTATATTTCAGCTTTCAGTTAGAAGAAGTCTCTTGAATGAGGGACGAAACGTATCTTCAACTTAGTCCAGTTGCCAGTGATTTTAACCTTCCTTGGGTAACTATGACCTGGATGACTAAGAACCTTCACAGATATTATTTTAGGTAAAATTAGCAACTGGCAAACATCACAAAATGCTCCCTCCAATTTTAGCAACTAATGCCACTCTGTATTTACAATATGAGTAAATAAATGAGATTGGCATCGGCTGACACTGAGTGAACAAACTGCACACCTGCAGGGCTGCGTCATTCAGCAACACGCGTTGTTTGTAGGCCAGGGGAGGAGGCGAGTCAGGCAGACTGCCAGTTGGACTCAGGCCAGACAGGGGAATTGTGGTCAACGGTGTTAATTCAACACTTCAGTATTATCATTCCAGTCATTACCATCGTCCGGCTTTCTAAGACATTTTAATGTGTTTAATGGACTTGCTTTGTAACACAAGTATTTGTTTTATAATTAGTCTGCACGTTCACACATGTTGACACACAAACTGTGCTGTTAATCCAAATACTACCGTGAAGTTACCAGTTTGAGTGGATACCTTTATGGGAACTCTCCTGGCTGGAGATATATATATATCTCCAATATGATAAACAGTGCTCCCATCATATAAAAATACAGTGGTTCCTAATCTGTTATAATTACGGTTCAGTTTCAGAAAATGCCAAGCATGATAAACAGTAAAGATTCTGGGCTTTGTTATAAACATTTGGTGCTTAACCACTGTAACCAGCTCTGACACTGCCTATACTGTAAGCTTTTTTAGGTTCCCATGGAACATTGCATATTTATTTAAAAGGGAGGTTTTTCCAATTTTTCAGATCTAAACCAAAGTCAGATACATTCATGGATGCCTTTTTTGTGTCTAGGAGGGCAGTTTCATGGTATGTTGTTTTTTAACAGCTTATTTAGTAGTTAGTTAACATCTACTTACAGTTATCTATTGGGTCGGGAAGCTGGTATTCTCAAAGGGAGAGAAAACTTAAAATATGGAGACACTGGATTGATTTTTGGTTTGTGAGTTAGGCTGTTTAGCTTTATGTCTGTTATGTTGCACTCTACTTCACCACTCTCTCACAGTTGCACTTTCTCCCTCATTACGCCTCCACTCCACCCTACTCTCACACTCATCCACAAGTACAAACACTCCAGAGGAGCCAAGGTCAATACACACTCACCGATGTTCATCTGTAGATGGTGGGTGATCAGAAAAACAAATGAGAAGTACATAGAGAGAGGGATTTCAGGTTGCTGGTAAAAAAAATAAAAATACATCAACAAAGCTGCAGTGATTAATCTTTGCTTTGATCTTAAAAAAAGCTCTGTCTTGCTATTTTGTTTTTTTTTATGCTTATTATAGAAGAGATTGCAGTCTCTGAGATTAGAGTTGATGGAAATGAGAAAATTGAATGAAATCTCTGTGGGCTTCAAAAGTTTGTATACCTTCCCCACCGTGTGTGAAAGCACTTCCAGTATCATGAAAATCAGTGTTTTCCAAAGTGCAGAGAGCAGGTTACCTTCAAAATGCAATCACTTATTCCTTTCTATAAAAGAAATGTAATCTATAACATCTCATGATTACTCTTACAGATTAAGTTCATGTTCATGAGTAGAAATGATTAAAAATCTTTTATGAGCACTGGCCCTAAAATGCATATTCACAAATTTTAATGTCCTGTTTTTTGAAAATCTGATCTAATGATAATACAATAAACGCAGCAGATACTGTCAACTCATCATTGGAATGTCTATTTTCCCTCTACCATGAAGTTAATTTTTAACTGTTATCTCACCTAGCTGTGTGATAATAACAAGTAATATTTAGCACTGCCACAAAAAATCTGCTTGCTCCTAAACTAGAACACAAACAGATCAGCAGCAGCTTGCTTCCCAGTATGGGAAGGCTCATTACTCTTAGTATAGCAGAGTCCTCCTGCACCCAGTCTACAAACTCATGATCAATCTGTGGCCTTCTAAGTGGAAATGTCAAATCAGCACGTAGGATAAGGTCAGGACGAGAGCAGTTGATGGGGCATCACAACAAACAAAAAAAAAAAAGTGCAACTTCCAGTTCACTACACCGCACAAAAATGTCGATCATCAGTCATTTAGTCTGGTATTGATTCTTCGAATTGTTCTTTTGAGTCAGGAGATGATAGCTGGACACATTATAAATCACTCTATTAGTATCAAGAAATTGTCACTTAGGAAGTTCAGGAAAACATGGTGACAACACATGGAAAAAGTTAATTTGACGATTTGACGTCAGTGGGCCGAATGTTCTGCATAGAATAAGGAAAACAAATGACAAGAACAACAACCACAAACACTACAGCTGCAATAATTTGTTTTCAAAAAGTTTTTGTATATTTGTAGGAATAATTATAGCTCATCTTCCTTTGTAATTCCCACCGGGTCAAGATGAAGGGTAACAAATCTCCCTATTTTAAAGTCGAACAGAATTTTTTCATTCTTGTCATTTTTTTTTGTAAGAAAACTACAATGATACAATGATACTGAAGCTATTGTGCATATTTTTCCATATTTCATAAAAGAATAAACCTGTTTTTTGTACATATTTGTGGAAACAGCATCTATACTTCAAGCCTTTGGGTGTTAGCTTAATGTGTTAAAATTAGCACTGATTCCCAGTAAACACTATTTTTCGTGGATGGTATTTCAATACCATTGTCAGGCTCCTGCACACACACTGTTTTTGTCCCACATTAAAAGCGGGTGTCTTACCAGTATTATCTGTCTTTCATCCAGAGGTCCTGTTGGCCAGGCTGTCAAAACTCACAGCAATGAGTAGTCCTGTAACCTCAAAACTCTGCACATGTAATTTGAATCACCACACGGAGAAACGTACAGAGTCGTGGAGTAATGTAGGGAGTGCTCTAAATAATGGGACAAAGTAACGTTGTAGGCCCCCCCAGCTGATTAACTGCCTGCATGGCTGTTGGAATTTAACTGATACAACACACTTTTAAAAGCCCATCCACTGATATTGCACCAATCTAATTATAGTATCATTTTCAGAACCGCAAACTCACAATCCTTTGAACATAAGTCAAACATCAAGGGTATGTCTACCGATTTCTAAAAATCTATTTTCTGTTAAGTTTTGATATACTTGCAAATAGGATCACATGAGTACTACTATTATTTCAAGTTTCTTTTTTCACCGCCAGTAATGCTATGCATGTCTGCACCAAACCCTGTAGCATCTTGTTTCCGTTTCATTCTTTTATGATGACCTGAATAAAGCCCCACACTTCAGAATGAAAGAGAGAGGGAAAACCATCCTTCTTTAACAGACTTTCATTTATCATAAGGAGCCTTGAAGGGAAATATATATTACCGACAGAGAGAGAACGGAAACTGCTGTTGGTCCAACAGCCATGCTAAACCACATTCAATCACACCGATGTGTTTTTTTTTCTCTCTTATACTGCTTCTCTCTCCATCTTACTGCCTGCATATTTTCTGTCTTCTTCACCTACTCTTTCTCCATCTGTCTGTCTCTCCCTTTCTTGTTTTTGTGGACTTTAAAATGAATCTAAATTACAGATCAGCAAAAGCTTGGTGAGGTCCACCAGTGTGGTGTTGTGGGGCTTTCTCCTGAATTATGCTATTTGTTTTTCAGAGTGCTAAAGGCCTGACGGGCCTGCTTTTAACATTTTCACACATGTCCTGCAAAGGGAAGAAGAAAGTCAGATAAAAAGGAGGAGCTGGTGATAGAGTGAGGGGAAGTTGGGGCAAGAGAGTGTGCGTGCGTGCGTGCGGCGTGCGTGCGTGCGTGCGCTTATCAGGACCAAATGTGCTCGCAAGATGGAAACAAGGAATTAAATCCTTCAATAATGCCTTCATTTTTTGGCCAACTCCCCCTTTTACAGTGGACTAGGTTAGGATTAGAATCAGGGGGCAAATTTCCAGGAGGAATATTGTAACACCGGCAACAACACTAAAATGCTACCAGAGCGTTGGAAAATAACCACAGCACTGTCTTAGCATACTGCTAAAGCCTCTCTTTAGCCTGAATGCAGTGAAAAGTAATGCTTTCATCTAACACTGAGAATTTTATCATTTAAGAAAAAAATAATTGGAACATATATGGATAACATTCCATACTGCAATCGCGATGTCATCCTGTGCAAATACACAACCGCAAAAAAGGGTGTGATTTAATTAAACTAAAAAAAGTTTGCTGTGCATTACACTCTCATCTCTGTGCATTGCGGTCTTCTCATTATCCACACCCACGCTCTCACATGTGCCCCTAAAAAAAAAATTATCTATTATTATTAGCAGTGTGCGAGTAACATTAAAAATGATGACCGACCGTGACCCCCCCCCTTCCCGCCCGCCGCTAATCGTTCAATACATAGTCGGACTGGCCACTGAAGCAAAGAGAAAAAAACACTGTTTTTTTGTGCAGCCCTACTTTCAATACCTTACTTTGAGTAAATGAAACTTTCATTTAGCTTGTCTAAACACAAGCAAACAAGACTTTGACAAAATAAAACACTGCAAAATGATCGCTCTGATCAAAGAAAAAGTGTAAGAGTAGGAATTTAATCAAGAATTCAGCACTTGACAGTTTTCAACACTTATTTCAGTGGTCACCAAAAGTACTGAGGTTTGTTGAAACCTTATATTGTTTGTGTGTGTGTGTTTGTGTGCAGGTGTGTGTAATATTTGAGTGTTTGTGGGGTTGCGTGCGTCCTCATGTCTGTGTGTAAAGTGTGACTCCTATGTTTGTGCATCTGGCTCTCGGTGTAAGATATATTTATCTTTTGCTCTGTTTTGATGCATACATGTGTTTTTGCGACAGATTGGCCATCTGGAGAACAAGGTGTTTTTCTGGTTGACTGACCTATAGCCTGGCAGTGTACCAAGAAAGGTTTATTAAAGGGTATGAAAAGTAATTACAAAGACAATGCAAATACATCATTTTACATTAATGATGTTAAATTATTTATTTACTATCATGAGCAGACAAACCTACTGGCTCCAAAAGTGCATCTCCCCTCCCGCCCCCGCTACTAGTGGCATATTTCTGCCAATGCCAACCTTTGTTTGGAACAGTGGTCCTTGTCCCTTGGCACCATGGTTTTAAGATAGCAATCAGGTGTGGACTCACTAGCGAGCAGTAGTGTTGTACTCAAGACCAAGACCAGAGTTTATCGAGACCAAGACAAGATCAAGATTTTTAGTGGCTGAGACCAAGTCGAGACCAAAACCGATGGAAGGCGAGACCGAGTCAAGACCAAGACCAGTTCCCCACATTACATGACACACAATAAAATGTGGAACGAGATCATAGGTACTTCTCAAATTGATCTGAAAGGTTCACGTTCCCATTAAAACACGCACATACAAACACTAAGAGCTGGAATCAACGTAAGCATTTTTATTCAACACTCCTTTTCCATGCTTACCATCGCAGGAAGGGGTAACAGTCATTAACAGTAACAACACATTTCTAAATAGGGTTATTGGTTGCATTTGAAGCAATAAGTTTTACATCTAATAACAGTTAGGATGTTAACAAATAAATCAGACAATGCAAAAGCAATTAAGTGATATTCCCAAAGTTATGGTCTTGACTGATCTTGAAATAAAATCCAGAGTCCTCAATGTCCGAGACCAAGACAAGACAGAGTACAAATGCGGCTGCGTCCAAGACGAGACCAAGACCATCAAAAAGTGGTCTTAAGACCACAACATTACAAGGACTGCATTTAGCAGACTTGATACATCGTTAGCTCACCTGTCTGCTTTTCATTAACTAATATTGCTATTTGTGTATCTTTCACCGGAGGCTCAGTAATGTGAGCAGAGCTGTATGTACTGGATGATAATGAAATGGTAACGTTAGTTCTGCTTCTTCAACTGTGTTGTTGTGTTGCAATATTGTATATTATTTGACATAATACCGGTGGTACACAAGATAGTAATATGGATTGCGTTAGCTGGTGAAGTAATGTGGAAAAACATAACAACTATGCTATTTTTCATCGGATAACACTAGCAACTGGTCAGCGTTAGCCGACGAGCTAATAATCAGCCTTTCTGACGTTCACTATGTTTTCACCCGATTCTGATCTGATGGTCTCCAGCACATAAAACTTTGCTGTTGTTTTTATCCTTACATGGAGTTTATGTTGGGTTTGTGTTAGAGTCTGTTGTGCTGGGAGCCGGTACTGTATGGTTTTAGAGTGCGCACAAGGCTACATCCCAACCCGCTCCCTTCACAAAAAGTGGAATAGTGGCCGTTCCAAGCAACAGAAAAAACAGGCATGTGGTTCATTTTTAAGTGAGGTTAGAGCCCGTTGACAAAAAGGAAGTAAAAAAGGGATTTTTTAATCCGTAGTTTCAAAAACTACATATTGCCCCTTTAGTAAATCTACTACTGAATCTACCTAAAAGTTGTGGAATGTGGAAAATAAAACTTTTACCCAATGTGGGCAAATTACAAGTATTAGTGGAAAGGGAAGTATTGCAAAATGCAAAGTTTCAGGGTTAAATCCATAAATTGAATTGATTGAAAATTGTTACACAGTTTTGTACATTATTTTGTTTCTGTTGTTTGAAATTGTATGCAAACAAGACTATGACTAGTGTCTATGGCCACATAAGTTTACATTTACTCACTTGCACAAAACACAAGTAAAGCTGTGGGCGATTAGAATGTCATTACACTCAGGTATTTGATATTACAAAATATACATTTAAAATTTGACATAACGATGGAACTAGATGAAAACTTTAGGGATCACCAGATTGATTCCAATTCATCCTGAGGGGAACATGGATGTCTTAGGCAGATTTCATCGCAATCCATCCAGGATGAATCCATTCTTTAGCATACACAAATAATTTTGGCTAATAAATCAAAACATTCATTTGCACTTCTATTAACGTAAACATTTTGAATCAATGTGTCTGCCTGTGTGCATGCGTGCGTGCACAAGTCCTCACTCCTCATGCAGCGCTGCCACCCTGACTCACAGCCAGACACATATTTCATGGCTTGATGGTTTCTCTGTGTGATGCCAGGGTCTGATAGCTTATCTGTGGAATCCTCCTCACTTGCCTGGAGTTTAGTTCAATAAAATGCGGTAAAGAACAGCCATTGACAAAGAAACCGCAGCGAGGGGAGAAGATCAGATAAAGGAGCCTGATACACGGCTCAGGTTGGGAGGCTTCGGTCAAAGCAGGACAGAAAAGAGGTAAGTGAAAAATGGCCATGGCAGCCACCATCTAGCTGATCTACACATCATACATCTACTTCCTGCTTGTACAATACAGGTAGCCTTTCCTTATCCCACTCCCCTATATCTAGCTACAGTTACTATACACCAATATATATTTACTTCTGACCAAGAAACCAACCAGTAGTGACATCCTGCAGCTGAACACCTGTTAGGCTACACGACGTGCAATGTTAAACAGCAAACAGCAGAGCAGCAGGAAAGTAAACAGCAGCCAGCAATTTCACCGAAGTGTGCGTGAACAAACACAATCAGCCAAGTCGATGTGCTCACATTGAGCAGATGTCTCTGTTTCAGTGATGTTTGACAGTTGGACGAAGTGGACCTCAATGCCAAACACTGGCTATCGGGTGAGAGTTGGACCTGTACTTGCTGCATTTATAAACTGAAATCAATGGTAAAGTCATTTCTTCATAAACAGGTGTTAAATTAGTGAATGTATCTTTGGAAGCAAATCCTGTTTGGTTTTATACCATTGTATCATACCTAATCTACCTGTCACTAGGGTGGTGCTGTAGGTGCATCTAAACTTGATAAACAAACTTGAGCTGCACCATTTGGGGTGATTAGAAAATTTAAATCATCATATAAAAATCTTTAACAGCATATCTGCCAATATTGTGTAATATTGATATGTACTAAGCAAGACATTTTACTATTTAAATAAACTCATCAGTGCTCTCTTGTGCACAAAAAACATAACGTGTCACTTTCAATTGGAAATAATCTCAAAAATATCTTTGACATTTCTATACTGCAGTTTCTTGTTACTTATCAGCCAACAGCTTTCACAGACCTTTCTAAATTTTAGTTGGCCACCTAGTGGTTGTTCTGTGTAAGGTTGGCTATCCTTTTGACAGGTAGTTATTTTTTTCTTCAACTTTCTCAGTTTGATACATAATCTAATGCCATCCTCATCTCTGTCAAACCAAAGTTTAGCCTATTATTTATTGCAATACCTGCCTTAGTGTCAGGATGTGTATGTAATGCAGTACGAATAAGAACAAAGGGGAAACCCTTTTAGGCTGATAATTACACAGATTAAAAACATAATAATCAGATTGGCCGGTAAATACACAAGAATTTAAAAAGGGAGAGGGCGAGTAAAGAAAAGGATGTTTGGAGGAACACCGTAGACAAACATGGCATTGCTTTGAGCATCTTTTTTGCAACTGATGATTACTGGACATATCTTATTTTCTGGTTAAAGATAAAAGAAGGAGTTTTGTATCTGCAGATGACAGGTGGATATGGTTAAAGAGTGATAAAACAGTTCTTGCCTTCATAGAAAACATGGTGATAAATATAATGTTATGCACTGTTAACTCTTCTAGTGGCCTCTACTTGTAGGGGTCCTCAGGTCAGCCTTATCTGCGCACACACATGCAACAGCTACTGCTGAATATAACTCTACAGCAATACACACAAGCCTGAAGTCAATATCACTGCTTCAGCTGCTGCTAGTTGCTTTCCCCCACTGACACACACACACACACACACACACACACACACAGATGTTTTAAACTCCAGCCAACTTCTCAGGGTGGCATTGTTCAAATACACAGCTGCCCTGGCTCTGATTAATTCATTACAGGGCCAGGCACATTATACTGTATGTGTGAGTGCATTGTGTGTATGGAGCCAAGGAGTGGGAAAAAGACAGAAACAGTAGGGCTGGTGAGAGAGAATGAGGGAAAGATGGCAACAGAAAGGAAAGAACAGGGAGAGAACGAGAGAGAGGGGGCATGTCGAGTTCGGATTATTAGTGCTCCCTAGTGGTCAGCTGGCGGATTTATTCATATGATTTATTACGTTGTCCCTGCTCTGGGATTTTGTGTTTGTTCCCACTCACATTCCTCTAATTTCGTATTTATCATATGACTTTGAAATTGCTGCTGCCATTGACTTTGAGCCTCTTAAGGAGGCTTGACATATACGTCCACCCCCCCACCATGCCCACAACACCCCCAGCTCCCCTCAAGCCGCCCATACATAGAAACGACCCAACAATGAATTCTAGGAGGCAGACTAATAAAGGCAATTGTGTTGATGTATGTAGCTCTTAGCCAGGGTTACTGTGTGCCAATGGACAATGTTTTGCCGAGTTCATACCCCATCGTTCCATTTGAAACAGAGTTAGGAAAATACCCTATTTATTGTCCGTCAAACAACGGCCTCATGTTTCTATATAAATGTTAATGCTCTCTCCTCGAGCGCACAGTTTAGTCCAGGGGGGGTTTCTCTGGATATAAAGAAGAAGGAGCCGCAGTAAACAGAAGAAAAAACTACATGGCAGCTTAGAAATAAGAAAGTGTTCCAGCTTTTCACTAAAATCGGTTTTGTGAAAATGTCATATTGGATTAATAAAGGCCTAACATGGTCATTTTGGAGTTTCATTTTGTCCAGTCAAGGGAATAAGGGGTGAATAAGAGGATTTGCCAAAGTGGCTATGAACACTTGTTGTGTTAGTTGATATCTAAATAATAAACAAAAATAGCATATCAGAATATTAACAGCATACATAATATGTACTATTATAATAGATGATTAGCTGATTAATTTAGTCAGATGTCAAGCAAAAATGCTAAACATTTGATGGTTCCGGCTTCTTAAATGTGAAAGGTAGCTTTCATTGACTAAACAAATATAGTAAATTGAAGAGGTTTGGGTTTTTGGCTGCTCGTTGGACAAAAGACAGAGAACATTTGATGACATCACCTTGGGCTCTTGGAAACTGTTTTATAGACCCAACGATTAATCTACTATGAAAATAATTCTTCACACAATACACACTCATACATGAAAACATACAAATACAAATACACAGATGCATGCACAAATTTAATTACATACCAAGGAAGCCCAAGTCAGCAAAAATGTGCAGTGCAAAGTCATGTAAAGGTGTGAAGATCTACGAACAGTACCACAAGGCCCATTCAGCTCCATTCAATTGTAGATGTTCAAATATCCATTTTTTTCTGAGCACTTCTCATCCATGTAGGCTTCATAGAAATTTGAGATTTTAAGTCAGCAACTGGGTTTGGAGCTACCAATCGCATCACACAATCTTTCTCAGCAGATAGCTGCTGAGATTGGTGAGATTGTATTTTCAACTACGGTTGCAGAGGTCGGGAATGAACTTTCAATCTCAACTTTTCAGCCAGCATGGACAAGACGTCGAGTCTAAAGGGCAACACACACAGACTTGAGTCAAAACCCACACTAACTGTTGTCTTTGGGACATTTCTAACTAGCAGAGCAGCATCATGAGCTGGCACTCCTCTCACACACTGGGGGAGATTCATTCCCACTACAAACCTGCTAGTCTGCATCACATACATAGGTTACCCAGAAAACCACCTTCCTTAAAGGGGGAGGCTCAGTCGGTAACACAGCAGAGCTGGAGAGACACTGTATCTGTTGACGGATGTCAAGTCGACAGATCCTAATCATCAGAGCAGGATATCTGGCCGAGCGGTGCATAATGGATACGCTGCGGCAAGTTGACTGACCATTCACCATATCTGAATTTGCATAAACACGACTTGCTCTCAACTTTATTCAAATGAGCCCGTCCAACGCAACACACCAGGCTCACGAAACACCCACAGCAAAGTGTAAAACTAGGCAGTGCTGATTAAATATGAATCAAGATTCTGTTAATGGATTGCCTCTTTCTTTCTTTTAAATGTTTTCTGAAACATATTTTATTGTACTGTTTCTGACGCAGCCGCCATTTTCACCCCCTAATGGGGGCATTCATCAGTACACTTTGTCCGGGTCGGATTCTGTCTCCAGCTTTAGGTTGTGGTTATGCTAACCTAACTTGTTAGAAAACAGTTACTATATAAATATAATAATTAAAGGGGCAACATGTAGTTTTCAGCAGCCACTAGCGGTGCAGTTTTTAAATTGCAACCAGGTGTGTGCTCGCACACATGCTCAAACTCATGAGTGAGCAAACTCCAACCCAAAACTAAGCTGAGGTCTCTCCATGACTCAAGCCTTTCTGATGTTGACTGTGTTTTCACCCAACATCGATGTGATTATGTTTGGCCCGACGGGTTCCAGCACATAAAACTTTGTTCTTGTTTTTTATCCTTATGTAGAGTTTATATTGGAGTTTGCATTAGAGTCTGTGTTGTGTTGGAAGCTGGTAGTTTTGTTATGTTAGTGGACTGCATTTCGTTAGCTGCGGTGTTGTCATTGTAGTCGGCAGGAGGCTCAGGAGGGTGCATGTACAGTGGGGGAAATAAGTATTTGACCCCTTGCTGATTTTGCAGGTTTGCCCACTTACAAAGAATGCAACAATCTATAATTTTAATCATATGTACATTCTAACAGTGAAAGACAGAATCCCAAAGAAAATTCCAGAAAATCACATCATATGAATTTATTAAAATTGATAACCATCTGATGAGGAAAAACAAGTATTTGACCCCCTGGACAAACAGCATGTTAATATTTTGTAGAAAAGCCAATATTGGCCAGCACAGATGTCAAACGGTTTTTATAGTTGGTGACAAGGTTTGTGCACATTTCGGCAGGGATGTTGGCCCACTCCTCCCTGCAGACAGCCTCCAAATCATTCCGGTTCCGAGGTTGTCGCCTGGCAACTCGAATTTTAAGCTCCCTCCAAAGATTTTCAATTGGATTCAGGTCTGGAGACTGGCTAGGCCACTCCAGAACCTTGATGTGCTTCTTCTTCAGCCACTCTTTTGTTGCTTTGGCGGTGTGCTTAGGGTCGTTGTCGTGCTGAAACACCCATCCTCGACCCATCTTCAGCTCTCTCACTGAGGGAAGGAGATGTTGGTCCAGAATTCCACGATACATGGCCCCGTCCATCCTCCCCTCAATACCATGGAGTTGTCCCGTCCCCTTGGCTGAAAAGCACCCCCAAAGCATGATGTTGCCACCACCATGCTTGACGGTGGGGATGGTGTTCTTTAGGTTGTACTCGGTGTTCTTTGCCCTCCAAACACGACGAGTTGAGGCCAAAAAGTTCTAATTCGGTCTCATCTGACCACATCATCTTCTTCCAGGCCTCTTCTGAGTCGTCCAGGTGGTGAATGGCGAACTTCATGTGGGCCTGTACATGTTTCTTCTTGAGCAGGGGGACCTTGCGTGCGCTGCAGGATTTCAATCCATGACGGCGTAGTGTGTTACCAACCGTTTCTTTTGTAACTGTGGTCCCAGCTGCCTTCAGTTGATTCATCAGTTCCCCCCTTGTGGTTTTGGGATGATTCCTCACCGTTCACATGATCAGGGACACCCCACGAGGCGAGATCTTGTGTGGAGGCCCAGACCGAGGGAGGTTGGCGGTGGTGTGGTGCTTCTTCCATTTCCTGATAACTGCACCGACAGTTGATCTTTTCTCTCCAAGTTGCTTTCCGATTCTCTTGTAGCCCATCCCAGCCTTGTGCAGATCAACAATCTTGTCCCTGATGTCCCTAGAAAGCTCTTTGGTCTTGCCCATGGTGGTGGTGTTGGATGCTGGTTGTTTGGGTGTTGACAGGTGTCTTTTATACAGGTAACGAGGTGAGGCAGGTGTATTTGATGTAGATAATTGGTTGGGATTGGGGTTGTGTCTTAAAGAAAGACTAACTGGCTTGTAGGAGCCAGAATACTTGCTGTTTGGTAGGGGGTCATATTACTTGTTTTTCCTCATCAGATGGTTATCAATTTTTATAAATTCATATGATGTGATTTTCTGGAATTTTCTTTGGGATTCTGTCTTTCACTGTTAGAATGTACATATGATTAAAATTGTAGATTGTTGCATTCTTTGTAAATGGGCAAACCTGGAAAATCAGCAAGGGGTCAAATACTTTTTTCCCCCCACTGTAGCTACAGCCCGACCCGATACCTTCACATAAGAAGCAGAATTGTGGATGTTGCAAGCAACAGAGAAAACAGGCGTGTGCTTTATTTCTAAGTAAGGAGGGCTGAACGATTAACTGTTTTTAAATCAAAAATGCAACTTTAAAGAACGCAATTAGCCAATGGTGAAGACAGCGATTAAAATGTAGGTTAATTATACAGCGCATCTGGCCTGTTTTAAACAGTCATGCAGTTACAGATTGATTCCGTTGTCATCCTTGTGTGACAGACTTGCTAACCAATCACAAGCTCCATACGCCTCCTGTTAGGGTCCTACTCACCAATCAGAGCGGGCACAGGGCGTGTACATTTTACAACAACTAACAAAACTGGAAGAAAACGCAGAGCGTTTAGCTGCCCTACGTTGTTGACATGCTGTTATTTGTCATTTTGTGTGCTTCTGCAGGCTACATATCCCACCTGGAGCATTTCAGAATAAGATAAGAAAAACCTTTATTTGTCCCACAGTGGGGAAAATGCAGAAGAGAGCGGAAGAGCGTTTTGCCTGCCTAATGTCGCTGACTTGTTCAGATTTTGTTAATTTGTTCAGCTGTCTTTGATTTTTGTGCTTCTATCGTGATTAGGTAGGCTACGTAGTTTAATTGTTTCTTTTTTTATCTGTTTTGTTGATGAAATACGATCAGGAGCCGGCACAGGGTGTTTTATTTTGAAAACTGACTGGATTCTCTATGCTGTTCTGTGTCTGACTTCCTGCCCGATTCATCTGCTCTGTACTGCTCATGGTGGTGCTTGACGTGGCTTCTGTCAAAAATAGACAGGCAGTTTTTTTAATAATCGCGAGTCGATCAGCCCTATAAGTAAGGTTACCATCCATGCAGTAAAAAAGTGATTTATTAAGTGATTTCATTGAACTACATATAGGCCCTTTATGTGTTTGGTTACGTTGACAGACAGAATGGTACAGTGCTTATTCTTTTCTCCATTCATTAATAATTAAAACGAAAAGCAGCAAATCTTCACATTTGTCAAGCTGGAACAATGACATGTTTGGGGTTTTTTTTATCCCTCTGGTAAAAATGTACCCCAAGGAAACCCATTGCTACAAATGAAACACTGTTCAGTTATGTCGTATTTGTTGTGTAATGACAAGCAGCTCCTCCCTCTTACCAAGCAATTACCAGCATTAAACATTTATCTTATATTTAGCATTTAGTAACTAACATGCATTCCAACAACAGCGTCTACCTCAGTGTCCTTAAGAAAAAACACAGAAACTTTGAACTGTCAGCTGCAACTGAAAAATGTAAACTACCCTTAAGATAAGGAGCAGCAAACAAAGTCTAAAGCGAGAAGACAGCCAGTCAGAATGTATCTGCCCCTAACGAGAACACCCAAGATCAAGACAAACTTGAAGAAAAAACAAGCAGCTAGTCCACCGGGAGACCTCTCTCTCCTCAGTTCCCTCACTCTTCTGCTCATCCTGTGATCTATTGCCTTCATCTCTCCATCCATCCCTCCATCTATCCTTCTTCCCTCTCAAAGGACGTGCAGGTAAAATCTTTCTCCTCAGCACCTTAGAGACAAACAAGCATGCTAGAATAAACATTTCATAATGGAACTATTGATTTGCCGTGGGTGTTTTTTTATATCATTGCAGGTAGATGTATTCTCAAGGTGATGGAGATGATTATATGAAGGGTTTATTTATTTGTTTATGTATTGTATTCAATCAATGAAAGCTGGAAAAGTGGTGGAGAATACCACAATAGAGATTCTTGAAGAATAAAAATACCATATGAATAAAAAATACAAAATTATAGGATGGGGGTTCTTTTGTTGCAAAGGAAGAAATATTTTAGGGAGCAACAGCAAAGTGAGTCCAACCACTTGGTAGTAAGTCAGTGCTGTTAATTTTCAGTTCAGAGCTAACCTCAAATGAGAACCAACTGATTTCATGTGTTCATTGAACAGATGCAGTGCTTGTTTTCAACACTTTTCTACACAGCAGCATGGGAAGGGGGTTGATGAGGAGGCTACAGGTCCTCCTGCTGGTCAAAATGAAACACTGAAAATAACATATTACCCTTTAAATCATCTGATTAAAACTTACTAAAATCAAGTGCTTGTGAATGCATTCAGTAGGGCTCCTGTGGGTCAGGAGGTAGAGCGGGTTGCCCATTAATCGGAAGATTAAACCCCGGCTCCTCCAGGCTGCATGTCGAAGCAAAGGGCAAGAAAGGCAAGATACTGAACCCCGAATGGCTGTTCCACCAGTGTATGAATGTTTCTTTTTGAGCACTAAGGCTCAGTGTGTGAATGTAGTGTAAAACACGATGTACTGTAAAACATAAACATTCTATGTGGTTCAAGCATGAAGAAAAACAATTCATAAACATGTAGGCTATGGCATTCTGCTTTAGTGTCAAGCAAGTGTGAGGGAGCTGCTGAAAATTATTGGGTCAAGCAAAGTTATGGCACCAAAAAGAGCATATATTTTTACCAAATATCCATGGGGGTAAAAAGGACATGTTGCACAGTAGTGAGAGTGGGACTCGGGCTGAATCTGTTACCTGTACACAGGCTATTATGCAGAATCTACACTGTCTGGGACCTTTTGTCCTTTAAATCCTGGGTTTACCTATTGTCCTCATGTAAATCACAGAGCAACAACTAGACCACAATTGACTTGTGCAATGAGATGAAAAAGAAACACTCTGTGCAGCAGTATGAGACATACAGGATGGAATCAGGAATTATTGAAATATGACAGTGACAGCAAGCAGCCTGTATATGCAATGTTCGTGTGCATGTTTGTCAGTGTAGTTAGATTTTTTGTGCTGCAAGTCAACAGCTGAGCTTTTGAAAAGATCCTTTATCTAAGCAATATTGTTTAGCCTCACCTGCTGTCATCATTACAACACAAGTTCCAGCTTCAAGTTTAGGAAATGGGATTCTTGTGTTTTGCTGGTGAATGTAAGTGTGTGCACTGTTGCACGAGTGTACGTATGCTCAGCAGCCAGCCCACTCTGAAAGTACAGTATGTTCCTTCACACACATATACAGATACACTCTGAGCACCTGTAGTAAAATAAAACATGTGAAATCAGAGATTAGTGCATAGTTTTCTAAGGTTAGACCAACAATCAGTGTCATCTACATTATGTTCCTTCCTTATCAAAGCTTAATTAAAATAGTCAACTAAACCTAGAATTTTATATCTAGCATTTTTTCCACAGTATTGAGATTTGCCCACTGCCATGAAGTACACACATAACTAAATATTGTGTGTTTCAGTGGAGAAACTGTAGTCCATATAGTGTAAATGCCTTTGCCCATGTTCTGTAGAAACACAGACTTTACAACTTAGGTATATTATTGATCTTCAAAAATGGATACTGGTTATTTCATCTTTAGCCTCTACAACACACTATCTATGTTACAGAGCGATAAGTCCACATCTGTTAGGCAGGCACTGTATGTGGTGACTCCATTATTGGCTGTCTACTTGTCAGGCTGAATGAACATGTCAGAAGCACGTTTAAGTTGTCACCAACTTGAGCACTGACACAGAGTTTGGTGACGACATCCAGTCAGACACACATCAAGAGATCCAGAGACCTTAAGTGGCTCGAGAGGCAACTTTAAAGACTGGAATGGAAGATGAATTCCCTTCATCTTTCTCTCACTCTCACACACAGAGTCCTAAAAGTTTCTCCCACTGAACCATCGCATCACTTTCAGACATACTTCCCACTATTGCACTCCCGTTCTTTTTCTTTCTCCCCCTATCATGAAAACTCCCCCTTATTTTATCTTTCTCCAGCTTTGTACTTTGAGTTTTCTCTCTCTGCTCCACCTCTGTCCCTCTATTACTCTGTGTAGCTTCACAGGCTCTCAGGGTGCTTTGTATCCCCCAGACACAATGCTATCCATTCATATTACATCAAGAGACACTGACACCAATTATTTGAAGGGTACATAAGGCAGCACAACCCCATGATCCAGAGGATGAACGGAGAATTGAGACAGATGGACAACGAACTGGGAAAAAGATGGAAAAAGAGACAGATGAGGGAGACTTGAGCAGAGTTTGGGAAATACATAAAATATATGTATTTAAGATCTGATAAAGTTTTCAGGGTGTTACAAACTTTAATGGACTGGGACCAGCAGCTCAAGTGTACTGCTTTTAAGTTTGAGACACAAAAACTCTTAAACTCATAATTTCAAAGCCTAACTTAATCCCAGTACTGCAACCAGAGACTGTTGCCTGGAAAACTTAACTCTTGTCATGATTATTTTGACACCAGCAGTTAGTTTCAGTTGAACATGCTGTTGCTATAGCAAACCCTACTGCTACAGCAGCAGCTGGTGTTTAACACCCGGCATTTTATCAGAACTGTGACCAAACAAATGTGGACAAGCTGGTGGTACTCGTTTTGTTCTACAGATGGGAGACAAATTAAAGGAAAAACCAACATGAAGTGTCTTGGTATGGAGTCACGCCACCACGAGCCTCCAGAGCAGCTTCGGTGCTCCTTGGCAAGTCTGAGGAACTCTTTTGGAGGAAGGAACATTTGTTTTGGTACAACACGCAAGAATTGGCATTTGCAGAGTCATCTACAGCCAGAACTCCAGTGTTGCCTAGTACATTCACTCAGTTCTAAGGTCTACGCTCCTTCTTGACTGACAACTACTAAAGATATATGTGAAAGTCGGTGGAAATAATCTCTGTGTGTTTTTTTTTCCAGTCTGAAAAGGTTTTAGATAGTCTTAAGGTTTGTCACAAGCTTAATACAAGATTCTAAGTTAAAGAGGAACTAAACCCTCCCTACCAGCATATTTTAAAAATGCAAAAGAGGAGTGAGGGGAAGACAAGTGTATGAGGCGTGGTCTCGTAGATGGATAGCAACGTAGAGCTGGTTGTCAGAGCTAACCAGCCATGAACAGCTACTGTCGGACTCTGCAGTTTGCGTCTGCGCTGGAAAGGCAGACACAGACCAGTGGTGCTTTCACGGTCACTAGAAGCACAAAATATGTCTCTTTGAGAGAGTCACTGTGTGGGTATCTGTGTTAAAGCATGTGTATTCGTGGGGGAGTGTAAGTAGATAGCCATAGCCATGCTATTTATTAGGGTTAATGTTACTGTTCGTCAGCCCTAAATATCTTGTTAAGCAAGAAATATAGCACACAAAAAAAGATTATTGTTGGGGTAACTTTTGATGCTCTTTTACTCTGTATGTTTACTAGATTAATTATTATTCTCTCTCTCTCTCTCTCTCTCTCTCGCTCTACTTCCCATGGGGAGTGTAGATTTTTCCCTGGTGATACTTTGTTTCTTCCTGACATGAGGCATAATTAATTTTTCCTTTAAATCCTATTTACAAAATCTCATTGTTTTTTGATTTGTAATCACTATCATTGAATTTGTTGTCCAACACCATTTTCACAAACTGCTTCCACTAAAAATTCAAAAGGCCAACTGCTGTCTTCAACCTAGTAGAAGAATGATGCACAATGTGCACAATGCAAACAGTGCAGTGCAGTACAGTGCAGTTGAACAGTATTCAACAAAAACAATAACATTTAATGTGTGTGTTGTAAGTATTAGTAGATTACATGTAAACTTCACAGAGTAGGTGTTATCTAATGTACACATTTTGTTGACAAATTACGTCAGATTGATTTTCATTTGCATGTTTTACAAAAAACTACCGAAAACACTGTTCACTCTTCCTCCTCTCCTCCATCCATGGCACATCCATCTCTCAAAATTTGTTCTCCCTCTCTTGACTTGCTGCTCCATTTCTCCCGTTTTACGTGGGCACTAAGTTCTCCTCTGAGGCTACTGTCAATTGTTTTCCATTTGGGACGACTCGAAGCTCCTGGCAACACTGAGTGATATGGGAAAACAGGGAGAGGGACAGAGGACCAGGGCCGAGGCCGGGAACCACGGATCCGTAGCCAATCTACCATGATGCTTCGCTCTGCAGTTCTGGGAGTGAAGTCAATCTCCCGCTTCATAATTTCGTTACACAAATTCCAGCTTAGACGTGCATGGACACACGCAGCCACTATACAAGTCCTACTTTTTATCACATGTGCCCTTAAAATACTGCCTCACACCTCCAGTCCCTCAACCCCAAATGTTTAGGTTGCTGTATTTTCTCCTTTGAAGGTTAGAAGGTTTAGCCTGTTAGTAAGCTGGTTGGAAAATTTAAGAACTTTGTCATAAATACGCCACTGTGTCTACTGTCTTCTGTCTTCTAAACCAAGATGTGAAGAAGCGTTAAAACATACATACGTGCATGTGTATGCGTAGGGGTCATTATTTATCTTTTATATATCAATATGGTCATTTTAAATATATAACAAAAAGTAAATATAAATTAATATTTTGGTGAATATTAGTATCCCCATACCATTTGCTACAAAAACCATTCTGTAGTTTACACATTTCTTTTTCTTTTTCTGGAGACTTCCGTGCACAGCTTGTTTGTGTTGTCTCCCCATTATTCTTTTATAATTATTATACCCTTTCTACTGAGAAGTCCCAGGTGTGTGAGGACATAAAATCCTAGTAGAAATGGTTTTAAATAAAACTGCTTCAGGTATTTGTTAGTGAAAATCATTTAGAAAGAAAGAAAGACAAAGAAACATATTATGGATGCAACTCAACAATTATTTACTTAATCTGAAGATTATTTTTTAACTGATTAAATCATCTGTAAATTGCCTTAATCTATAAAGTGTGGCAGAAACTACAATATCTTCAAATTGCTCTTGTTGTCTGATCAACAGTCCAACACCCAGATATCGAATTATATAAAACAGAGAAGATCAGCAAATACTTACATCTCAGAAGCAATGTTTGGCATTTTCTCCTACTCTACTTAATAGATTACCAAAATTATTAGCGACTGATTTTCTCTCGACCGAGTGTTCCACTATTTGTTCCAAACACCTGTGCATGGCATCACACATACATGAAAGACACACCACTAATGCACATACACACACAAATTATAGGCTGCAAAAGTACCTCTAGCTGCAGCTGTTAGTGTAGATGGCAGGTAGTGTATGGTGTCAGTTGTGACATCTGTCAGACACACACACAAATGACAGTGTTGGACTGTGGCAGGCTGCTGCTGCTTACACCGCTGCTACACGGTGTAATTATAGAGCAGACTGAGCAGACATCTCTTTTCTTCTTTATGTCCAGGAAAAGTCTAAAGGATGCAGTAAACAGACCCTTGACAGATTCTGGAGTTTTGGTTTACAAGCCGTTCGTTTTCACTTGCTAGAAGTTCTCTGACATCCCAAAATAGTACAATATGTGGAGTTCTGATGCAGCATCCACCCACTGTTTTGGGTCAAGTTTGATTTAACCCAGCTAGTTTGGAAAGTGCTCGCCCAGTCAGCAGATGCAATAGATAAAAATGATAGATCAAACACAGATGGTATGCCCCCTGCAAACATACAACCTAGAAAACCTAATAACAGTCTATTTAATGGGTCAACCCTAAGATGCAGTTTATGATGTATTGGGCAATCTTCTGCTCACACCCTGCAGCGCTCCAGCCCTTTTCCTCCTTCCGCAACATTCATAAGGCCTGAGATACAGCAGCCTGGATGGAGTAGGGACAAAGATGGAGGTATGAGAGCGAGATAGAAGGGAAGGAAGAACTGCAACATAGGTGAAAGAAAATCCATATTAGACTGGTACTGGAATGTGTCCCTTCTCACTCACCTTGTCCGTAATGACTTTCTGAAACATCAATTCTTAGAAGCCACCCATTTTTACCCCATCCCCAGTTGTTTTCATAAAGAATTAAAGCAGCATTATGTAATATATAGCCTCAATTGCTCTCCGAAAAGTGGGTCCTGGTACAGACCCCCAGCGGTTCCATCCTTTGGCAAAGTATTTGCTCAGTGATTGGTATTGATCAAAAACACTATCAACCCCTGCAGAGAAAGAACTGACAGGGGTGAGACAGTTATTCTGTACAAACATCTTTACCCATCTCACTTAAAGTGAAACCCTTTGCCTTTATCCTTACAAAGTCTGCTAAAAGAAGAAGCTCTGATGTTTACTAGGAACGCATCGATTTGACTTTTTCTCCCCCGATGCCAATCCTAATACCTAAACTCAGGGTATCTATGGATACAAAATACAGATCTGATACTAGTGCTCTTTTTCTTTACAACATATTAAATATCTATAATGCTTCCTTGCAGAGTGGAACACATTGGGAAGATTCTTGTACAGTTTTTTACTCCAGTTACTAAAGGTTTTCTGAGCTGCTCTCTTTATAAAGCTTTGTTACACATGTAAGAAATGGCACTGTCAACACATCATAAAATACATTTATGTTGAAGCACATGCAGTAAGTAATGAGTATAGTTTCACACATCAAAATGAGCTCACAGCAATAAGTGAATGTATCAGAACTGAAAGTCAATGTGGATCATGTCTGCCTGCGGCTGTGGCTCGGGGATAGAGCGGTCGTCTACTTATCAGAAGGTCAGTGGTTCGATCCCCAGCTCCCCCAGTCTGCATGTCAAAAGTATCCTTGGGCAATATACTGAACCCCAAAAAACCGAACTGTTGTATGAATGTGTATTTTTTGTTTCTGATGATAGAGCCCATTAGCTTCTGCCATTCTTGTGAATGTGAAAGTGCTTTGATTGGTCGGAAAGACTGGAAAGGGGCTATACAAGTACAGACCATTTAAAAATGTCAGTATTGGGACTCTGACAAATCAGATCCTTGCTAGTGAATCCTTACCATTTATTACAACTTGCAGATGGAAAGTGAGAATTTGGAAACTGCATGTCATTCAATATATGGTCTTAGATGCTGAAAAGTAAAATATACACACAGAATGTAAAACATGAAACTGAAAAATGGGAAACAAAACTAGAAACAAAACTAGAATATTAAACATACTAAAATACATGTTCTAATTCTCTACAAGTTTGGTAGATATTACACTGACCAAATGAGTTGAATGAAAATGTGTCTAGTTGGTGTGTAAGGTCAGTTATATAGGAAGTACAAGAGTTTCTACACTCAGAAAAGCCACACATGCACCAAGTAGCAGTTACAACATATTGCCTCATGGTCCCTTTGGAGTTCCTCATGTTTAAAACACACAATCTCATGCCCAACGCAAATCAGCTATTGATCATTAATTTAAATCCTGAGAAGAATTTCTAAAACAGTACTGGATTTGCAACATTTCTGTCTCGTCCAATTGAACCTTTTCCCTGCCACACTTTTTCTCTTAATCAAACTTTCACATTGACACATCTCCTTCTCTGTAAACATGACGCAAGGAGAGTAAAGATCGAGAACCTCTTTCACAGTTTTCTTCTTCTTTCAGGTACATCATTCTCTGTTTATGGCAAATAATTCCACAGAAAACACATATTTTCATCACACTTTTTACGTGAATATATAAATATATTCTTTCACATTTTTTAAGCCAATTATCTCATGAGCAAAACTTTATCTAAATATATAATAAATTAGAATTGCGTGGGCCAAGATCCCAACTTGACTGCCACACTGATGCTGCTTAGTCCATTCAAGTCATGGAGTCATGATGAATATAATCCAGTCAGAAGAATAAATATTAGGTTTGTTGAATAAACTCTTAATCCAGTGTTTGATATCTCAAATAAACCCTCGTGGCATAATAAGATAACAGATACATTTCTGCCATCTCTTCCAGCCAAGATTAATGTCATGCCTCCTTTGCTGTGATTGGTTTGTAAGAAAAGTTACTAAATTATGACGTTTTCTTCAAAAATGTTGTCTGTTTTTTCTCTGCATTTATACAGTTGTTAGTGAGGTTCCCTAACTGTATATTCTTTATCTTGTTAAAATGAATATAGGTCCATTAGTCCATTCCTTGCAGCCTTCACTGTATGTTTAGATAGTTTTCTTCAACTCTGGTTATTGAGACATTCATGTACAAGACCATATATGGAGGTTTAGCTCCAATAGGACTATACATAGATGTTGCATGAATGATTTATTTTTTAAAGATTTTTAGTAATAGACCTTTCTGACATTTGCACAGGTGTAACGTTAAAAAGCACTGGATCTCAGGCCTTGTCCACATGTATACAGATATTTTTCAAATATTTTCCTATAGGTTTTGACCTCTCATCCACTACCAGTTGGTAATAACAAGCAATTAACACAGGGCATTTGCACTCTTACACTTACACTCAGTGAGTTTCAAGGCTCTTCACATTACATGGCATCATCTCACATTATTAAATAAACAGGGCTTCAGGTAAACATTTTCCCATGAACAGAAACCTATGCCTAATCTTAACTTTTCTCCTATTTGGTCTTTTAGTGCTGACCAAAACCTTATTCGCAAAACTGCCCTCACTTCGAAGGTCTATTACTCATACTATGTCACCGTGATAGCAGTACAAGAACACACACACACACACTCAACCTAAAGAACACATACTGTATACACACACCATTACAAACACACATTCCTGCTCACACAAGTAGAAGCTCAGCATCCCTTTACAGTGACCATACAGATATTTCAGATATCACACTCAGATAAACACATGTACCATCCTGTCTGTGTTTACTCAGATACTGGCCACTGTGATGTATGGATGGTCAGTGGACTAAATATTTTCTCTCTGTGTGCTGCAGGCTGCAAGGGTCTGCTTGGTCAGCACACAACTGTTCACCCTTATCAACAGATAGGGAATACCTGCAGGACTGCCTCAGTTTGAAAGTTGTGATGACTGTGTGTGAACACTTATGTGTGTGTTTGTTTTGTGTGTGTGTGTGTGTCTGTGCCTCCAGGACAAACTCAGAGAGAAATGTGTGTGTGTGTGTGGGCTGGCGTGTATCAGAGGATTATACGGAAAGAATTTCTCCTGCCGGTCTGCAGCTTGTTTCGTTACGTGGTGAAAACATCCCATAAAAGCAAATCGTTTTGACTATCAAGAGAAATTGAAAAGGGATTAAGGTTGATTTTAACATTTTTTTCTGTGTACAATTTTTCAAAGGCATATCGTGTAACAAATCCCAGCCTCTGCATCCATATCAGACAGATACCATCTGGATTAACACTAAACCCCTTTGAAAGCTTTGATAAGACAGAATCACATCATATTTACAGTTAGCTTTAAGGATAGTTGAGTGTATGGACATGCTCTGATTTTTTTTGTCATGTTTAATTTTTTATTTACTGGTACAGCCAAAAAACATATGCGCATTAAAAACATCAGATAACTTAGTGGAAAATTGCCAATAATTCCCCATTGTGCACAGGAACATTCATACATCTCTCTATACTTACAACAGGGTATCATTAAGTGACTCTTGTTAAGTTGCTAAAAGCCTCAATCAAGCTCTGCTGTAATGAAAGGAAGTTGTGCTGTTCATTAGTCTTATGAAGCAGGTCATTTACTCAATTAGGTTGAGTAAAAATTTATCAAGTTATTTATATTAGTTACAGTGAACTATGTTCATAGCACTGAATGGATTGGCACCTCTTTAAATGCCAAATCTCTGCAGGACATACTTCACTTCCAACGTCATCAGATCTTGTGAAAATTCCACATTTTCTGTCAAAATTTAAATAGTTTCTCATTTCTTCCACCAGACAAGTTTTTCCCACTATCCGGTCTGATGTGTCCATTGCCATTATTAAATCCAGTTTTAAGACCCATTTTAAAAATTCTTCTTTTGAGCCTCAAAGAATTTTATCATGACTACATGTTCATGATTTCATGAGTCACTTTTTACAGCGATGAGCTCTTGCCCCAAACATGTTTAGTTCAGCTGGAGCCAAGATGGCTGAGGGTTATAACTGCTATAACTTGCTAATCACCAATGCCTATGGCAATTAAAATGTTCATACTAACTGTTGGTTCAAGTCAGCGTTCTATAACATAAGTTGTCATCAATTCAGTGGTTCACCTGTTATGCCCACACACATCGAGCCCCCCTGCAGTCAATCTGTCCCCCCAAAGTAGTCAACATAGGGGAAACACTGCGTTGTTGTCATCCTCTTGAGCTCTAAGATGCCATTTATAGTTAATGAAGTTGGATTAATCTCTCTTATTTCATGCGCTGTATGGGGATTTTTGTGGATAATGCATAATAATCATTATTCATTCAAAAGTTAAATAAATGCTTGATGTTTCCTAAGTCTAAGAGGAATTGTGTTAAATAATTGTGGTCTGAATATTTACCAACATAATCATGATTATGATAATAATCATGATAATGAAGAATTTCAATAATTTCCCAAAAACAGATCGTGGAGGTTTTAAAGGAGTAAAAATGCAGTTGTTGTGGACTGTTTTCAGTGGTGGTTTGATACACATTTGGTGCTCTAGTGAGAATTTACAGCAGCAGGATAATGTATGTGGGATTGAGTCAAAAAACACTACAGTAACCAAGTCCATGGACCAAGTTTTTGGAAAACTGAAGCACAGAGGAATAAGCTATATCTCTGACTCTGGATACACAAGAAATACTTGTTCCGATAAATTAATTGATTTTGGTCTTTTCATCGGATTTGTTGACAGTAAGAAAAATATCACCAGCTTTATCCTTTAAAACCACACAAAATTAACTGGTAAATATGGTCTGTTGATGTGCCATAAGGCAGCTGTGGAGGAGCTGAGCTATGAGAGGGATCACTTCACTCAGTCAGTCATACCTGTGTGGAGAAAGGCTTGTCAGACTGACTTTGCAACGGTGGAGACAAATAAATATGTAAAGGTCCATGTGGCTGTCATTGCCAAAGGCCCAAAAAAAGTGATTTCAAGATTTGTATCACATATGGCTTTAGAATAATATTGTCTGAATGGGAACATGTGGGTGATGTGGGCGAAACTTTGTTCCACCTATTAGCTGTGCCCTTTTGTATGCCTGTTTCATACACCACAGAACATTTCTGTCCTCCCACTGAAGTTGCTATTTACTGGAGTGAACATTTCATTTCCATGACAGAAAATGTGAGGATTTTATCCTTTCATGGCCATTAAGTTTATGACTGTGTGAGCAATTACACCCATGTGGTCTCACTGTGATTAGATGGCCAGGTCGGTCTCATAATATTTGGTGAAACAATGACCGTGGATTTAAAATGTAAATATAATGTATAAACAGTGGGAGAGAAATCATCAAACAAAAGGTTGTAGAGTTTGATTACCTTTACAGCACTGCAGTGAAAAGTAAAGATGTAGAGGATGGCATGGCAGATAAGAAAATTAATGTGGTTTTATAAGTACTGTATAAGACACTGGCCTTAACCAGAAAGCGCCACTAAGGGAGGGAGGGGTGGAGAGGGAATGAAAGAAAGAGAAGGAGAAAAGGAAGAATATTTTGAAAAACTAGTGTTTCTTGCGAAAGATTTTTTTTTTAGTTTATGTCTGTTAAACCACATTTACCTGACCTTATACTGTAACATTGTTGCTGCTGGTTTGCACAGCCCACATGGAGCCCACATGGAGCTCAATTTCAGTCAGATACTACAGCCCAACCAGTATGGGATTTTTAGATGCAGAAAATTAACCAATTAACAATGTGGTATACTGGCATTCCACTGAGGCCAATTAGCACCTGACAATCTTTTCTCAATGTGAGAACCCCAACATGCAGATTAAATATTTTCAAAAAGGCAACATATTCCACACACAATTGTACAGCTTGTGATTTCTTATTTGTTCCCAATCCATTACAGCTCTCAATAGGCAGTCAGTATATCTTGTGAGCATAAAACATCTCATAAATATAACTGTTTGCACTATCACCACCACCACCACCATCTTGCTAATCTCCAAATTTAAACAGAGAGAGGAAAGGGGTTTGGGGGCATTAGATGATAAAAGGTATGAGGTGAAAATAATGTTGGGTCATGTGGAGCAAGGATGGCAGGAAGGGGCAAGCAGGACTCATTATCGAGTAGCACCTCTTCTGGCTGTATTTGTACGTGTTGACAACGATACAGAGTGGGAGGTTGAGAGGTGAGAGAAAAGAAGTGATTTATGGGAAAATGGTAGGGTGGGACAGATGCTAAGATCATTCACAAGGAGCATCACACAGACCAAAGAGGAGATATAATTCAATTTCACTTTGAATAAAAGTGTTGAAATATGACAAATCCAGCAATTGTTTGTTTTGTAGATGTATTTTTGATGAGAAATCGCAGTCAGCTCCAACCTCAGTGAAAAATAAAATTTTTATTGCATGAACATTTTATTTTTATTGTGACTTCTTCACAATAAAAGCCACCCTGTGTTTCACTAGTTGAATGCTTTTAATGTGAAGTCCCCAAACTGCAGTGTGTGCCAGAAGTCGATTGTGTCCAGCAAAAAGTGAGATTGTTATTCATTTCCATCCCACTATTCAAAAGACTGAATGTCACCTTGGTTTTACTCAGCAAAATTCAGATTCGCCCATTATCCATTATCATTGCTTATCTTTGTCCTCACTGTTCAGAACAAAATTCAAATGAAGCAGTACCAGGGATGAACAAGAGAAAACAGGATGGTAGTGGATGTACCTTTGAAGGCATAAGGAAATAGATGAAGCAGGGAAGAGAGTGAAAAAGAGGAGAGGTGAGAAGAAAACTAGAGATATGTGGAAAGAAGAAGGGGAGGTCATAAAGAGCAAAGAAAAAGATGCAGTAGAAGAAAAGTCCAAGGCTTTTCTCCTGTTCAGTGAACATGATAGAAGAGTTTAAAGGAGATTAACCTCCATCAGATCACATTATACTGGCTCCACTTGAGTGGGTTCCTTTACTGCTCTTCTTCCAACAAAAAAGTTAACTGTCTCTGTCACATCACTGTTGTTGAATTCTTATCTGTAATGCTTAAAGTACAGTATTATATGTTAAACAAAGTGTCAGATCAGGGGAATATTGGGCACTGAAAGAACAGCACGAGTATGCTGGTTCCAGAAACCTAAAATGAACTACTTTCTTTGGGCCAGAAGATTGATAGGAAAATAAAAAAGAAGTCTGCTTTTTACAGCAAATGTGAAAACCTTTGAAGAGCTGGCTATAGGTTCAATCACTACTGCGTTTTATCAATAGGTGAGAAAGGGTAGTAAAACAGGAATTCATTTATGTGAAAATGTCACAGATTATTACTTTTACTTGCTTGGTTGCTCAAACCTCAAAACAATGCAGTTGTCAAAAGTGTGTGTGTGTGTGTGTGTGTGTGTGTGTGTGTGTGTGTGTGTGTGTGTGTGTGTGTGTGTGTGCTCCATCAAGTGACACCGGTTGCTGGACAAACCCAATTATATGCTGACATGAACAAAACGTAGCTTCTGCCAAGCTATGAAATCAGCTTCCAGTCCAAACTGAAACAGCACAGGCTCTGTCAAGGCTGTAGTCAAGATCAGTTTTGTCAGATGGGGGTCTAAAGGTGGTCAAAATAAGTCAAGATCAGGAACAAATGTAGACCCATTTCCAAAACCAATATTGCACTAGAATTTCAATTAAAATATAATTTGTTAAGCATCAGATACAATTAACTGATTAAGTTAAGTTAATTATATTACATATTATTAATATTTAATAGTACTGGGAATGACAGTGGTATAATCTGAAGCCATCTGTAGTGCATATGCTGGGTCTAGCTATACCATATAGAAACCACGGCAAATCATACATACACAATGTTAAAGGTGCTCATGTTACACTTGTGCATTTATATTTAGTATCAGTGTTGGGCAAGTTACTCCTTAAAAGTAATATTACTTTACTTATTTACTTGTTATTAAAAGTAATTAGTTACATTACTCGTTACGTTGCATCACTGGCGCCTCCAGGTCAGCGCCAGAGTTTCTTTCTACTTCTTTCTAGTTTCACATTGCTGTACTGCTTTAGCAGATGCTTCAATAAATGAGACGTAGATTTTTTGCAGTTGAAAGCTGTTTCCCGCTCACGCAAAGTTTCCAGCAGACGACAATGTTCTTTGCATCTTAGACTGTGACACAATAACCGCAATACCTACAGCTGTCCCCCTCATTCTCCATTCTAATATTAGCTTTTTGGCTAGCAGCCGACTACAACCTGAGGTCCTGTGTCCTGACAATTTATGCTACCTATCGAGATGTGGCAGTTCATTGCATGCCCATTGGTTAGGGGTAGGGTTAAACGCTATCGATTTGCATTAAGGTAGCATTTTTCGACAAGAAAGCAAAAATCACCAGAACACCAGCTTCTCGACTTGACCTGATCCTGAGCTGCCAAGCAATCGCCCACGTCAAGGATGGTGCATTCCGGTAACGCAGTAATGCAGCGTTACTATGATTAGGAACTGTAATATTATGACTGTTTTGGAAATAGTAATCCCTTACACTACACAGTTACTGGTGTTATACTACTAGTTGCTGCCCAACACTGTTTAGTACTATGAAAAGTACAAGAAAAATTTGTGAAAACTGTACACTGAAATTAGAAAAGACGCACTGGTAAGAGGGACACAGGGCAAGTAGAGGATTTCAATAGCTCAGGCTGCCATGATGATTTTCTATTGATTAAATTGATTGTTTATCAAGAAGAATCAATCAGTCGCAAGTGTCCTAGTCCAATTGCTCATTTTGTCTAAACAACTGTTAAAATTATATCAAATAGAGAAAAGCTGCAAACACTCACACTGGAGAACCTAGAACCTACAAATGTTGTATTACTTAAAATGATTGTTGATTAATTTACTTATCTACTAATTGTTTCAGCACCACAGTAGATAGTGTATAATATTTATGTAACGTGTAAAATATCCAAAATCTTTTATTTCTCAATAAAAGCATTTAAATCTCATGATCACCCATTAAAAGAAATCCTCTCCGTGGTTGAAAAAGCACTTGCCCGTATCATTATCTGCCATCTCCAATAGCAGCCGGCATATCTGGAAGCTGGAAACCATTCAAGCTAACCATAAGGTGTTTACATTTTAGGCATTTAGCTGTCACTCTTATCCAGTGCAGTGGGGAATAAATTATCTAAGATAAACACTGCAAACTACCAGTACTGGCAGGGCAGGTATTTTTCAAGTGAAAGTAAGTGCAAAAGGAGACAAGTGTTTTTCTTTCAGGTTCAGTATATATTACAATGAGTTCAGGAGGTTGCTAGGGGAGAGGGATTATGACTCCGAGGATGAAATAGTTTCAATTTGTTGACAATATGAGTTTCTGATCAAGTACCACCTGTGGAAGTTTAGAAATGGAGCTGTTAGTTAAAGCTGAATTTAACTAGACAAAGAAACCATCTGACCAGTTGACAGAATTTAGGTTTTTACTGTCTCAGTTGCTTTGTGTTTTCACACAGGATAACTTCGCGAATCTCGATCCAACTTTCATATTGTCAAAGCTCAATACTGTATATCAGATTACTAATATCGTAGAACTTCTATCTGCTTCATCAGGACTGTAAAAACAGTTTGTTTGTTTTTTTTAAATGAAGACCGTTTTCCTTGGTTGAAAAGTGCCTTTTGAAAATCTGAAAAAGCATTTAATCATGCCAGAAATGTTTTCAGTCACTGTAATGAAGAAGACATTGTCCAGGAACTCTCCAAATATTACTGAGGACAAAGATATCTTAAAAACACTGTTTAGGTTCAAGGTAAGTCATCCAAGCACACATCTTTTTCCTTTTTAGATGGTTTTAAACACTTTTGGAGGCATGAATCAGATCAGACATCTCGGGCTCACATGTGTGTTGTAGGGCACAGCTGCACAGGACATTATTCGTAATTCATGGTCAGCCATGGCCATCATCATCATCATTAAGAGCGAGGGGAGCTAATTGCCAGAATCTGTCTCCATTTTCTTGCTAAGACTGCAGTAGAATCAGCATGTGGAAATGGGGTGAACTAGGGAAACAATCTTAAGTAGGGTCGGTTTGTGTATGCGCTTCAGCTTACATGCTGTTTACGTTTTTATATATACACGTAGACGTAAACAGCGCGTGTGTGTGTGTGTGCGTGCGTGCGTGCGTGCGTGCGCATATATCTTTCTTGTAGATGCGTCTGTATGCTGACTTATTGGGAGTGGGCAAAGCAGAGCAGGCAAAGCAGAGCAGGCAAAGCAGAGCAGGCAGCAGCCTTGGAGGATATGAACTCCTAAACCTTGGATCCAGGAACATCCCCATGCCACTGGGAAGAAGACCAGGAGAAGAAGTGTGTCCTTGAAATGGCTTTGGCAAGCTGGCTGCACTGCATGATGTCCACACACTCAATGTCTCCTTCTCTATGACTTTATATTTACACATCGCTCCTCTTTTATCTGTCTCTAATAGCACAACTGTCTCTTTCTGTCCTTTACTCTGTCCATCCTCCTCTCGCTATCTATTAATAACTATCAATCAAGTAACTCCACTAACTGACCACTATAAATCACTCACTAACCTGTGTTTGAGTGTGTGTAAAGAGATTTGTAAATATCAAGACAAGGCAAATACATAAACTCACATATGGGTGGGCGCGCGCACAAACACCCCCACCCCCACCCACACACACCAGCCTAAAACACACACAGCACATGCAATCATGCTTTCATAAGGAGACTAACATGCATTAACACACACATTGTAACACAGAGGCACCCGTTAACCGACTCACATGCAGACACAAAATCATTTATGCTACTAGGATCTCAGTCCTCTCTCAGCAGTCTATCATTTCATTGATCTGAAGAAGTGGAGCAGAAAGCAATGGAAGGTAAAATGCTGAGGTGAGGCTGTTCTCTGCTTAAACTATTGAACATGCTTCACAAAGAACGGTGTGCAAGTAAGCCACAATTTAAACAAAGATGTGCTAGTGTAGCACACATAAAGCTGTTTATATTTACAAGCATACAAGCAACTTTGTTCTGTATCGGCCACAAACATGAAAAGTACTCCTTATAAACAAAACTGATAGCATATACCAAAACACCAAGTCTGACCTGACTTTCTTTCTTATAACAGCATGCACAAACATTTTTGTAACTTTTCTTCAATGGAAAATTCTTTCTTTCTTTATTAGGATCCCCATTAGTACCACATGAGCATTGGTTATTATTCCTGGGGCCCATTCAGTATTAAATAACTTCTACATTTTCTCCAAACCTGCGCCAAGTTACAGTATACGTATATGTATTTTTTTTCCCCTGATATACACAAACACAAAATTACACACATATATATGCACAAGTAAAGTCTAATGTTATGTGTGGGGAAACAGTTTGCTTTGGCCTTACAGGTATTACAAAATGTCAGCATTGTGTTTTCTTTACTCACAGTGAAGAACTTCCACACCATGTTGTAGCATGTGTATGTTTGTGTGGCTGTGATAATAGTCTGTTACTCTCTCTGTCGCAGTGCACATAGTGTGAACCATCGCGAGGCGCAGAAAGTAGGTAAATTTTACAGGCACAGATTCGGATATGTGAGACCAATGTTCTCCGTCACAGGTCATGGCTGATCAAGCTGAAAACCATCAGGATCATCAACTGATCGATCAGTGAATCTCTAATTTAGGGTTTGGGTACACAATTGTGATTCAGAAATTCTGTACCCATGAATGCCTCTTTATTACACTACCAGTCTCTGCAGTGCAACTGCTAGGACAGTTCTGAAGAGTGATGCAAATAAACAAATAAATAAAACAAGAACTTTGCAGAATGTATAAACTATCACTACAATATATACAGAGAAGAAAAACACATCTCGCATGTTACTACTTTAAAACACTTTCAGGATTTATCAGCTAAGATATATTTCCACACAATATGCTCCCATCATCTCCGCCAAGCTTTATCTCTGCCTTAATAGTGCACACTTTCTGCTTCATAGATCTGCATTCCTTTGACCTCAAAGGCATTAGTCTCCATCTCCTCCCCTTCATAACATCTGAAAGCTCTGCTGCACCCGTGGGAGCCAGCTTCGCATTCCTATGGGAACGATGCACTTTTCGTCTTGGCAAGAGGTTTTTTATTTTTTTTCTACACGTGACAAGGCCATGAAATATGACACTGACACACAGAAGCTGGTGCTTGTACAGATAGGCAGAATACAGAACATGGTTTTACAAGCAAAACCATTCCGACAGGAAGGAACTGCTGGCCGTCACAGCTGCTGGTGAGATGTGACGTAAGGCTGCCATTTCTGTCACGGCACACTGTATGTAAATGACAGCCCACGTCAGTCAAGCACAGAGAGTTAAAGAGAGTGAAAAGAGGAGTAAGGGTATAGAGAGAGGAAGAGCACTCCCACACTGGTCAGTGCATTTTAATGTCAATTAAAAAGCAGCACCATGACAGGAAACTCTCCATAAAGCCAGGGAGCTGTGACGGAGTGACTAATAGCAAGGACAGAGCAACGCCTCCCCTTCTTTCCTCCTTGCTCGATTTTGTGTTTATGCCCTTCTCTCTCTCTCTCTCATTTTCCTTCCAAATCTTTCTCATTCTTTGTCTCATTTTCTCTGCATGCGGTTACTCAATTACTTCCCATCAGCAACTCCTTGACCCCTTTGTGCTCTCTAATTTCTCCCCCCACCCTCAAGGCCACAGATGTGAAGAACATGGATATGGATGTGGCCTTCATATGAGTCATGATAATGGCCATCCCTCCTCTTGACCCCCTCACCTCACCTTTTAGGTCCATCGAGAAGAACCAAATGCCAGCTCTAATTTGCACAGAGCCCATTAGCTTCCCTCCAGTAACTCGAAAAAGGGGAGCAATGCTCTGAATCACCTTATTACGCAGTCATTTGGAATTTGTATCTTCCACAACTATAGATGGGCTTCACATCTCTGGCAGGAGGAAGTAAAAGACGTTACTAAACTAATCAACACTCAGGTCTTAGCATTTTCAGCATATTTTACTTTCGACTGATTTAGTGAAATGTTAGATATCAGTGTATATCATTGTTCTAAAAAGCTTGAATGTTTTCACACATCTCCACTTGACATGGCACCAGCCATGTTTGGAGATATATGATGTAACTGCAAGACATTTAAGTACATTTAGTTTAATGCATTTTCCACAATGATATATCAACAGGGATGGACATATGAACACACAGGAAAGCCACTTTCCACAGTAACAAGGAAATAGGAAGTAGCTGATTGATTGTTTGCTTTAGTGTTCCTTTCAATGATGCTTTATGATATCTGAAACATAAATGTGCTTATTTGTCCTGCAGTTTGACAGTAAAATCTTAACTACATGTATCACATTTGCTGTATTTAGCAAGGCAAATCAATCTGGCTTCATGTTGAAAGCATTGTCTTTGCAACAATAAAAACTACTGATTTACTCCACAGCTGGTTGCCAGGGATTTATCTATTGCATGAACGTTTTTTGGATGTTGCTTGCTACATTATTTACATAGCACCTTTCACATACACCATTCACAAAGTGCTTCATAGTCAAAGAAATAAAATAAAATCATAAATAAAACAATGATAAAACACCAGATAAAAAAGAGGAAGAGACATAATAGTTAAAACATTAAACACCACATGCTACCTAAATGCCTGAACAGATGGGTTTTAACTGTTAACTGTCTCAAAAGAGTCCACAGAGTCCAAAGACTTAGGGTATTTGGGCTTATTGGAAGACTATTCCAAAGCTTGGGGGCTGTCGACTGGAAAGCACAACCTCCCTTAAAACATGTCCGAGATGCACATAGAAAGCCCTGTCTAGAGGACCTAAGAGCTCAGCTTGTGGTGTGTGGGTGCAGGAGGTCGATGATATAATGTGGGGCTTGGCCATGAATGGCTCTATGCCCAGTGCAGAGAGGTTAAAGTGGTCATATTATACTAATTTTTCAGGTTCATAATTTTATTTAGGTTGTACCAGAATAGGTTTATATGGTTTAATTTTCAAAAAACGGCATATTTTTTTTCCCCATACTCTACATTGTTGCAACACCTCTTTTCACCCTGTGTTTTGACCGCTCTGTTTTAGAAGCAGAGTAGGGCGGGTCCTGACAAGCAGGTAAACACGGCTTTGGTTCATGAGTACATGTTCCCACCAGATTAGCAAGATAGACTGGAGTAAGAGTTTCAGAGTGGTAACATATTAATTTGTAACAAATGTCTCTTTGATACGCAACGTTTTAACTGTGTCTCTACATCACAGTAACAATTTTATGTCCATCGACTTCCTAACGTTTGGTAGGGAGGGTGGGGGTGAGGGGAGGCAGTGGGCGCACGTCTTGTCACTGTGTGTGCTGCAGCTTTTGTATTTTTCCACTGGTGTTTTTGAGGGAGTGCCTGACTAGGCGCTAGGCGAGCATTATGACTGTGTTACACAGTTACACAACTTGTTAATGTAAGTAAAGGCTGGACTACAATCGAGCTGTTTTCAGGCAGTTCAGGAGCAGTGTTTTCTGTGGGAGATTCTCCCCTTGAGGTGGACTTTGGGCTTTTTCACTTTTCAAATATGCATAAAAAGATATATAACAAATTAAAGGAAAAAAGTCAAAAAGCATATTATGACCTCTTTAAAATAGGTGCAATATGTGACCATTTGATGGAATGTGTTAGAAGCCTAGTAGCAGCATTTTGGATGGTTTACAAACAGTTTAGGGAAGATTTATAAAAGCAGGTAAAAAGAGAATTACAGTAGTCCAAACATGATGACATAAAAGTATGTATTAGCATCTCCATTTAATTTCTTGACACAACATACCTAAGTTTGGGAATGTTTCTTAGGTTGCGTGTCGTTTGTTTGATAAGGTTTAATTGTAATTACTAACAATAAAACAAGCTATGAGGTTGTGTGACAGTTAATTGCATTATTTTGAGTGCATATTGTCTGTTTTATAGTCATATACTGTAGCTACATGTATTCAGACTTGAACACTGCTGGTTATGTTCAATTTGATGCCATGTAGCAGCTCCTGTGGAAGAGCAGAAACTGAATACCTCACCCAATGACTCTTTCACAATAACTGTTCAGGGAGGGAAATTCTCTTTCATCCTATGAACCTACAGAGAGGACTTTCTACAACTTCACTAAAATCACATCACATTAGAAGGTCAGCAATCTAACCTTAAAAATGCAATATATTGATAACTTAACAACAGTTTCCCAAAGACATCCTGTGTAGTAAACGCAAGTATAGAGGTACACATGGGACACGGACAAGCATTTAATTCAGTAGAAAGGTAAAGTATAAGATAATGTGACTACCAATGTCACTATGCAGCACAGAACAAGTACATCATTACAAATACTAACTACTAAGCATTAAGTCAATATTTGCATGTAAAATTCAATGTGCATTTTACTGTGTTAATGGCATGTATGAAACAAGCCATATGAGCATTGTGGAGCAGAGACAGAACTCCTTCAATGTGACTAGTGTGAGATAAAAGAGATGAGGGGGAGCCTGAGCTTGTGTGGGCAAGCTCAGGTTGAATTTTGGGAAGGCTTGTTGAGTCAGGTTGACCACTCTTGGGAAGAAGCTGTTATAGTGATGTTAAAGGCAAGGCAAGTTTATTTATATAGCACATTTCAACAACAAGGTAATTCAAAGTGCTTTACATAAAACATACAAGCAACAGGGAAATATAAAACAAGTTTTAAAAGAGCTAAACAGAAAATACTGTTCCACTCTATCCTTTTTTTTGTTTTAAAAGCGGTTGACAGCGGGACCCTGTCAACAAGTTACTTAGGGACTCCAACCCTAAGGGGACTCTAGCTAGGACTGCAGCTAACGATGATTTTAGTATGCAAAGCTTCTATAGCTTGTCTGTGGTCCGCTGGCATAACACCAGGTGCTTTCTGATCAGGTGCCGTTGTGCGGTTTCGTTTTACGGAGGACGGACTGTGACATTACAGAGTTGTTGTTTTCTTTTAGCTTGAAATAATCCCATACTTTGGATGCTTTCTTCTTCGTCCCTCACTATTTACTCTTTCTTCCTCCACTCTGCAAACAGCGGCATCATAATCACATCATGTTCACACAGGTAAGTGCAATGTGCGACAGTAATAAATGTCCGTGCGAAACAGTGTGCTATATAGTTATATGGATTAAACGAAGCCTCAATGCAAAGAATTTGCGTCGATGCATTTTAGTACTCGACTTAATCGATTTAATCGATTTAATTCGATTAATCATTTCAGCCCTAACTCTAGCCCTTCCTTAGATACAGTCGTCACTATAAATCCAGATTGTCCACGCTACAAACTCTGTTAAACACGGTTGACAGCGGGCACTGTCAACAAGTTAACACTGGAGAAAACTAAACAGGGACTATAATTCTTGTAATTCTACTCGGCCCTATTAACTGGGGATCAGCCATGTGAGATGGTACAATTAATGTGATGTCTCAGAGGAAAGAAACTACATCTCTTTTTGCATAATAATCTGGTCTTGAATTGTGCATCTGGCTCTTAATGGTCCCAAGAACAACAAAAAAAAGAGGCCAAGGATGCACTTTGAAACCTCTGATGATTACATTCATTAAGAGCTGGTCCCTTTCTCCCTTCATTCAAAGTGTATTAATTAATTGCAGAAGAAGAGGGGGATAGTAAACTGTCATGCCAAAATCTGGATGAGAAGCATGAAAAATATTTTTTTGCGTTTTGAACAATTTTACTCTTTTTGTGTCCTTACTTCTTCCACTCTTTCCATTTTTCTTGTTCATCTCGACCGTCACTATGCCTCTCAGGCATGTCCATCAAAAAGGACTCTCCGGTACTCTCTGCAGGTACAGGGTACCCACTGATGTGAGAGGAAATTGAATAAAATACAGGCTTTCACAACTGTGAAAAAAAATCCACCAAGGCACAACCTTTTATCTATTAAAAATAATTTTTTCAGTCAATAAGCAAACTCAAGGGCAGATCAGCTTACTTAGGGTATGACTTGAATTTTATCTGATTCTGCTTACTGATTTCCAGTTTCAATTTCAATATGGTGAAATGTTTCATCAACAAAAATAATTTACTTTGACTTTTATTGTTTCATTAAAATAACTAAATTCTTTTAAACTGAACAATCACAAAGTAAATACACTGCTCAAAAAAATAAAGGGAACACTTAAACAACACAATGTAACTCCAAGTCAATCACACTCCTGTGAAATCAAACTGTCCACTTAGGAAGCAACACTGATTGACAATCAATTTCACATTGTTGTGCAAATGGAATAGACAACAGTTGGAAATTATAGGCAATTAGAAAGACACCCCCAATAAAGGAGTGGTTCTGCAGGTGGTGACCACAGACCACTTCTCAGTTCCTGTGCTTCCTGGCTGATGTTTTGGTCACTTTTGAATGCTGGCGGTGCTTTCACTCTAGTGGTAGCATGAGACGGAGTCTACAACCCACACAAGTGGGTAGTGCAGCTCATCCAGGATGGCACATCAATGCGAGCTGTGGCAAGAAGGTTTGCTGTGTCTGTCAGCGTAGTGTCCAGAGCATGGAGGCGCTACCAGGAGACAGGCCAGTACATCAGGAGACGCGGAGGAGGCCGTAGGAGGGCAACAACCCAGCAGCAGGACCGCTACCTCCGCCTTTGTGCAAGGAGGAGCAGGAGGAGCACTGCCAGAGCCCTGCAAAATGACCTCCGGCAGGCCACAAATGTGCATGTGTCTGCTTAAACGGTCAGAAACAGACTCCATGAGGGTGGTATGAGGGCCTGACGTCCACAGGTGGGGGTTGTGCTTACAGCCCAACACCGTGCAGGACGTTTGGCATTTGCCAGAGAAAGACTGGCAAATTCGCCACTGGCGCCCTGTGCTCTTCACAGATGAAAGCAGGTTCACACAGTCTGGAGACGCCGTGGAGAACGTTCCGCTGCCTGCAACATCCTCCAGCATGACCGGTTTGGCGGTGGGTCAGTAATGGTTTGGGGGGCCGCACAGCCCTCCATGTGCTCGCCAGAGGTAGTAGCCTGACTGCCATTAGGTACCGAGATGAGATCCTCAGACCCCTTGTGAGACCATATGCTGGTGCGGTTGGCCCTGGGTTCCTCCTAATGCAACACAATGCTAGACCTCATGTGGCTGGAGTGTGTCAGCAGTTCCTGCAAGAGGAAGGCATTGATGCTATGGACTGACCCGCCCGTTCCCCAGACCTGAATCCAATTGAGCACATCTGGGACATCATGTCTCGCTCCATCCACCAACGCCTCGTTGCACCACAGACTGTCCAGGAGTTGGCGGATGCCTTAGTCCAGGTCTGGGAGGAGATCCCTCAGGAGACCATCCGCCACCTCATCAGGAGCATGCCCAGGCGTTGTAGGGAGGTCATACAGGCACGTGGAGGCCACACACACTACTGAGCCTCATTTTGACTTGTTTTAAGGACATTACATCAAAGTTGGATCGGCCTGTAGTGTGGTTTTCCACTTTGATTTTGAGTGTGACTCCAAATCCAGACCTCCATGGGTTGATAAATTTGATTTCCATTGATAAGTTTTGTGTGATAGTGTTGTCAGCACATTCAGCTATGTAAAGAAAGGAGTATTTAATGAGATTATTTCATTCATTCAGATCTAGGATGTGTTATTTTAGTGTTCCCTTTATTTTTTTAAGCAGTGTACAATAAAAACGCTTGATCCACAGTCAGTTTATACATTTTCTTGTGGATGCTGTTGCATTGCTTAGTTTTCTCTTTGGTCATCTTTCCCTTTATTGCCAAAGAGTATGGTGTGTCACCTTGTGTGCCTTAAAATCAAATTTGATGTACAACCTGACATGTAGCTTATTTGCTTTCTACAGGTATTGCACTTTGCCTTGTCATTTACGTTAATAAAGTGAAGCCACTCTTCTTGTGTCCATCTTTTACTACTGTTGTGAAGTTAGCAATGCATGCTTGTATCTAAATAAATTTACACACTGTTGCAATATCATCGACCTGCAGAGCTGGAGAGCCCCCCTCAGTCCCAGACGTATTCATTCGCAGGTTCCAACATGCAAAGGCAGGCCCTAGCAGATAGCCTTGCAGGTATGCAGCTTTTGTTTGAAACACTAAAGGGTTACGGTGTTTAAGAACCAAGAAGCAGAACAGAAAGTGGTCTACAATCAGCGTGGTTGAAGGGCTCAGTGGATACATACTTCTCAGGTCTAAGGGTCAACCCTTCAGTCTTCTTCCCACAGACTCAGACTCATGCATGTTCTCCTGAAACCATCAAAATGGAATTAATCAACTGGTCACTCAGCGCTATTGACAAGATTTTCACCCAGAAACGCGCTTCACCAGGTGAGCCGAACTGTCCCAGTGGAACATTCGCTGCAGGCTACACTCGCGACTCATGGGAGACCTGGCAAATGGTTTGCTTGGATGTTTTATCTGTGGAGGACATTGAAGATTTATGGATAATTGGAATTTTGTTAGTGGGCTTCCTGATTATCGGGCTTGGAATCTCCCTAATATATCGTAAAATTGGTAAGACAGCCGCCAGTAAATTTACCCAAAAGCTGTCTGGGGAACTTAAAGAGTGCTTAAATGGGGTGAACGAAAAGCTGAAGGTTTTACATCAAAGGGCTGATCAGAACGGTAAACTGTTTCATAACATCTCAGACCGGTCTGTGGAAGCGAAGAGGAGGATTGACACCATCGGGGCTGGTGAGCTGCTGAGAGTAACCACTGGTCTGACAATGAAATTAGAAGAAATGTCAAAATCACTACATGAACTGGATGCACGTACAACGTTGAGGATGAGAGCGATTGAAGGACAATGATCTAGATAAATGTTACCGAATCAACCTAAATTGTATTAAAAATTATTGTCTTAGTGCCCCTTCCCTCCCCCTCCCCTTCCCCTCCCCTCCTCCACCTGAGCAGGAAAACGACTTGCAGCTGGCCTTCCTATCTTCTCCTGCGCACTGGTTTATCTCTCCTCAAGGACAAGGCCAATGAACTGAACTTTTTTTTAACAACATAGTCAGTCTGAAGCCTCATACTTCACAAACACAGACTCATTATCTTACTCACACCATACACCCCCCCCCCCCCAAACAAATTTCACTGTGTACTTGTGCATGTGTGACAATAAAGCTACCAATGAACCTATGAACTGGAAACTAAAAGTAAAATGCTAGAAGAAGCATGAAGGACACAAGCAAATCCAAGGACTGTAGTTTTTGTAAGCATGTTTGTCTGCAAATAAATTTTTTGTGTATATACTACACATCAGTCAAAGACTCAACCTTGACCACATCAAGCATTATCTCATAGGAGTTTGGCCATTTGTTACGGATGTATCAGATAACAACAACACAGAATTCGGTGGTCCTGCATTCTCTCCTGTTAACACTAGGAAACCATTTTGTCCACTTCAGAAGGCATGACAACAAAATAAAGAGACACAATCTTGGAGAGATAATCAGCAAAAGAGTCCACCTCAAACAAATCCGGTCACACAAGTGGTGATCTCACAGCATGCCTTTATCTCAAGGAAGCTCAAACAAGACCCCTCACCCCACCCCCCGCTTCACTGCCACTAAAAGCAGACAGTATGCAAAGATGATTGGTTTCTCTGAAAAGTCTGATGATAGTTCTGTCTGGTGTTCAGGTGAATATTAGATTACTACTGAGCGACTTGTGTGAAATATAGCCCCTCTCAAGGAAAGAAGTAATTTAGGGGGCTTTCACACCTGAAAGTCTGTACCTCTGTTTGAAAAGATGAGCTGTCATGGGAGATTTATAATTGTGTCCTTATTTCAATGCATTTCCCCATGCATTTATACGGCAAACGCCGAACTTCCTGTAACTGCTCTGAAAGTCCGAACCATCCAAAAAATGCTTTCACACCAGAAACAAACCTCTTTGCGTTGGACCAAATTTCGTCTGTTTGGTCCGGACTGTGGTCCGTGGGAGGTGTCACACCTGCAATTTTGGTTCGGACCAAACTGAAAAGTCCGAAAGTCCGGACCAAACAAGGTAGGTGTGAAAGCCCCCTTAGACAGGTGGACTGTGCTTTTTTCCCAGTGTTACAGAATCAGATAATTTTAATACAAATATGTCTTTTACAGTTTAAAAGGCAGAAAAACAGGATATGCAAGAGAAATCTATGGTGGGATCAATTTTCAGACACATCAGGTGCAATCAAGTAGGTTACAAAAGTTTTAACTTCTAGACAATTGCTAGGCATTACTTTAAATTGACATTTTAAAGTTTTGAAATAAGTACAAGCTCTATTGCTGTGAAATACATTAAATTCTGGAGGAAGGAAATTGGGATCCAGACTGATCAAGGTATTTTTTTCAATGAACCTCATTGGCTACTTTAAGCCTCATGCATTTACAATGATATTTTTTTGCCAGATGTGCCCCATTGTGCGTTCTTGTCAGCATGTGTAGGTCAGAAATGCAAAAATGTGGGTCGCAGTGATAGAAAAAAACATCAGTTTTCTCAGTATTTCAGATGTACACCTATAAAGTGTGCTACTGTTGTCTTGTCCAAAATCTTTTCTGCCGTAACAGATTCAGAATGCCTCCCATGGATATTTTACAAAACACTATAAAGCACTAAACAGTCTATGAAAAATCAAACGAAAGCGGTAATGTATGCATTATTTTCTTGATGCAGACCTATTCATCTATCAAACATATTTAAACTGCTCCACTAATTTTAGTAGTCCAGTTTAAAGTGGGCACTGTGCAGCAGTATTATGTATGGCCAGCAGGGGGCGACTAAACTGGTTGTATAAAGTAGTCCAATTGCACTGTGGACAATGACAAAATGTGTTTCTAGATTGACTTATTACCTCAATAAACACTTTCCTTATGAGTTTATGGGCTGAATCACTAGTTTCAAGTCTTCTTCAGTACAGCATGATGTGAATTTAGTAAATTATGATCCCATTTACAGTAAAACAGATGATAAGCAGGGTATGCTTTAGGGTGTAGCTACCTTGTGATTGACAAGTGGCTACCACAGCGACCTATTACGATAATGGAAAATCATATCCACTGCACTGTGTACATCTAACCAGCACTGCTGAACAAGCCGTGAACTTATTTTTCAGTGCGGTCTGTGTTTTCCCCTAAGAACTTTGACCCCTATATCGTGTTTTTTTCAGTTCATGAAAGTTAAATGCAACATTTTGGTCGTCTAAAAATGTCTTGTTCAGACTTTGGTTGTACTAAAAGACACCCTGAGAGAGTTGGCTGTTCATTTTTTCCGGTAAGTAAATTTTTTTAAGCCTTGCCGCTAGCAAAAATTAGCACCGCTATATCACCATTAATGTGAATTACTGATGCACCCTGCTAACCAAGATAGTTAGCACAACCGTCTCGTTCAAATAAGGTCAGGCCAGTAGTTACAAATGAATAGGTAACGTTACTGTGGCTACATCCACTTCTATTATACAGTCTATGATTGGGACATCCCTAATAGTATAAACCATCAATGTGCTACCGATGGTCTTCAATAAAAAAGTATGTTATTATAATAATTCACATGCTTCAACAATGACTTGGACAGTATTTGGCTGACAGTATTTCACTGCCAGTTTTTCAGTCAATTGATATTTTCTTAAATGCTGGGTTACTTTCTAAACACTAACAGTATCTTGAGCACCAGATGGTTAGTCAGCATGGACAGCTGATAGAGGGGCTTGTGGACCAATCCATCACTTGGCAACCGACATTACCAGCTTTCAATCACTTCCACATGCAGTGACAAGAAGAGTGTAGAGAAGGCCGCCAATGGCCAAGTAGGAAGCAATTTGTCTAAGACTGGGCCTCCCACTCTGTTGCAGCACACATCAAAACAGAGCTTTATTGTTCCATCTCTGTTTACAACATAATTACAAGAGGATTTATAATTCTACTGTCCCTCAGCTTTGCCTTGAGTGCAGAGTTTCCACATAGTTGGGTGTCCTTGCAGAAGTGCCTGCTGCCCGCACACCTGGCACAGCAGGGGAAACAGATTAGGGTGGCATATGCAGCAGTTACTGGACAGCCTCCACAAATGTCTGTCTTGGGACAGGCAATAAAACAGTGAAGTAATCCAGTCACACACTTTGCTTAAACTGCGTGTGCACACACGCACACACACCAGAAACGGGGGATGTGAGCCAAAAGATATGAAAATGTATTTAAAATTTACTCTAACACTGACTTCAGAGTTTAAACTGATAAAAAAAAAAAAGAGTCCATGTGGTCAAAATGATAACATTTTTTGTTAACATGAACAAGGCTATGTCCATGTTTGACAAAGCAATTTGGGAGCATAACTTCTCCTAATGTTTTTTTACCTGTTTGGATTTGTGCAGAATTGAATTTTCAACATTTTCAGGTTTGCCATCATCATCAAACGGGCAATAGCTAAGCTATACTCCTACATGTGCAATTCTAGCAGCACATAGCAAAGTAAGGATTATACCACGCCCAAACAGCCAGTGCTGTGGATGCCCCGGAGTGTGGCTGTAATGCCCCCTCTAAAATGAACTACCCAAACAGTCAATTTGGCATGCCCTGTTCTGAACTGGTCATTGTGCCCTTAAAAGATAGTTTTCTACATGCGACATAGCAAAACCAGTGTCTTCATCATCTGTAACATTTACTGAAACACGGACAGATAACTTGCTAGCTAGCATTAGCTAACAATTATAAATGCTCCGTATTTGTATAGTGCCTTTCTAGTCTTTTCGACCACTCAAAGCGCAAAACTACATCTGCATTCATTCACTGAGCCTAAGTGCTCAAACAGAAACTAACATTCACACACATTCAAACACTGGTGGAACAGCCACCAGAGGCAATTCGGGGTTCAGTATCTTGCCCAAGGACACTTCGACATGCAGCCTGGAGGAGCCAGGGGATTGGACCTCCGACCTTCAGATTAACAGGCAACCCGCTCTACCTCCTGAGCCAAAGCCGCACCATAAGCACAAGCTGCTGTAAGGTAAGGCAAGTTCATTTAAATAGTACATTTCAACAACAATTCAAAGTGCTTTATATAAAACATAAAAGCAATATAGGGCAATATATAAACTTATAAATTTAAATATTGTTTTGTGTTGTTAAATATAAAATAAAAATAAGGTAAAAAAGGACAGTTAAAGTTAGTTAGAGTGTTTTAAAGTTTATCAGGATACTGCTACATAGTACATCGAGTTTATAAATTGTCAGGTCTGACGGGTTGCTACTTTGCCAGCATGATGTCACAAAAGGAGCACAAATAAAATTTTGCTGTCAAAACATATTTACCATCTATTACCATCTGTTACCATCATCTCTCTCCACTACTAAGGGGGAAGCAGCAAACCAGATAGTTAATAATAATTAGTCATCTAGCTGACACTTTTATCCAAAACGACATACAATTGCTATCAGAGGTCAAACTCCTCTGGAGCAATTAGGGGTTAAGTGTCTTGCTCAGGGACACATTGATGATGTTGCAGTGGGAATCGAACCCAGGTCTCCCTCACCAGAGGCATGTGTCTTATCCACGGCTCCATCACCACCACCACCAGGTAGTTAACGTGATAACGGCTGAAAATATGATAGAGGGTGAATTAACAGTCTTATGAGTCTGTGTTTAATTCAAGGTGTATCTGATCCACCAACCAGCACGTATCTTAGTAAGAAATCTTACATTTTTGAAACAATTCGCTTCTCATTTCCCCAATCTTCTCCCATTACAATAGCACAACTTACCAACGGAGGTGAGTTGAGATGAAAAAATCAAAAATGTAAAGTTTGTACAGAAATACACATTAGTTACTTTATGAATTATATTGACAAGAAGACTGTCTACATATGACAAAATGTATCATGTGTTATTAATGACAAGGATATGTCATATTTCTTGAAGGGAGCTGGACATAACATTTTCCCGTGTGAACGCAGGTAGCTTCTGTTCAATAAATTCCATTTAATTCAATTTTTGTGTATTTTTTAAATGTCTTGTCAACACTACAGAAACAACAGGTAAATTATGATCAGGTTGTCTGACATTGACTGTCAGATAATTTGTTTTTATTAATGGTTTACAGTCTAATAATGTGTATTTGTATTTATTAGTGACTGTGGCTGATCAGACTAATTGTCAGCTAATCATAGTCAGTTTCTACTGGCAGTATGCAGAAAATGGTTAAATTAATGTAATGATTTGTTCACATTAAAAAAAAAATACAAATCAGACAGCATTTTGTGGAAAAGTCAAACAGTAAACAGTGTACAGTTTTAGTAAACTCAGTACTGTTTTTCAGTACACTGACTGCTGATATATGTTTAGGCTACTGCTTTTGCCTTCATACTGGTGAAGCAAGTACCCTACATTTTAGCCACAATGCCCCAATAATTTCGATTTATCAAAGGCCAAAGTGCCCGTACCCTAAAAATTCCAATCCTGTCATAGAAAGGGTTAACCCAACACAGCTCGAAATTCTAAACATGCGTGCACTGCCAATAATAGATACTTATCTTACTTTCTCACATTAAACTGCCATGCAAGGCACTCTTTCTCCTTCCCCCTATCACATACTTGCAGTCAAAGCGTTCCAAGTGTTGCAGGTTCAGCTGGTGTTAAGACTACACACAAAGGTTGAAAAAGAGCATTCAAACAGGGAGCTTCGTCCAAATAGAGAGAGCAATGTACTGAGGGGTACCGAGGTTTGGCAGAAGTTGATGTCGATTATAACACTGTATTGGCTCTGAGACAAAGAGAAGAGAATAGCATGTCTTCTATTTTTTAACTAATACATATTTTTATGGCAAGAGTATTAAATAATGTTATACAATTAATTCACTACTATACACAGGGTTCAAATTTAATGCTTTTTAAGACCTTTTAAGACCTCAACAAATATAAATTTAACAATTTCTTTGATAGAAAAGAGACGCGCGTTTGATCTCTTAATGAATGACGCAATGCCATATTTGGCATTGCATGACCACAGGTGAATGACTTTGCAAATTCTGAATCGGGGAACACAGAGGCTGTTTACACCTGGCATTAAAATATATTTTGGGTGATTGTGAACAGGAAGCACTTGACCACATGAGTAGTCATAAGTACATAAAGATGCTCAAACAGTGCCAATTATTGATCATGCTTAGGTTTTTGGTGAACTGATTGTGTCCGTTTGTGAACGTGAACAAGGGTAGGGCAATAAAACTATTTTTAATTATCGTGATACAATCTTCCTCAATAACAATATACAAATGTTCAATAAATATTTGATTTAATTATTTGAATCACAAAGAAATTATCACTTTCTTTTCTATTAAGATATTTATTGTGTTGAGGAAAAGGGACTGAAAAAAGATTTTAATTTATTTTTGTCATGCATATTTGTTGTTTTGAATGTTCTACCTCAGCTCTGTGAATTGATCCACTGTTTGATACCAGGCTGCTTTTTGGCATCAAGTGTTTGTCATGTTCTGACCATAAAGAAAAGTTTAAAAGCACAATTAACCATCTGGTTTCTTCAGGCGCAAAAAATCTGCCTTTAAACTTATAATAATAAAAACAATGATTAAAAAATGATTGTACTATTTTTGTCCATATCACCCAGCCCTTACTCATACACTTGCTACTCAAAAGGTAGCAAGACGATGCCGGACCGAACTTCAGTTTCCCTTTCCGGCCGAGCTCATACATAGGCATGCTGCTAAAGAGAGGTAAATAATCCATGGAGGAAAACAAATCACAGTGAAAGACATACTCAAGAAAGTTATTTTAACCTGTAGTTGTAGATAATTTTTGGACCTGCGCAAATGAGAGGAGGACGTGATGTAGGCTACAGTTTGAGCTAGACAGAACGATCGGATATTCCTCTAACCACTTTAACTTGCATCTCCCAATCTAGCAGCCACGACTGACAATATGACCAGACGCCAGACGTCTAAGGTAAACATAACATATGAGTTGGGGCGGGGTCTCACATTGTTACTAAAAGAAAACCATACAAATACACGCTAATTAGGCGTCTGTGCGTGACAATTTTCCCCACCAGCCTTAAACGCACCATCGGCAAATTTAATACCAACAGGAAATTTAGGTAAATTTAAAGAGGTGGTATTATGCTTTTTGGCTTTTTCCATCTCCTTTATTGAGTTTTTATGTGCATGTAACAGGTTTGCAAAGTGAAAAAGCCCAAAGTCCAGCCCAAAGGGAGTTCCCATCTCCCACAGAAAGCTCTGCTCTGAACCGCTTGAAAACAGCTCGTTTGTAGTCCAGCCCTTCACTTCCTTTACTTGTGACATCACAATGAAAACGCGTCATAAAGCTTACCAAGCAGCTAGGGTCAAACCAAGCTAGTCTGAGCGGAGGCCCTTTGGCTCGACTCGCTTTTGTTTGGTTTTCCATTGTAGAAATGTTGTACCTGTACCTGCTTCCAGGTACTTTTTTTCGTATCACCTCAACTCCGTCGAGGTTCCAAGCAAGCTGAGGGATAATAAAACGTAACATGAAAACACGACAGACTGCTAACTGGTCAGAGAGAATATTCACTATTCAGTGCATCATCATTGCGTGGAACAGACAGAGGCCAGCAACAGAAAGTTTTATATATTACAGTTTTATTACACGTATGGAATTTCACCACTGCTTGAATATTGTACACTGGACTTGGTTTTTACCCTGGGTGTCAGCATTTCCTCTGTGGAATTAGTGGACATGACCATATCTGACCACAGATGTATTGTTTTTAGCTGTGATTCGCCCGTTACTCATGCCGCCTCACCAAGCTCCGTGTGTTCTCGCATCTTTAATGAACAAAGTGTTTCAAAGTTTTGCGCATTCTTTCAGAGCCAAAGCCAACACCTGTCTGATTCCAACACCAACAATCTGGTCGATCACTTCAATCATATCTGCTTGTTGTCACTAAATATTACTGCTCCTCTAAAGGTTAGGCCTACGTCTAAAGCTAGTAAGCAACCCTGGATAAATGACAGCATTCGCAGCCTAAAAAGGGAATGCAGGAAAGCAGAGCGCAGATGGAAAAAATCCAGTCTCCAAGTCCATTACCTCAGTCTGAAGGATTTATTAATTAACTACAATAACTTGGTTAAGGATGCGAGAACACACTATTTTTCTGAACTCATTACTACACATAAACACAATCCCAGGTTTCTGTTTAAGACTGTGGATCAGCTGGTAAACCCAACCCCTCCTTGTGCCTCAGCTGGAAGTAATGATGACTGTGAATTGTTTTTATTTAATTTTACCAATAAGGTGGTGTCAATCAGAGCCTCTATTACCCCCGCAGCCTCTTACTCAGAGGTTCCTCACCAGCAACAAGAGAGTTTTAACCAGTTTTATCCCATAGACTTGTCTGAGGCTTTTGAAAACAGTAACACAAATGAGAGTGTCCTCCAGCCCACTTGATGTAATACCTACAAAGTTTTTACTGAAAGTAATAGATTCTGTTGGGCCCCATTTGATCTCTGTTTTCAACAGCTCCCTATCTACTGGTTGTGTCCCTGATTATTTTAAAACGGCTTGCGTGAACCCACTTTTAAAGAAACCTGGTTTAGAGCCCTCCCTCCCACAAAATTTTAGCCCAATTTCAAAACTGCCTTTTATTGCAAAGATTATAGAAAGAATTGTGTCCAAACAGCTGCTCACTGTACTGGAAAATAACAAAATATTTGAAAAGTTTCAGTCAGGTTTTAGGAAGTACCACAGCACTGAGAATGCCCTGTTTAAAGTCACCAATGACCTTTTAATGTCTGCTGATGAAGGAATGTGCTCAGTCCTTGTACTCCTGGACCTTAGCGCTGCTTTTGACACCATTGATCACAACATCATGTTAGACAGACTGAGGCACTGGGTGGGGATCTCTGGTACTGCCCTAGAATGGTTTTCATCCTACCTGTCAAGTTTTGCGTGTCTGTAAACAACTATGTGTCTTCGTTCTGTCCAGTTAAATATGGTGTGCCTCAGGAGTCGGTCTTAGGACTCATTTTGTTTTCCTTGTATCTGCTTCCCCTTGGACATATTATCCATAAACATGGCATTTCTTTTCATATTTATGCTGATGACACACAAATATACTTGCCCGTCAGATCCACAGACCCTGGAATGCTGAGTTCACTTAACAACTGCCTTTGTGAAGTTAAAAAATGGATGTCAAATAATTTCCTCCAGCTGAACTCAGACAAAACAGAAATCCTGGTCATCGGGTCTCAGCAGATGGCAGAGATCAAATACTGCCATCTGCTGGTTCGCTAGTATATCACATTAAGCCTGTGGCAAAGAACCTTGGTGTTTGGTTTGATAGTAATTTAAATTTCGAGCAGCACACCACAACGCTTGTTCAATCATATTTTTATCAACTTAGATAATTACTAAAATTCGATCTATGTTAACTTTTAAGGACACCGAGACCATTTTACACGCCTTCATCTCATCACGCCTGGATTATTGCAACAGCCTTTTCACCTGTTTAACCCAAAAATCTATTGATCGACTCCAGACTGTCCAGAACTCAGCTGCCAGGCTTTTAACCAGAACAAAGAAATATGACCACATTACTCCTATTTTAGCTTCATTACACTGGCTCCCAGTATGTTTTTGAATTGACTTTAAAATTCTAAGCTCTTCATGGCCTCTCGCCTTGTTATATTTCTGAACTTTTAGTCCCATACACACCAGCACGCACCTTGAAATCCTCGGGGCAGAGGTCTGCTGTCTGTTCCAGAGTCTCGACTGAAAACTAAAGGGGACAGAGCGTTTGCTGTCAGGGCCCCGAGGCTCTGGAACAGCCTGCCCGAGGAAATCAGGTCGGCTGAGTCAGTGAGTCACTCTTTTAAGTCCCTTCTTAAAACATACTTTTATAGGAGAGCCTTTCCCGATCTTATTTGACTTTATTTTATCCCTTTTATTTTATTAATTTTATATTTATCTGTATTTTAGTCTTTTCAATGTTTTCATGCTTTTATCTTGTATTGTTTTTTGTATTATTGTCTCTTGGGTATTATTGTCTTTACACTTGTTAAAGCACTTTGTAACTTGTTTTTGAAAAGTGCTCTACAAGTAAGGATTATTATTACTGTCGGAGTTGAGGAGCTCCGCAAGTGGCGGCGGGGGATGCCTGTGCCAACCCACGGGAGGAGCGTTTGAGGCCGCCCAGCCGCCCGCTCACAGAGTCCTCTGCTCCCGCCGTCATACAGACCGCTGCAGCAACAACGGCAGAGGAAAACACAGCTAGAAGGTTTTCATACCGCTTATCTGTCTTTACATTCTGAGGAATGTTGAAACGTTTTAACTTAAGAGAAAGCTGTGTGGGTCGCTGGTGTATGTCGCATTGAACATTATGTCGCAGCAGTGTGTGGCGTCGCTATGACGAAAAGCTACGTACTATCTCTGGGTACTGTCTGCAATGGAAAACAAAGCAGGGCCGAGTAGAGTCGAGTCTATCGATTTGTGCTATGGTAGCATTTTTCGGCAAGGCAGCATAGATCGTCAGAACACCGGCAACAGTTCAACTTTTAGTCCTGATGGTAAGATGTAAAAATATGGTGTTTTTTGAAAATTAAACTATGTTAACCTGTTCTGGTACAACCCCTAATTAAGATTGCAACCTGAAAATGAGCATAATACCACCTCTTTAAGACCGATTTCAATTTAAGACCTTTTAAGGAGCCGCGGGAAACCTGTATAATGTCATAAATAAATGTCATTTTATATGTCATAAAACACACTCAATAAATATTTTTCCATTATGACATTAACATGGAATTTACATCATGACATGACACATCCCATTCCACCTAGAAAAACCCCATACTCCTGTTTTGAAATACAAAGTCTATATTTTTTCCAAAAGGTCTAGGGTCTCAATAGCTAAGACAAGGGTAATCTCTTTGCCACTCCTTTTTTCACACCATTCCTCTTTTTTCATAGTCTTCTCATCATCTTCCACGCATCTTTCCATTACATATCTGGCCCTTGGCTGTGTGTTTTTATCTGGGAAATTTTCTTAAATGGCAATGTCAAGACGTACGAGCAATGTGAAAGTATGGTGACACATACATGGTGAAAATTTGGCCAAATTGCCTTCAGCCATGCCATATCACAGCCACCTGAGCCATTTAACTGCCACATGCGGCCCACAAATATATGCTATCTGTCCTCATCAAGAGTAATAGCCTCTTTCTTAAGCCGACTTATGGGTCTGACCTTTTCCACTATACTGAATGTGCAAATTATTCTTGATTCTGTAGCCTGTGAATTTTTTCTGTTTCCTATTCTCCTCCCCCAGAAAAGAAAATGTGCTGCAACACACCAAAGCCCCAGTCAATTCCACAGCTGCCGAGTCGTACATCATATTTTGAGAGTATGGATTTCTAATATCTCGCTACACCAGTCAAGATGATGTAACAGATATGGACTCTGAGCAAATATCAAATAAATTCCTTGAGGATATTCAATATGGCTGCCAAGAGACATTTGATCAGATTATTAAAATAGATAACCTCACATACCTTGAATTATACTGTGAAATATCAAAGTTACTGCTGTGCGTAATTAGGAGCAGTGCGGTACTCATTAATGACCATTTGAAAGGAGAAAGAATTAGAAATACGGTGTTGAGTTTGATGTTCCCACTGCTGTCATTTTGTATTCCCAAGTCGAATTGAATAGCTTCCTCAGAACACCAATGTGGTATGAGTTAAACACTAGTAATAATATCACAGTATAAGCACAAGCTCTGGCTGGAAGTTTATTTTTCAGGATTATAACTGCAGCAGGCGACTGAGCAGATCAAAATAAGCCACAGCTCACATAGGCATGGAAAGCCACCACACAACATGAAATAAGACGACGTAAACAACAACCACACATGACAAAACACTACTTTATTCAAGCCACCTTATACTTCCTTTCAGAACTCTCAACATCCAGAGTCCAGTAATGTAGCCTCGTCCCTATTTGCCTTTGAACAGCATGATATGAAACCAGAAACAGAAACTCTCCAACCAAGGAGACTGTCAGGTAATTACGCAATAAAATGGTCTCTGTCTCACACTGCAACAGCAAATAAATACCCAGGTAAATACACTGCGGAAGCCGTGCATTGTAACCAGGCCCCATAGATACAGGCCCAGCCATGTACTAGCTTCCTTCTCAGCCATGGCACCAGGAAGGGGACTTCTCCAGTTCTAGGTGCGATAGATCGTCCCTGTAATGGTCCTTGAATTGCTCTTAGTCTGGGCAATCACATGGGATCAACTTGCATTGGGTGACTCTACCAGGAGGTACTGCCACTGACAACACAGCTCCCAGAATCGAAAGACACACGCACTAAAACATGTCGTCGGCATGGAAGTTCTCCACCTGGAGTGAAGACAACACTCGCAATTTGTAATACCTTCAAGGCCAACATACCTTGTTTCCCCACACACAGATTTTACTTAGGCCACAATATATTTGATGACCTATTTTAGCATTTAGCAGAAAAACACAGAGCGAGAGACGTTATCTGGTGTGTCAGGTTAGAAGATTTGGACTAAGAAAAGCAACAGTGAACACACCTGGTTGGTGCCTGTGTCATTCAGTACCACGGTGATCTGGTATGAATACAATTGAATGGACCGCGGGAAGAATAGCCAATGCTTATGCTGCAGAATGGACAGAGTCCAAAACACTTTCCCTTCGGGGACAATAAAGTACACTAAAGTATATCTTATCTCTAAAAATTGCATCATTGCATCTCTATTTATTATAACGGATTTACCCCAAGCAGACTTCGAAAACTGTTTTTCCTAATTCCAGCATGTCCTTGGTGACACCCTGGACTGTGGATGGATGCTGAATGCATTGCCACCCTGACCACATTACCCTGCTTTTCCTTAGTCTGAGCTCATCAAAAAAACTCAAGCCATCAGAAAAAATGATAGTATATCGATTGTGTGCTCCTGGAGAGTTGCTACAGCTCATGGCATGATGGTGGATTTGAGGGAAGTGCAAAAATTCCTATGGGAAATCACTAGCACTAGCTAGAGGCCAGAATTGTTGTTGTGGTCGAACATGCAGCAGCGCTCATGGTGCCATGGGAGGACCACCAATGAGGCATATGAAAGAGAAATGCATGGGTATGCTGAGTCAGTAGCAAAGCACTGGGGCTAGGTTTGCCCTATGGAGGTCAGATGGAAATTTTGTAGTAAAGTCACCCTGCATTCTCACACCATTATCTTTTGTTTTTTTGTAAAAGTTAGTTTTGGATAGTTTTGCTGCATTTTTACTAGTTAATTGTGAGTTAGTAAAGTCTAAAATTATGCCAATAGGTCCATTTATGTCCATTTATTTCCGGTTTATATTTTGGTTTCTGGTGACTAAGACAGCCACAACATGTAATTAAACTAATTATACTCATACAACAATTTATGGTGCCTGTATGCCTATTTGGAAATTATCACTTTGCATCCTTTTCCTACTTTTTCCTTCCTCTCACATTTTACTTCAATGCTTTCATAGTTTTCCTGACAGTGTGTCTTCTCTGCTCCTCAACTGGTTTTACTCAGGCAAGGTATGCCTGATGGCTCAACTTGGAGCACAGCAGGGAAGGCTTGTGTGTCGGGGGCTGCTCACAATACAGTGCGCTGCTCCAACACATAGGCCTTTCAAATCTCATATCAGCTTTTACCTTTAGTGAGCACCAGCAAGTAGAAAGGTGTAGAGACCTTATGACAGACAGGAAGTGAGAGAACAAGGAAGAGGTGGGGGGACAGCAGGAAAGACACGGCCACAGCAGAGTGCCCTTCACTACGGCAGACTCGGGGAGAAGTGAGAGGATGAAGAGGTAGTTATAGGGAAAAGTAAGTTATGTTTTTTTAATAAATCGGCCCGTCTGTTTTTCTATTTAATAATAAAAAGCATGAGAAAGAGGCATGTGCCGGGGGATGTCCTTGGTTGTGGCAAGCTTAAAATGTTCAGCTCACCTGTCATCCCGTGACTCATTTAATTTCACTCTAAATAGCCACTTCAGTAGCTAATAGATTGCCCTGGGGTGAGTATTGTATTGTTTTTTTAAAAAGGCAAGAGAGCTGTTGCTATGTTAAAAAAATAAGAGCCATTGCTTTTCCATTGCTGTCCAAGGAGAGGAAAGAGATTTTTATATATATATATATATATATATATATATATATACACACACACACACACAGTGGGTACGGAAAGTATTCAGACCCCTTTAAATTTTTCACTCTTTGTTTCATTGCAGCCATTTTCCAAAAATCAAAAAAGTTCATTTTATTTCTCAGTAATGTACACTCAGCACCCCGTCTTGACAGAAAAAAACAGAAATGTAGAAATTTTTGCAAATTTATTAAAAAAGAAAAACTGAAATATCACATGGTCATAAGTATTCAGACCCTTTGCCGTGACACTCATATTTAACTCAGGTGCTGTCTATTTCTTCTGATCATCCTTGAGATGGTTCTACACCTTCATTTGAGTCCAGCTGTGTTTGATTATACTGATTGGACTTGATTAGGAAAGCCACACACCTGTCTATATAAGACCTTACAGCTCACAGTGCATGTCAGAGCAAATGAGAATCATGAGGTCAAAGGAACTGCCTGAAGAGCTCAGAGACAGAATTGTGGCAAGGCACAGATCTGGCAAGGTTACAAAAAAATTTCTGCTGCACTTAAGGTTCCTAAGAGCACAGTGGTCTCCATAATCCTCAAATGGAAGACGTTTGGGACGACCAGAACCCTTCCTAGAGCTGGCCGTCCGGCCAAACTGAGCTATCGGGAGAGAAGAGCCTTGGTGAGAGAGGTAAAGAAGAACCCAAAGGTCACTGTGGCTGAGCTCCAGAGATGCGGTCGGGAGATGGGAGAAAGTTGTAGTAAGTCAACCATCACTGCAGCAATCCACCAGTCGGGGCTTTATGGCAGAGTGGCCCGACGGAAGCCTCTCCTCAGTGCAAGACACATGAAAGCCCGCATGGAGTTTGCTAAAAAACACCTGAAGGACTCCAAGATGGTGATAAATAAGATCCTCTGGTCTGATGAGACCAAGATAGAACTTTTGGCCTTAATTCTAAGCGGTATGTGTGGAGAAAACCAGGCACTGCTCATCACCTGTCCAATACAGTCTCAACAGTGAAGCATGGTGGTGGCAGCATCATGCTGTGGGGGTGTTTTTCAGCTGCAGGGACAGGACGACTGGTTGCAATCGAGGGAAAGATGAATGCGGCCAAGTACAGGGATATCCTGGACGAAAACCTTTTCCAGAGTGCTCTGGACCTCAGACTGGGCCGAAGGTTTACCTTCCAACAAGACAATGACCCTAAGCGTACCGCTAAAATAACGAAGGAGTGGCTTCACAACAACTCCGTGGCTGTTCTTGAATGGCCCAGCCAGAGCCCTGACTTAAACCCAATTGAGCATCTCTGGAGAGACCTGAAAATGGCTGTCCACCAATGTTTACCATCCAACCTGACAGAACTGGAGAGGATCTGCAAGGAGGAATGGCAGAGGATACCCAAATCCAGATGTGAAAAACTTGTTGCATCTTCCCCAAAACGACTCATGGCTGTATTAGATCAAAAGGGTGCTTCTACTAAATACTGAGCAAAGGGTCTGAATACTTATGACCATGTGATATTTCAGTTTTTCTTTTTTAATAAATTTGCAAAAATTTCTACATTTCTTTTTTTCTGTCAAGATGGGGTGCTGAGTGTACATTACTGAGAAATAAAATGAACTTTTTTGATTTTTGGAAAATGGCTGCAATGAAACAAAGAGTGAAAAATTCAAAGGGGTCTGAATACTTTCCGTACCCACTGTGTATATATATATATATATATATATATAAAAAAGAGAGAGGAAAATAATGATTGACATGAAACTAGATACCATGAAGTGATAGATATATTGAGAGAATAGGGGGAAGGAGGAAACCAAACTCACTCTCCAAACTTCCACTGGGTGCTTATATTAGTGGGAACTCCATTAGCAACGATTAAAATGCCATAAAATGCCATGTAAACCCAAATAATCACAGGGTCCTGTTTCAGTGATGCCTCCCTCCCATTTTCTGATGAGCCAGGAGTTTTGTTGCTTTCACCTTGTGGTCCCTAAAGGACCCTGTAATCGCCATTATGTGTGTGGAGGACCCAGGAGGAGAGATGGTGTCAAGCCCATGCACTGGCTCTCGCCGAGACTCACTGAACCCTGTGAGAAATACCTAAAGCCTCCACACTTTGCACCAATCTTCTTCCCTACTCTTCCTCAGCGACCTCTTCAACATCATTCGGCCCCCACTGTGTGCTTGTGAAGCTGGCAGGTATGGTAGTTGATATAAAACAACCCTGCAACCTACCAGCGGTAAAGTCTGTATTCATCCCAAGAGCCAACACACAGAGGAAGACTGAAGCTGAAAACATCTGCACATGATTTCTTCTGCCTCAATGAAAATAATAATGAAATAGAAAAATAAAAATGTAATGAAGACAGCCTTGGGGCTGTTTGAGTAGAGACCATTTCTTTGCCTGAAACCACCCCACGGCCAGGCTTTTTACTAGTTGTTTGTGACCTTATATAACCTCACAATGAACTTTCTCAAACTCTCACTTCCATCAACACGTACTTCGGTTAACCCGCTGGCATGGTTTGATACCTTCAATGTCACCAAGAGATTAATTATTTCTGTGAGCAAAAACATAAAAGGATAAAAGTAACACCAAAACTAATTATGAGATTCCAGGAGTGAGATCTCAGCCAGATTTAGTAACGTAACTGGTTGTAACAATATCCAATTTTTGGATATCCATTAACGAGGCTTATCTGCTTTGGCTGATAAACTAGGTGGCCATCTTGTATCTAGCCCATTGGCATCTTTTGAGTCAAAAAAAAATAGTTTGAATGCCAAAATTAGGCTTTCCTGTTCTGCAGATATGGTTGTATATAGTTTTTTTATGAACACATTCCAATTAGTAGTCTCCTTGAATCAACTGCATTTTGTAGCTTTGGTGTTGAAACAAAACAATTTGTTAATAATCATATTAATAAGAATAATACTTTCTAACTTCCCCAGCCAGTCTGTGGCACTCAGTCCATTGGTTTTTACTCAAGCTGTAAATGTTCAGTAGGGTCAAAACTATATACTTTCATTTGTTTTGATGCCCAGAATTTTTCCGCTGGAAAATCCCGTTTTTAGCAAACGTCATTGACACCGATGAGGACGATTTTCAGCTGGGCTGATATTAAGATTCCCCTGACATTGGGTGACTATATAGAGTTACGAAAAGTGATTCTATCACGTCATTATAGCCTGCCACATATAGTACATATTAGTTACAGCTAAGAGAAACACCAAATAGCAGAGAAAATATATCTTGTATACTTGCTTTTACTAATGAAACCTTTTGCCTGCCTATAAACTAGGCCAACATGTTGAAGCAAAGCAGGATCTCTACCCTGACATCATTCTGTTCTACTCTGACGATTTTCAATAATGTAGCCACCCCTCAATTGAGCTGATCTGATGATGTAGACGTGCAGGCAGCGTGAGTTTAATGCGGCAAGAGTGGGCAAAAGCTAATGGACGGGCAGGAGTTTAGGAGACCAGAGTTTTACATCTTTCATGCTCCCCTAAGCACAGCCCAATTTGAATATTTCTGATATGCTATTTATGCTCACTACAGCAGCACGGATATGGTGAGAGAGACAGCGATAGAAACAGCGAGGGAGGTGTGTGTGTTTCAGACTGTTGTGATGTGAAATGCATATGTGCCAAAAAAGACAGAAGAGAGTGCAGTGCGGTTAGCATAAGAGACACAATCAGAACACCGTGCTTCATAACTTAACTGAGATCCATCATAATAAACCAAAAGGAACCTGAAATTATAGCTGTCTCCAGATATGCTTGATACATAAATACACTGTAAGCACTTTCATCTGAATTGCTTAAGAGGTAAATATTTCCTCTGTGACAATACATTAATATTCGATGATGCTGTACTCATTTCTTCACATTTTGAAGAGACAGTCATCACTGGTGAAAATGCTTTCTAGTGAGTAGTGAAATCACAATTAGACAGGGTCATAAAAATCCTGTCTTACTCTATTATTACCAATTATTAGGACCAGAGCATGAAACCCTATTGAAATTGTAAGGATCATTCTTTCTCCCAAATGAATCTCAATTTTGATGGCCTAAAGGTGCTCATATCTGTACTATAGTTCACACGTTTCATAAGGGTCAGGCCCTGAACATCTGACATCTACAGGTCAATATTCACTCAACCTCATTGCGCCACCTGCTGATATCAGCTCATATCAAGTGTCAACAATGCAGCCACTGAATAACCAAGATGCACAAAACGTTTGTGGTAGACACTAAAAAACCTGGAGCCATACCTGAAAACAGATAGGAAGTCAGCCATTTTGATTTGAATGTGGAATTTCAGCCCATTTATGGCCTTTTACAAGGTCCGTACTTTAATGTACTCCTCCTAGGGAATTACTACTGTAAACTTTACATGGTAGATAAGAGTCCCACCCTGAACATATTTACATGCAAATATTCATTCAACATCATAGCGCCACCCACTGGCTATAGGAAGTAAGCCTTTTCTGTCAAAAATCATTTGATTTACATGGCATTTTCATAGCGTGGTCCACGCTTCATACATATAATGACTTAACATATAATTAGGGGGTGTTGTCTAGAGCCACCTAGGGGACACAGGAAGTGAAGTTTAAGTCCTTTGTGACCAATCCAAAACACGTGACAATTCAGGGTGCATTTCCTGACCTCCGGCCGCTGCGCCGCAGCTGCGTCATCCCCCAACACATCATGGCGCGAGGGCCCGCCCAACGCTGCTTGCAGCTTTAATTTAAATTCTATTGAGTTTAATGTTAATGTGAAGAAATATAGCCTATTTAATAGTATTTCATTTTCAAAAACAACTTGATCACAACAACATTTAAGACACAGATGTTACAGATTTATAAGAGCATGTAGAGAGAAGATGAACAAAGACATTTTTCATGTCTCCAAATGAGGCAAATGAATGACTTTACTTTTAAAACTTCAATCAATGACAGAATATTTTGTTTACGCAACCCTGACTTCCTACATTTATCATCAAGTGTGAATACTGGGCTTGGCAATTGTGTAAATCAGTTATAGGCAATTAACTGTTACTGAAGCCATGCATGTGCTGTTTTTACAGGGTAGTGCACCCATATGGAATTATAAAAAAAATTTAAAAAACTACTTCAAAAGGATGACACTGATTCAGGAACTGGGTCAGCAGCCCTTCAGTGAAAAACTCCTTGTCGACTGACCAAAAATGCATCACTATCATTACTATTTGTGTGGCAGTAGATATAACTGTGTTAGACAATTATGATTCAGTTTGAATGGAAATTGAGGTTGATTATTATTCAAAAAGTAACAGTATCACATCCTAATCACAGCTGAAGCATACTTTGAGTCACATGGTATTACAGAACAAGAAACCAAGGAAACATATTCTTAGATGAAAACCTTGCAAATAAACCAAATGTAGCAATCAACTAAAATGGATCTGCATGAGAAATATATATTGCAAAAAACAAAAACAGACTTGTTTAAAAGAGCTTTATAAATTTTATACTTGGATCTGGCTTCACAGTGTATTGTATTTGCTCATAGTTTACATACATACATACATACATACATAGTGAACCGCTTATCCTGCATACAGGGTCGCGGGGGGGCTGGAGCCAATCTCAGCAGACATCGGGCGCAAGGCGGGGAACACCCTGGACAGGTCGCCAGTCCATCACAGGGCCACACATAGACAAACAACCACTCACGCTCACACCTAAGGAAAATTTAGGGTCGCCAATTAACCTAGACTGCATGTCTTTGGATAGTGGGAGGAAGCCGGATCACCCGGAGAGAACCCAGCCTTTCTGCGTGGGTTCTCTCCGGGTGATCCGGCTTCCTCCCACTAATATATATATATATATACACTGCATGAACAAACAGTCAACTTCAGAAACGCTTTAGTCACCAAAGGCACATTCTTGCTTGAACTCAATCCATTTAAATCTGTGAGGAAAGCTAAACAAAGTGGACATGCATGCAGTTGGGCCATTATCTAGGATGGGAAACCAGACTGCATGTTCTGGTGAGGCTTGGAAACCTGGTTTGTTCATTTTACTCATCTTCTCAGTGTCGGCTGCAAGCACATCAGACTATTAGACGCCCCTTTTTTAAGTTCAATATTGATCTTGGATGCCATGCAGAGCCTTGCAGTAATTGAGTCTTATCTTGACGGTTGTAAGTTTAATGAGGTTGGCTGTGGCAGTCGATCCCTGTTGGCTGGTAAAAGGGACGATTGAAAGCGACGCAAGCAGGGAGGGTGGGAAAGTAGCGGGTCCAAGGCCTTACAAATGCCTGTGACTGACTCACACGTTGAAAAGATGGTAGAAAATCATCCGCCAGTATTTTAACAACTCAGCCAGTGTGTCAGATCTCTGCTGTCATCTGTACTGGGTTGTTGTCAAACAAGTGAGAGCACACAAAAGCACTAGACATGCATTTATTATAGACAGGAAAAGGATTCCCACGCCTCCAATAGAGAGAAATGTAAACACGCAATCAGAATTTCAAGAAGCAACAATACTGAGACACTGTATATGCGAACCTCTGTTTGCATTATGAAAGAGCGCACATCTTGAGATTGGAAATTCTCTTTCAGACGCTGCCTGTATGCCTTGCAAATGATGTGAAATGACTCAATATGTCATCACATCGGATGTCTGGCCTTCATTTTCACCATAAATATTCCTTGCAAAGATTGTTTTCTCTTGGCTTAGTGCTTGCCATAAAAGTATGTGCATAGCCTTATGTTCCATTTTCACTGAATATACCTCTATGGTGAATGTATCTTCAGAGTGATATTTGCTGCATCGTGTGCTGCCTATTGTACATCCTGCACAATCCCCTCAGCTCTGCAGGGGAAGAATGGTTGTCAGTGCAACAAAATATGAGTCATGTTATTGTGCACATTGTCGATGTCCCTGAACCAGCAGTGAAACATACTTGGCCAATAAAGACTTTCTAAAATTAATACTATAAACACTCATTCTCAATAGCAGACTGAACAACAAGCGTTTCATTGGTTCACATTGAAAAGTCTAGCCAGAAGGTCGATATCTGTTTTCATTTAGATTCTCTACAAAAATCAAGTTGTGATAAAGAGCGCAATCCATTTTTCCTTGATCCTTCACAAATCAACCTTACGAATGGTAAACCCTCAGTGAAACCGAAAACATTTTATCTTATATGTGCATGTCTGTATCTATGTTATATAAATGCAGCAGCTAATTGCATAGTAATTACAGATCTCCTGCTCATTGCCACCCATTAAATGCTAGCTGGAAAAAGATACAGTTGTAACAGTAAGTTTGTGTCCCTGCAGATGACTGAATATTGGTCTGCCTGTCAAGCTGTGCCCCCCCCCCCCCAAAAAAAGAGGACAACTAGCCAATACACATAATGAGGTGAAGTGAGGCAGTGATGCATTAAAATGCTCAAAATGTCTAATTTATCTGATAGTCAGCCATCTCCTCCTCTGTGCTTCCTGTGAACAGCCACCAAGGGGCTCAGTGTCATTTAGAGGTGAGAGCCGCATGAGCTAACCACAGAAAATATTACTTTTATTCAATGGATGTGATATGATTGACAGCCTCGAATTGCTTTGCCCGTGACCTTGGGAGGACTGGCGCACAAACTGAAGTTAGCATTTTGTGTGGGTGTGAAGCTGTGGCCCTGCAGTCAAGTCTCATACTGATGCAGCTCTTTGTTTGCCTCTGCTTTGTATTTTCAGACTAAATACAATATATTCACATGCACCAAGCGAAAAGAATATTGGGAGCACTAGGATCTTCAACCAAGTCCAGCTGCCCTTGATTTTTATCCTTCATTGGATGGCATTTATGATGTAGAACGGCCAGGCATATGCATGGGGTAAATGAAAATTTCATAAATTATTACACTCTCTTCATAGTGGCTGTGAAGTTATGTGTTAGATTAAATGGGATGAATTCTGGTTTGCTTCCAGCCTTCTTGAGGATAAAACAAGTAGGAGCGTTGAACACCCCCTTTAAATGCAGTTTATATAAATAACTTATGTAATTAAATCTTCGGGTTTTTTTGTAAAGTGTATTATAAGTATTCTGTTGTATGCTGACGTTACCGTGTCTATGGGTCTAACATCAATGAATTTACTAATTGTCCATAAATCATCGGAAAACAGTGCAAAATGTCCATTAAGGTGGCATCAGTCACGAAAGATGTTGACTTTACTGTAGGGCAGACGTGGGCATGATACGGCTGGGGAAACTCCATGATTTTACTTATGCTAAAAAAAGATTTTGAAATTAAAGAAGAATTGGCTTCCATGCAATCATTGAAAGGGACAACAAAGGGTAATGATTTATTTGTGGGGGTAAATAAATCATTACAAAAATTAGGACTACAGTGGAAAAAATTAACTCTGTGTTACAACTGACAGGTTACCTAATTTGCTGGGAAAGTGTTGGCCTTTTGAAGAGGATACAGGATAAAGTAACGTAGATTATTCTTCAAGAGATGCTATACAAGTCAGTACTGAAAATAAATCCTGTGATTGATGTTTAAGTGTTACAAAAAGTGAAAACTTCATTAGGGCAAGATCAATAAATCACAAGCAATCTGTTGTGCTTTTGAAGGAGCATTAGACTGAACAATCTGATCTGGACTATCATACAGCTGTCAGGTGGCTCAGTGTGGGCATAGTGCTCAAAAGAGTGTGGGACCCGAAATCAGAGATTCAGAAGTTTTGTTTGATGAAAGGAAAGAACATCCCTGAACTAACCAGTGCAGACTGGTTGGCATTTGCCTTCTTGAATGAACTGAAAAATCTTCGCACATGAGATGCACAGCCTAGTCAAGGCCTCCATGAAGAAGTTGCTGCTTGTCTTTTGATGAGTAGAGAGAGAAACACACTAACAGACCTTCCCACACTAAAAGAAAAGACAGAAGGCATTGCATGTTAAGTTTTCAAGGTAATCTGAAGACTTCTGCTTCAGCTGTGCTGGCAACATCATGAATTACATTCACTCATTCAAGCCCATTAGATACTCGATTCCTGGTGCACACTAGAGGATTTTCAATTCTTAACAGATTTTTAAAACATGGGAAACCATTAACACAACAGATTTACCTGATTTTTATATTTTAATCGTAAGAACACACAAACCAGACGACTAAGTTAAGACGGAGGACCACACACTTGGTATTTATACTACAATTTCAGAGTGGCGATTCCAGGGACTGGGGAGCTCAGAAACTAGCGTGAGCAAACTTAACCGCAAATAAACAAACATGGAGGCAGACTGTTGTCAGCTAGTTGCACTTGTGTGTGCTGTGTTTTTCAAATCAAAACAAAAAGAGAATAAAACTGTGAATGAACCTATGAACTAATGGCTGAGAAAAAGGAATCAGCACAGTTTTATACATTTTATAGCGTGAATAAATACACACCACCTTGGTGACTCTCCCCAGTCAGCTCGCTCTCATTGGCTGTTGTGAGTGTCTGATGGGAGGTACTCCGACTCAGTCGGCAACTTCTAGATTGTATCTGTAAACCCAAATTTACACTACAGGATCATGTGGGCTGATATTCTGTTGCAACCAGAGGTAGAGGTAGCTTAGCCTCTGCCTCAGTGTATGAATGTGTGTAAACGGGGTGAATGCGATGGAGTATAAAAGCACTTGTGATCGGAAAGACTAGAATGGCACTATACAAGTACAGGTTTGTTTGGTTTTATTTTTTAACCTTGCTTTTGGACCCACAGTGCATGTTTTTATCCTTTGGCATGCTGAGAGAAAAAACATTTTTAGGAATTTTTTTTTATTCAAAACTGTCAGTCAACTGCCAAAGATTCCTTCATATAATTGAATGTTGTTAATAAGATGCTGTTTATAGTGATTTTCAGTATAATAAATACTAAAAATTAAGTGCACAGTATGTTTTTTATAAGATGAAATGTGTGAATGAATGTGAAAATGTTACAAACAAAATTTGTTTGGCCCCGGCAATCTGGGTTTATCATGTGGCCGTCACAAAGCAATCATTTTCTGACCTCACTGTGTCATGACCTTCGTCCTGAAAATAGGTTGAAAGTAATGAAGATTCCTAGTGCCAGGTAAAGTCCTGACTGAAATGCAGCTTCAGAAATTCATTCTCAGCAAGCCATTTGGGATACTGATAAGTATTCCACTTCAACAGCGGAGATATTGTCCTTAGCAAAGAGATACAATTGATATGGAGTCTGTACTTGGTCCTGAAATGGGTGTTGTAAAATAGCTCTGGAGCTACTTGACAATGCTGCAGTCAGGAAAGAACCAGGCACTAAAAGTCTTCATTGGCAGGTTTTCTGTGCAGCACTTCAAATAGAAGAACCAATCACAGTCGAAGACTATGTCCTGACCTTTCAAGAAATCAAAAGCTATGTTCAGTATGCCAGAGCGATGTGCTTACATCAGTGAGCCCATACACAGCAACAGACAGAACACACTGTCCAAATGAGATGGGCAAACTGTTGAAGAATTAATGATTTTGAAGAAGATATAGGAGTCTTTAGGAGGGGTGGGTGCCCCTGTAATGTAAGACGAAAAATATGGCTTAATAAAATAAAACAGTTTAATATTTTTGCTTGAAAAATTTATTAAACAATACATTAATTATCAAAAGAGTTGACAATTAGCTTTTGTTCAATCAACTAAGCGATCAAATCATACACGGTATGCAACATGGATGTAGTTTCCGTGACTCCGAAGAGTGATTGTGGAGCTCGGTGTAGGCAGCATCTGACACCCTGCTAATATAAAAATGGGCAAAGAGGTAGAGCGTGAGCGAAGCTAGCAGAAAGCTAGTGGCTAGTCACCTGTGATGGCACCAATCTGTCACTCAAAGCAGCCCACCCTTAATTGTGCATAACTTTAAGCCTTAATATAATTTAAACCGGTGACTTATTGTGACACCCTGTGGGGTCAGGAGTGGGTGTGGCCTCTCTCTCTCTTCCTTGTAGATGAAGAGCTGACTGTAGTAACTGGAGGCACCTGGGTCCAGTGCCCTTGAGTGTAGGCTATTTGTAACTCTGTCTTCTTATTCAGCAGGAGGCTGCTGTTGAGACCAGGTCAGACCTCCCTGCGGGCCGGCTCTCCAGTTTCCCCTTCAGTTTGGTTTTCGTTGGTTTTGATTTGTTGCTTTGTGGTATTTACCTTGTTTTTGCCTACTACAACACCTTCACCCATATACATTCATGCAACCATCATCCTGCACAGACACTACTGAAACCACAGACTACATACCTCATACTTTCATCATGTTAGTTTGAAATAACTCTCAATTTGGCTTATTTTGGTTTAAATAAACATATTTTGTTAAACTTCTACCATGATATGTCTCCCTTTTGTTGTGGCCTTTTGAGCCAGGTCATAACACTTATGAAATTCCCCAATCACACAGTTTTCATGAAGATGGAAATAGCTATAGAGACTAAAACCATTTTCTGTACCAGGCTGTAAACATCTTTGTACAGTTGAGCATTTTAATATGGGGGTTCATGGGGATTGACTATGTATTGGAGCCAGCCTCAATTTTGGCACTTTCATGTTGGCTTAATTTTTCAGCTCCGGAACCTTGCTGCATTCAACCACTTTATCTTGTCTTTATCTAGCAATAGCATGAATCAGATTCATTTCTGCGGTAAGAAGTTAAACTTTACAAAGCTGTACAAATATTTGGTTGACAGCAAATAATTTTTGGGTGAGCTACAACTACTCTCCAAGTCTCCAAGAAGGGCACTTTGGGAGTTTTTGGCAAAACTCAATTTTAGTTATTGGATTTCTCACATACACCAAACTCTTCCAGGCCTGTGTTTGCCCCATTCTTGCTTTTGTGAGGTTTGTGTTCATTGGAGTTATCCCAAGAACGAAGACATCCATAACTGAGCCATCTGATATTTATTGAGAGTACATAAATATGCACCATTTTCAGCTGAAACATGAGATAAGGAGTGGAAGTTCTGTAAGGTTTGATGGAAAGTTCTTACTGTCAGGCTATGGAATAGGTTCCATAATGTGGAGGATAATAATTCTGTTTAAACAAATATTTAAATGGGACACATAAGAGGATGGACCATGGATATTGGATGTGTGCTTAATAAAGACTGCTCTATATTGGGTAGAAGTGAGTGATAATATTGTGTTTAATAGAGAAATTAAGCTATTGCTTTTTCTGAAAATTATTATTTTAATCTGTCATAGAAAAGAGATGTGTTCAGACTTCAGCTGGCAGCTACATCATACTGAAATGGAAGCATGAGATAATGGACAAATTTGTCAAGAGAATCATTTTAGTTTTTATGGTCCTTATTTTTTAGAAACACTTTAGAAACTTTTGCTGTTATCTTTTTAAGGAATATTTAAACAACTTAAATGGTTGTTTGAAAATATTGCTGCTGCAGCCTATTTAAGTATACATTATGTATATTCGACTCTAATGCGGTATCAGCACATCAGTTTCTTTTTTCTCTGCAAGAGAAAATGGTGGCAATGGTGACAGACATGTGCTCTCAACGTCCACAGACAATTTTCCATGTTTACTGGGTTCCCACTATTTCTCTGAGCCGCTGCCTTCTCTCACGCGCACAGACACACATAATACTATATGCCTGTTGGTGCAATGAAAACATCTATCCTCAGGAGAGAATGTCCCTATGGCCTCAGCCAAGTGTGTGTAGGCTGATGAGGTGAAAGTAATCTAAATGGAGTTCTGCGTGACAGAGGTGGCACAGGACACACACATACACACAACGTAGATCGTATCATCACACCCCCATTGTGGCACATGGGCCTCTCCAGAGGACGCCATTGCTCCAAAAGGGGGTGAAAATATCGAAAATGAGTTGAACTTCCACTGAGATGGGGGGTCACTGCCTTTCTTTGCAATTTGTCTGTCCCTTTTTCTCAGAGGTCAGTAATTCAGCAATGGAATTTGGAGAAATGGCCACAAGTTGAAAACAAAGTCACAAACCCCCTTTATTTTCTTGGTTACATAGCTACAGGGAAAAAGCCAAGACGGAATAGATGAGAGGGGCCAGAAGGTGGTTTTATGTCTTTCCATGTTTGCACAATGTTTGTGTGTGTGTGGGCAGGGGGGGGGGGGGGGCATGCAGTCATTCAGTGGCAGTAATTTCCCTTGTCATATACAGTTGTATACGGTGTTAGTGAAGATGCTCTCGCTGGTCCCTGAGCTGGTTTCCAAATGTAGAGCATAGCATCTCCTGACAAACTACTTTAGCTTGGTGGCTAAGTGCAACTTCTTTTCATCTTCAAGGACAAGGTGACCCCTTGCAATTGACACTAAAAAGGGGGAAAAATGAATTGAGGGCATCTGATCTTCTGGGAATATTAAACAAGACAAATAGGCATCCTCCCATCAGTATAGCAACAAAGAAAAGTGTTTGATGCGGTGCGAGCATAAGGGAAAACATGCAGTTGCTGGCAATGACACAGAAGGACATTTTGGTCAAGGCTGTATGGTAGCTACAACTCACACAGAGCTTTGAAAGAAGCAGCCAAATAAAAAACATACTTAGCTGCAGTTTTGTGTGTGTTGTGGAAAATTTTACTAAGTGATTAATCGTGCAGTAATGTCAGCGTTTTTAAAGATACTGTATACAAAAAGATACAATGCAAGAGAATAGGTTATTAGAAATGACATTTAGATACAGGTAATCTACAGAATAACCATCCTTATTATGAGATCAAGATTATCCTCCTCCTCACTTCCTAGTGGAAGCACTAATGACAAAATGCTGCACTACACCAGTAGAAAAAAAAAAACACATTCTGATCATAGTATCAAACAATTTATTATACCAAAAATCAAAAGATCAAAGTTTGAAAGTAGATTTATAATGTACTTTGAATTGTGGCAAAAAGCTCTATTTTGAGATTCACTATTTTAACTTATCCCATTTTACAGGAACAATTTAATTTTGTTTTATCCATCCCTGGGCTTTCTGATATATTCATAGAAAACAATAAGTGTTCTTCCACATGCAATACAATCGGAATCTTGGCAATTTCTTTCCTCTGGCTTTGCAGTATCTACAGAAATGTAATCTTTGTGTCTGTATTAAAATTCATGAGGACAGATAAGAAGGGACTTTCATTAGTGTGGGATTCTGAAGCTGGTAGTTTAGCGGAAGGTAAAAGCCAAAATACTTCCAGCAGCACTTTCTAGGATCTCATCTGAGGTCAGTGAAGTGAGGTCAGGAAGGTTTAGGCCCTAGCACAAGTTTCACTGGAGAACATGTCATATGAAGGGTGGTTTTCGACAAAGAAGTCGGATCAACATCTGACCCTTTGTGTCTTCCACTTCCACACATGTATCTAAAGCCACTTCCCCTCTATACTGTAGAAGCCACAGCAAATCAACATTGTGAAGACAATTTAGATATCAGCTTTAATGAATGGTCATACATGCCATGGTACTTATTCTAAAAACATGAACAGTGTCTCCCACTCCAATCCACTCACAGGATTATGTGAGACTATGGTGGGTGGACCACAGACCTCTTGGGGTTTTGTAAGGTTTTAAGTTAAAATCTGGTGCACTTTGAGAGCAAAAATAAAAAGGGCTAGATCTATAACTTTGCACTCTGGTAAACAGTTGTGTGCTCTAGTAAACCTTGAAAATACCCTGAAAAATATTGATATTCAATACCACGGGGGGAAAACTGACATAACATTGATTAAATCACTGAATATAATTACTGAATTATCTTATCAACATATCTTAGTAAGTAAAGTTAGCATCCAATCCCAAGTGATGAATACTAGTCAATCACAGCACAGTAGGGCAGGACATGTCGAAACTCTGGCAGGTAAAAAGAAACGCGATTTAAACGGAGTAAATTAGACGAGAAGAAAGCGCCGAGTGACAGGAGGCGGGGTTGTGTGGGCACTGTAGTGGTGTGTGTCAGCTTGCTGTCGGGGAGAAGGGAAGCGCATTTTGATAACACTAGTTGTCACGTTTTTTTTTACTTTTAATGGATACATGCAACATATTTTATACTTCCTGTGAATATAATCCAATTTTATTTCCATACTATGTATACATTGTGTTAATACCTTATTTTAAAAACCCGGCGTTGTCACATGTATCCTCACACCAAGTCAGACACAATTTGATATATTATATTATATGTGGTGCTCGTATCGCGGACAATTAAGACTTCATAGACTCTCATACTGCAACACTTCTCTTTGTAAAGTGAGAAAATGACAGAACAAAGTTGCTAACCCTACCCTGCACAAAACACAACGTTGCATGTCTTTAATATTATGAGAAATGACAAAATATTTTGGGTTCATTTTGAATCTATGGAAAAACAAATTAATGCAAAACACTGCATGAAGTCATTGTGGTTCACAGTGTCATATGAATTGCTACTTCATAAATCAAGCTGTTACATGGCAGATAATACAATACACAATGTGACTGCAGGTGGGTGGGTTGAGCAAAGAACAGCTTAGGGTCACAAAGCTGTGTTGGTCCAGCCCTGTTTTGATATGTAGACTTTGTAGAAAAAACAATGTTCAACAATTCCCTCACAGCTGGCTGAGCACACATTATGATGGAGTAAACTCGTGATGGAAATTTTTATACCAGCAATTACTCCACATGTGAAAAATAAAGCCATTAGATTAGGGGCAGCAGGCTACTTGTTGAAATTTCAATTTGAGGAGTAGTTTTGTCTACTTGTGTTTTCACAAACTTTGCTTATGTTTCCATCAACTCTATTAACATCCCACACAAACATTCATGGTAGAAATGTGCAAAGTGTTGCCACATGCTCATTAGGCCTACATAACAGAATATTCTTTGGTAACCAATATCTACGTTATATCAATAACTATTTAGGATATATTGGCAGGAAGCCAGTTCAAGTGTAGTTTCTTAAAACTAAATAAAGAAGTGAGGTGCAGCCTTTTACACTGACTTCACAGAATTGCCTTGTAATTCAACAGGAATGTTAGTAGGGATGCTGACCTATGTTTGACACTTCTCCTTAATGCCATGAAAAACTAATAAGGTGCAGGTGCCCACACTCTGTCAACAGTCTGCACTTCTGGCACTGACACACCTACTGCTAATTAATAGCGAGGAAAGAAATGGAGTGCCATGGTTCTCTCTGTTTTAAGCGTATGTCATGCTGTCACCAGAAATTTGTTTTGTGGCGGGGACTAGACTGTGACGGCAGGCTTCCTGACAAAGCTTCAGGCGCTTGGTTTCTCAGCACCAGCTGGTCACTTATTAGCTCTGGCATGCATTGGAAGTGCTATTGATGCACAGCTAATAGAGAAAAACAGTCTCAACTCCTGAGCCTATTTTATCAGTCCATAGTCAGAGCAGGCAGAGCTAGTTAAACCTTGAAATTTATGTAGAAGATATGTTAAATTCAGAGTATCCAATTAAAGTAAAAATGTAGTCATCTGATTAACAAACTTTCATAGAGCTTCTCATTATACCTTTCCAGGTTTGAGAGGTAAAAGTGGCCTTTCTAATACAATCAATGCAGATGTACAGCTAAAGCAGGCAGTTATGGTTCCAATTATACCCATATGAATAAGACTCATCTCTTATTCAGAAGTGATCATAATAAAAAATATCATATGACTGCCTTGGCTGTAATTTACTGGTCAATCATCATTGAACCCCCTCAAATAGTGTCACAAGCTTTTGGCAGTGACTGAAAGAATGATTTCACAGATAAGCAGCCAAGATGATATTTCTCCGCAGGGTGGCTGGTCTCACTATATGTGATAGAGTGAGTGAGCTCACCAATATGGGAGGACCTTGATATCAAGCTGCTGCTCTTTTATATTGAGAGGAAGCCAGCTGAATTCAGGAATAACTCCAAGAATGCCCCCTGGCTGACTCCCTCTAGAGGTGTTTCAGGGGAAGACCATTTGGAAGAAGATGCAACTCCCCGGGGGAGTGGGGAGCGTTTGGAAATATCTCAAGAGGACCTGTAAGAAGTTGCTTAGGAAATAATATATTTAGTCTGCTCTGCTTTCACTTGCAAATCTATGACCACAGAAAGCAACTCAGAAATGGAGAGATGCTTCCACTTGTTAGCTGTCAGGACTATAGATTTCAGTGTTCACAGTTATAAGAGCATAGATTTCAGCTCATGTCCAATCCAATGTCAGTTTTCCAGATCGCTATCTGAAGGTCACTCAATAAATAACTAAATTCATTAATAGGAAAACAAGTCTCTCTATTTTACTGCAGCATACACAAAAAATAGATTTTCCCTAACTGTGTCTCTCACCAGTTATAGAAACAATAGCTTGTTAGTCATATTGTTTGGGTTGATACAGCGTAATGTGAAAAAGGTTGTATAAAGCCTTTTGTGACTCCAGAGGGAGCTGCGTGAAGTCTGATAAACTGTCCCAAATTATGCCACTTGAGCCAGCATTAGGTGGCATTGAACCCGTCTACAACCCATTTACTAGAAATTACATTTGTATATTAATAAATTGTTTTCTTAAATTGTGTTATGGTGGCAAGCGTAATTGCTGTCAGACATACAAAGTCAAGGAATGTGAAATCAGAATCCAGGGTTCGCATCCAGACTCTGGTCTTTATGTAGGTTTAGGCTACAAAAGCACTTTGGTTAAGGTTAGAGAGAGATCATGACTCTGGTTAAATGTTAATAAAAACTCTCTAGTCACTATGGGTAGATAGTTAATTGAAAGATTGCCTATTCTGGTGGAAAGCAAATGAAAAACTGAACATTTTACTGACATGTTTCAAGTATCAACATTTGTGCAACTTGCCAGGTACCCATGTTAATTAACAACATTTTCTCATTATGCTAATAAAAATGTATTTCAGTCGGCATTATGTTTCCCTCAAAATGAATTGCTTTCGCAAATTAGCTGTATATAAACATAATTCCTAGGAGACGGGGCTAGGGTGACAGTGCTCCTTAAAGACATTATAGCAGTAAAGCAGGTGGCACAAATCAAGCAGCTTGAACAGCAGCCTAAAACTAGGTTAACACATTTATTAAGTGATTTAGGTTATAGTGAAATTTGCACACTTACCATCTTTCCATTCTGTATTGCCAATTGTATACATGAATACATGACCCTCCACTGACTCATTACATTCAGATTTAGATCTTCAGTTTGTTCCAGGTTGGATTATTAATGGACTGTGTTTCAAGGGCTGTTGATGGACATTTTGGCTTTTGTTAAGATCCAATTAGTGACCTCTCTTTTCACTAGGCCACTCTGCCAACCTCATATTGCAGGTGTGGTTAATGAGCTAGCCTCCACACTTCACCTCTGTAAACTTGACCTCTACCTCTCTATCTTCCTCTGTAGCGCACACAGTAACAAAGAGCTGTGCCCTCAAAATGGGCCCCACTGAGATGAAGTACGGCCGCGACAACAGAGCGGAAGTCTCTGGTGTGTCTTGTGCTCCGGCGTCAGTAAAGAATTTCAGGGAAGAAAACCAGGAATGTGTGTGAGGGAGAATATATACGAGATGTGTGAGTTTGAGTGAGTTTATGTGCGTTAGGGAGAAAGACCGAGGTGGTGACGGAGAAAGACAGTAGAAAATCATTCTTGAAAATCAAAAACGTTGCATACAATGTGTGAGCTGAGGTCTCAGTAGGTGGTTCGCAAAGCCAGAGACAGCACTGAGTTATTCTCCATCAGTGTCGCCCTCCTTTCTCTCTCTGCATGCCCCAATCAGCTGTTCTTTCTTTGCTGAAATTGTCCATTTGACAAAATGAAATGCTAATAAATCCACCTTTTTGTCAGAAACAAATCCTGTACAAATCAGTGTCTTTTGAAACTTTTATTTTTTACTAGTGTGTTATTTTTTATTTATTACTGTGTTTTATAGTCAGCTGCTGCTGGGACATTAAAAAAAAAAATATCACCACTAGACCAACAATTTCCAAGTCTAGGATGTTATTTATTAAACAAATGTTGCCATTGCAATTTTTTTATTTTTTTGCATTCCAGTTTCCATCATAAATTTTTTCTTCTTTCCTCCAAGACATTCTACTACTTTTGTCACCATCCCTGTTTGATCTGTCCGTCTCTTTACTGTTCTCTCAGTCTCTGTTTCCTGTCTTTATGCCTCTCCCCTTCCCTTACTTCTTGTCCTCTTTCATGCCAAAAAATCTATGCATTTCTTATTCTTTCTCACTGGCGTATGGGGATCATTAATTTTTCTTCATATTGATACCATTATTGAGACTGCTTAATGATCCAAGTCTTTACCGATACCACTATTGATACTTTACTCTTATTTGGTGATGGTTATTTGGTAAGACCAGACCCATCGGGCATGAGGTAGGCCTGTACAGTATGAAAATATCTGATGTATAATAACATTGTTATATATTGAGATGACATATGACTTGCGATAAACAAATATTGAATTGTGCATATTAACTGCATGCTTGTTTTTTAATTAATTATAGGATTATATTTGAACATTTTAAGTACAACTGTTTCTAGAGCAGCAACATTAATGTTTACAACAGCAAATAAACTCAATATCTGACATCACAATACTGAGTGATGTTTAGAAAGAATAAAAAACTGAATCTGTATCAGTCTCTCCTCCTCCTCCTCTCTGCCGTTATTCACTGCCTGCAGGTAACGTTACCTGGTAGAAGAAGGAGCAGCTGTTTTGTCTCAGCCAACAAGTTTACAACAATGTGCCAAATTTTAAGACTACAGACAGACAGACAGCTTTCTTTCTTATTTAGCTTGTTTGTAACATTAGTCTAATTGCCAAGCTAACGTTAACTGTGCTTCTATAAAACATACAGGATGAGAGACTGAGGACAGAGCAGTTTAAATGAACCCTTTCTACATGTTTACACTCCACACAGGTGTATTGATATAGTAAGTGTATTTTCACTAGTGAAGGTTTTATTGTATGTACTTACAGTAACAAACGTAGCTGTCGGCAGATCAAGGGGTTTGGAGCAAACTTAACTTCACTGTCTCCACCGCGACGGAGCGGCGTCTCTCTATGCTAGGCACTGTGTGTGTATGTAGGAGCCAACAGAGAGCAGCAGAGGCTGCAGCCTGATGATAAACAGTCCCAGGTCAGTTTGATTGATAGATCAGTACCATCACTGAACATTAGTTTTGTTATATAGCGTTTCAAGTTAAATCAGATTTGACAATCGAAACATAAAATTACATTATAGGACTTGCTAGTCTCGATAGCAGTATCGATAAGCTCTGACTGATTTTTGGGTTTTGAGAAATTTAGGAACCGGGTCCTTTTAGAACCGGATATCGTTCCTCCTTCCCTACTTGCCACTCTGTTTTCCTGCCCCACTCGCTTTTTTTCCCTCAACGGCCTTCTCTTGTCTTTTCTCCTGTCCCTCCCTCTTGCCTTCCCCTGTGAGTAACAACAGCAGTCAAACAACAGCTGTGCTCACTTGTAAGGCCGAAAACAAAAGTGACAGTTTTGGCACCTTTGAGGTGCAGGAGAAGAAAGGGAAGGCTTTCAGATTCTCATCAGACTTAATAATGTCATTTCTATGTTTGTTCATGCTCCCTTGTTACAGCAGAGACGCACAGATACAATAAAAATACACACATACCTAGGATTCTTTGTTTAAAATCCGAGCAAAAACCATGTGTCCCTGTCCATGGTTCTGAACTATTTAAAACCAGTCTCTCTGTGTTTCTCTCCAGGTCAGTCTTTTCACTGCAACATCCTTTATTATTTTATTCAATGACATTTTTTTTCTAATTCCATCAATCAGACTTAAATACAACCATCACTACCACTGTGACGACTGCAAACACATAGAAAACCTAAGCAATCATGCATGTAGTTCTCCCTAGCAGCCATCAATCTAGCAATGTTTCTGGTATAAAATCCTGAATAAATTTATGAGAAAATTACAGCAATTTAAAGGTCCAGTGTGTAACATTAAAAGGATCTATTGACAGAAATGCAATATAATATCCATAACTATGTTTTCAGTGGTGTATAAAGAACCGTTAAGTTTTTATTACTTTAGAATGAGCCATTTCTATCTACATACACCGCAGGTCCTCTTACATGGATGTCGCCATGTTGCACCACCATGTTACTACAGTAGCCCAAACAGTAGGCCTGAAACGATTCATCGATGCTTCGTTTAATCCATATAACTATACAGCACAGTGTTTCGCAGGGACATTTATTACTGTCGCACATCGCGCTTACGCTGTGAACACAACGTGATTATAACAACGCTGTTTGCAAAGTGGAGGAAGAGAGAGAAAATAGCGAGGGACAAAGAAGAAAGTGTCCAAAGTATGGGATTATTTCAAGCTAAAGAAAACAAATCTGTAATGTTACCGTCCGTTCACCGTAAAACGAAACTTATGTCTGTCGGGAAGCTACACCTTTTAACTCCCCTCCAGCGCTCTCTGTAGCTCAGCCAATCCCTGCTACCTGCGTGTGCTAATCCATCCTTTCACCCATATTCTTTGTCTTTATAATTGCCATCTTTATAATAACAAACAACAGCTGTTTTGTGTTCAGGATTGCTCATTTTGCGTTTCACATTTCACATGTTTTCTTGACAAAACGTGGTCTGGAGACCTGGGTTGGGTGACAGAGCCGCTGTCAGCTGTGTAGTGTGTGACCCCCTGTCACCGATCAGTCACGTAGCGTGAACGCCACAACAACTTCAAGACTCCCGTCATATGACGGCAAGTTGGGTAGTGTGTAGTTGGATTAGCTTCATGTAGTTATTCTCTGGCGTTATGGCTTTGCAACGTGGACAGAAATGTGCCATTACCTTCATGAGAACTTTTGTTGAATACAGCCCTGGTGGAAAATCTCTATTTCTTTTTACTGCTAATGGTGATACATAACAACTTATGTGCACACAAATGTGTAATTTGTACTTTCACATGCCAATAACCCATTAAAAACGTATATTAAATATGTGCCATTATTCAAGTATACACTCTTACAGTATATCACAATATCTATAGGCAACAGCAATTTCTAATTATGATAAGCGGTTTTCTATGTTTAGCTTGCCACACAACACCAATGTATCTTGACCACCACACAACCATGTGGCCACAAAACAAATGGAATAGGTGGTTCCCTTTTGGAACATAAAAAGGTTAACTTTCAATCTAATAGTCACAAAAAAACATCTAGCTGTGACCTTTTGACTCAAGATGACAAACTTTTCCTTTTGGGTGAACTGTTCCTTTAACAAGGGTAGACAAAAAATTCCAACTTTTTCCCATCTGTTGCCAAAAAGCTATTTTCACAGCCCTGCTGTGAACTATGTCTTTCTAGATCAGCAGGGCCTCCCTCTGCCTCTGTCACACTCACTGCTGTTTGATCTGGGCCTGGCCCCCCTACTTTTGCAGTGACAGGTTTATTTCAATAATGTAGGTGGCTCAGGGTGTGTAGGAATTGCAGGGGGTGGCGAACTTCAGTTTTGGGACTGTGGCGATGGTGTGTGTGTGTGTGTGTGTATGTGTGTCACAGCCCTTACAGCTTCAAGTTACTGTGGAAAGAGTGAGGGCCCTCTTTTGTTGAGTAAAGGCAACCACCACCAATCAATAAAACTCTGCAATTTCTGTTCACCCGTGATACTTCTCACCCGTCCCTGACAGTATTTATTTACAGTTCTTATTTTCCTGCATCTCTCACCTCCTTTCTAAGAGGGTCTTAATCCCTTTTTTACTTCTTCGTTCCTTTTCTTAAACCTTCTCATATATCTCACCCAATTTCTCCTAATTGGCGAACTAAGGTGCTGCAACCCCGAACAGAAAAGTGTGACCTGACCACCTGTAAGCCACGAGTGCACACACACATTATGGAGTCATTAATCAAAACAACAGTGCAACTGAATGACCAGTACCACCAAGAATCTAATTTGTGATATGTAATGATATTTTATTTTCCCTAAGTGTATACACACAAATGTACTCTGTACACACACACACACACACACACTCCTATTCTGTTTTCTAGACACACTTACACAGTTGTAAAAGGCCGTCTCCCTGAGTGAGTATTACTGGCAGTATCTTCTGGCACAAATCATAACCTGCCCATTAATATCTGATTAGGGAAAGTGCTGTGTGTTTTCTCTTTTCAAGGAAGCTCAGTGGCAATCAAATTATGCCGGGAGATATTTATAAACTAGTTATACTGCTATGTCTAGGAAAACATAATTCATTTGAATTATTCAAAGCACTTTGATGAACTTCCTTGTGATAATAAACATTTGAAACAAAACAGCTCCAGAGTTGTGACACATCCGAGACTATATTGCTACCAAGAGCCAAGTATGAGAGAGGTAAAGAGGATTTTACAAACTTAGGAATGGAAGAGAGTTTTGAATTATCTCAGTGTTATGTAGGTAGCCTTGCCATCAGCTCTTTCCTGCACTTTTCTGCGTCATGCCCATTCAATATGAGGCTCCCTGAAGTTTTTTAGGTTTGATGGCTTTAGAGCGGAGAAGTGGGAGCCAACATTTATTTGCCCTTTCTTGCATTTTCTTTTTGTACATTTTTAACAATGTTTCACAACAAAAAATGCAAGGCAACATTTACATTTTCATATTATACTTTCAAACATATCAAAACAGAAGTACTATGCAATAAACATCAAAATCACCAGATTAAAAACCTTAAATTTGCAGATAATGCCAGAGCCGAGACTGAAAAGCTCACTGATTCTATTCAATTCAGTTACATTTATATAGCACCAATTCATAACAAAAGTTTGCTCACTGCACTTTTCATTTAGAGCAGGGTTTAGACTGTACAATTTATAATATTATTTACAGAGACCCAACAATTCCTACCATGAGGAAGCGCTTGGAGACACAGGCAAGGGAAAGCTCCTTTTTAGAAGGGAAGAGAAACCTCGAACATAACCGTGACTGATGCTGTTTGTCATGTTTTTTGTTCTTTAAAACCTAAATGCCAATTAGCACATATAGCAAGTGTGACATATAAACAACATGTCTTAGAGTGTAAAATAACATCTGCCATAGTTAAAGTGACATTAACATTATTGTGACAGAATTGAGTGAATTAAGCATCTGTGGTAATCTCAGTGTTAGCTCACTGTCCTTGCCCTTATCAGTATTAACCCACAATGCTTAGCTGGCTTTTACTTACTACTCCTGTTCAGTATTGCCATTTATTAATATGTCACTCATTTACAATTCTAGATAGCTACTGAGGTTTGGCCAAAATAGCTGATCACTGGGAATGAGGCGGCTTGGTGAAGTAGCACTTGGTTGATTTTGTTCTGAATGACACATAGCATTTTATTATGATGGTCTACGTACTTGCAAAAGAGGAAAGACATCAGCAGAGGATGTAAGGAGAGATCTTACAATAGCTAACAGTGTAAAATCATTACTTATATTTTTGTTACTGTGAGGTTATGTGTTAAGTAACTGCAGGAGGATATACATAAGACAGCCTAAATGATAGATGGATGATGCCCTCGTCTCTGCCATTTCTTTACTTAACCTTAATTTTAACTACTTCAACAAAAATCTAGTGGTTACCAAAAAGCTAGATTACTTTAGAAAAACTCTTTCAAATGTAATGAACCCATCTATGTGCTATCTCATGCTAGAAGGGTCATTCGTCCTATAAGCATAGTGTGATTGAGACCAACATAGGGATTATATGCGGCCACTTCATCAAATCATGCTCACTCTCACACACGATTCCCCAGTATAGGCTTCTAGTAAAGACATCTCCCACTGTAGAACAAGGATTGCTTATATCAGATCCTGTGTACTGGTAAATAACCCTGTGTTTCATTTATAACGAGATTGCAATACACCATAAGCCTGACAATGCCTCAACCTTTCTAACTCAAGGTCATGGATTAATTTCCTTTTCCACAGCCCTGTGAGCATTCCAGTATTTGCTTCATGGCTCCATCTCAAAAGGCTGCAAAGATTTATTGAAAGCAGGCAGAAACACGTCTATATATGGTGCATAATCAGCACGTGTCATCTGGAGATTTCTACAGTCTGGATCACTGGTTCAACCTTCTCTGGTACACTCTGGTCAAAACCATTAAATCTGCAGCCATACCAAATTATGAAGTGCTTGCAAATGTCACACACAAACAAAATATTGATTGCTTGGAAATGTCACGTAAGACCTTACATCAGTAGACAACAGAGGCAGTAAAGTGCAGAAAAGTTTAAATTATGATGTCTTATCCACCACAAAACAGCAATGTACTTCTATGTTTTAATAAAAGCTTCAGTAAACTTAGTAAAAAAACTGCACCAAAGACTAAATACTAGAGCAAGACAGATATTGGCTGAGCACCTGAATGTACAACCCTTTAGGAAGTTCAGTTGTGGTTACTGATCTGATGTAGGTCATTTCAAGTAGAGGTTAAACCCATAAGAGCTCAGCCTGAATACTCCTGGGGGTCAGGGTCAGTTCCTGGCATGCAATTCGGATGGTGGAAGTTTAGCAGGATATAGCTTTGATCCCACAGTTCACAAATGTCAGTGCAGATGTGTGAGTGAGAAAAAACACTTTGATGAGAAACATTACAATAACAAGAGCGAGTAAAGGAGATTTGAACCAAACAAGGACTGATAGAAGCGCCAAGATCACAGAGCTAAAGGTTCAAGAGCAGTATTGTTGTATTGTATAGTACAGCTGCTGAAGTGCCCTTGAGAAAAGTTCATTCTCAAGTTGCTCAGTGGTCAACAGAGAGATTTATGCTTGTACTGGGTGCACCCAACACCACCCTATGCTGAAAAACAACATTTGTTCTCAGCCAGACATTCACAGATAAATAGATTAAAAAAAAGGGTTGAGTGGCAGATCAGTGACTGAACAACAATTTGATTTCATTTCAAACACTAGATGACATACACAACATCAAATTCTCATGGCAAAGACAGAGTTGGACGCAGGGTGAATTCCAGACATCCAGTGTTGTGAAGCACTTCGCCATCTACCACCGAGTTACTGTAGCAGTACAGAAAGAGCAGGTCTCCCACAGGAACCTGGGTAATTTAGTAGGTAATGAGCACACTTACTCTGTCACACCTCTCATATTTGGCTGTGGAAAGAATACACACGCATATGTACACACACACACACACACACACACACACACACACACACACACTCTACCATAACTCAAGTTTCCATAAACACACATGATAATGAATTTCCTGATTGATCTATTGTTTTGATCTATAAAGTATCGAAAATACAAAAGAAATTGCACACAATCACAATTTCCCAATGCGGCCACCTTCAAAAGTCTTGTTTAGTCTGGCTAGAAGTTAACTATCACACTCAAGACAAAAAAAAGCCGCAAATCTTTTAAATTATCAACCTAGAACTTGACAATTCTTATTTTCTTTTTTTTTTTAATAAATTTTATCACCAAATTAGTTGCCGATTGATTTTCTGCACCAATCACAAGAGAAAATGGCTGGTAAAAAGTGAATCTAAGATCCATGATACAAAAACCCATATGGATTTGCCAAGATAGGGGCTGAAACACAGCTTTCTTTTAATAACTGTTATTACGCTGTCCTTTTCCACTGGTTCCTCTACACCACAGAGGTGTAAGTGATCGCACACCTGTTCCAAAAATATTTCCTACACAATCTGTGGAGACAAAGAGAGGGTGCTGAAAGAGTAGGTAAGGAATGAGAGACATGTTTGGAAGAGCGTTGGATCACAGAGTCTATCAATCAGAAGTGGAGCAAGAGACTTCGGATTGAAGAAAACTGTATGTGCTCTTTGACAGATCAACAGCCTTTGTCCGCCTGAAGGAAAATGACAAATGAAAATGATAATTGAAATGACTCCAAATGGCTGAATGCTATACACGGGTCATTGATAGGCTACGGGTGGGGCTGTGTGTGTTGGTAGAGAGAGCTGAACTAGCCAGGGGCATACAGTCTCCATCCGATTAAACAGAGCACAACGAGGTGATCATTCACCTCCACTTGCCCTTCTAAAGTCTCACTAATGAGCGCACACACACACACACACACAAAAGAAAAAGAGGTTCACGTGACCAGCACAACTACAATTTAGAAGAACATCAAGCCTTTAACACGTCGCTTATTTCCATCACATTTTTGTCCTTGCGCTGAGCTCTCATCACAATTGATTGCAGTAGCTATCTCTACTGTATTATAAGAAATTATCTAGGCTGTAGGGCTATTATACAACTTGAATGGAAGTTAATCGCAAATCTGCTGGGATGCGCTATCCCCATCACACCTGCAGTTTGGAAAAAAAACAAAAAAAACAAAAAAAAAAAACAGCCTTACTAAGAAATTTGGAACTTGAAAGTGAGAGAGCAGCTTCAAATATAAGCACAGACAGCAATCCCTTTTCCAAATATGAAAGCTGCAGACAAAAAGCAGAAAACTGTGCAAGTACTTCAGCTGTCTTTTTCTTTGCATTTGTACAATATATATACAAAACAGAGACTGCCAAATACTCAAGCAATCTGCTCATATCCAATCTTAGTGAGGAATATCTTCTCCAAACTATGGTATAAAGAAGTGATTGTTAACCAGGGGTATGGGTACTACTGCAGGAGTTACATGGAAAGACTGTGGAGCACATCAGCTAATGGAGAAAATGGAAAAAGTACTTTTAGCATTTATTTTATATATTTTTATCATATGCTTTATGTACGGAGTATGTCCATTTATTCTATATGTTCTTTGTGGATCTGGAGAAGGTATATGACTGGGTCCCCGGGGGATATTGTGGTAGGTGCTGCGGGAGTATGGGGGGAGGGGTCCCGTTTAAGGATCAAATCCCTGTACGTCCAAAGCAGGAGCTGTCTACGGATTCTTGGCAGTAACTCAGACTCGTTCCAAGTGGGGGTTGGTCTTCGCCAGGGCTGCGCTTTGTCTAATCCTGTTTGTGATATTCATGGACAGGATGCATCGAGGCGTAGTTGGGGTGGGGAGGGGTTGCAATTCGGTGGACTAGGGATGGACTGCTGCTTTTTGCAGATGATGTGGTCCTGATGGCATCATCGGTCCGTGACCTTCAGCACTCACTAGATCGGTTCCTAGCCAAGTGTGAAGTACCTAGGATGAGGAATAGCACCTTTAAATCTGAGGCCAAGGTTCTCGATGGAGAACGGAACCGATGGAGTGATCACTCCAGGTATGGAATGAGTCCTTTACCACAAGTGAAGGAGTATAAGTATCTCGGGGTCTTGTTCCCGAGTGAGGGACAATGGAAGGGGGATTTGGCCGGAGAATCGGAGCAGCAGGGGCAGTATTGCATTTGCTCTACCGCACGGTTTCAGGTCTCCAGACTACAACCATTTTGGTCGCATATGCAACCTCTTTTAAGAGTGTGCAAGAAAAAATTTCACGTCGTCTCATTCATGCGAGTGTAAGGTGATCATTAGCATTGCTCTGCAGCGCAACTATTTTACTCGCAAATGCCCCGCCCCTAAAGTGCAAGCATACTGTGTTAGCAAAGACCGCAAACTACCATAATCCCCGCCGCCTCACCGCTAACCGTTAAAAAACTGACTGGCAGTGAGCACTGGCAACAGGGAGAAGATTAGTAAGGTTTGTGTTTGTCTATCTGGTAATTAGCTATTAGCTATATCAGGTGCCATTTGTTGAAACATTCAACTTTTAAAGTCAAGGAGTTCGGCGACAAACCAATCACAGACTGGATGGGGCAGGACAAAAAAAAAGTTATGTGCAAACTTTCAAAATGTTGAACTGATTATTCTGCATGCATGAATGTTATGATTATTGACGAGTTATCACTTAGCATTAACTAATTAGAGACTAACTCACCACTATGTAGAGCATTTTTCTTGCACAAACATTTAATAAATGAAAACAAGCCACAAAAATGCTGTTAAGTGCTGTTACTGGAATTAATATCATACCAGTGGAAAAGTTCATGTGAAGCCCTGTGTTGGGATGAACAGAGAGCTGAGCAGGAAGGCAAAGCTCTCGATCTACCGGTCAATTTTTGGATCTACCCTGACCTATAGTTATGAAGGCTGGGTCATGACCGAAAGAACAACATTGTGGGTACAAGTGACCGAAATGGGCTTTCTCAGGAGGGCTGGTGATCCAGGCACGTCTAGCTGGGAGGGAGGGTGGAGAGATTATATCTCCACATTGGCCTGGGATGACCTCTGGATTCCCCAGTCAGAGCTGGTTAATGTGGCTCGGGAAAGGGACGTTTGGGGTCCTCTGCTGGAGCAGCTGCCCCAGCGATCCGACCCCGGATAAACGATTAAAGATGGATCGATGGATGGATTGCTTTATGTACTGTATGTATGCGTCATGTATCTTATGTTTAAGTATGTATGTGTTCCGTGTTTTATGTGTGTGCAAAACAAATTTCCCCTTAGAAGTCAAGAGTCACAGCAGATTTTACACAATGGTCAGATGTCAAGGTCAGGCCAGCAGAGAGTGTGATCACTTTGCAGCTGGGTTTTGAAAACCCAGGAAGCATGGCTTCCCTCTTTTGCCAGAGAAACCTTACATCATCTCATGTCCAAAGCCAGCACGTACAAACATCAACACAATGTGTCTCCTCACATATCATATACTGAGTAGATAAAAAAACATTATTGTTATTATCAGTGAATCTGTTGATTATTTTTCAATTAATCAATTATCTGTTTAGTTTAACAAATGTAAAGAATTGAATAAGAAAAAGCATATCACAAGTTCCCAAATGTAAGATGTTGGAACCAGGAAATCTTTGTCATCTATGAAGTCTTTTTAAGGGCTTGAAAAGGACATTGGTGATAAAAATTGGATTTGGATTGGATTTTTCTTGCTAGTCCAGTAGATTCACATACTAAAAAGGGGAGGCACTCAAAGTTAAGCACTCAGCGAGGTCAGGTGGTTGCATTATTAACATTGCAACCACCTGAGCTGTCTCACATACACAGTAAAGAGCACAAACATTGACAAGTCTGTTCATGCACTGAGAGACCATTAAATAAGTACAGACACTGCTTTCTGAATCTAATTAAGGTTTCTGCCTTTTCTCTCGTCAAAGATCTCAGACAGGAAAGAGGCAAACAAGAAGTGGGAGGGTGGACCAAGAGGCGGCAAAGAGGGGAAAAAGGAGGAACCAATGAGGAAGAAATAGAACCGAGAGAATGGTCGATCCACTTCGGCGGACAACTTAGATCCAGCGCGTACCACAGTTTCATCAATCGCAACAGTAATCTAGAGCCACAGTAAGTGAATACTAACTGCTAGCTGACTGACTGGTACACACACAAATGCATAGGGGGATACTATAGTGAACACATATTCGCAGACAGATGCAAACAAATGCACACATAGGCATAAATAAAAACAGCCACAGCCACTGTCTTGCAAAAACTCTCATACGGGTGGTTAAGGTATAAGCAGCACACTGAAGATGTCACATTCTCCTTGCTAATGAGATTCGACATGTTATTTCTTCCTCTGCAATACTAAGGAATGGCAGAGCGGCACTGTGCATCTTAACAACACAGGCCCGGTTTGGCTGAAAACATAATTCTTTCCCGGTGAGGGCAGTGTGTTTAAAATCAAGTTAGATATACACCCACACACAATTCAAATGCCCTAAACACACACACTCATCCTAACAGTCACTGTGTATTTCTAGGAGGTCCAGTCATAGCATAGTGGTGGTGAAAACTAATGATCAAACCACGGTTGAAGTCTACCAACTCCATTGTGTGTGTGTGTGTGTGTGTGTGTGTGTGTATACGTGTGTCTTCTTCTACATGATATGAAAGTAGGTTTGAAAACACAGACAGGCTTGTAAGTTGAAGTAGTTGCCCCCAGGCACTGTAGTCATCCATCAATCCAAAACTCACACTCACATCATAACATTTATTCAAACTTAAAGGGAGAGAGAGTGAAAGAGACAGAAGCATTTGAGAGAAGGCTATCAAAATGACAGAATTTCATGTAGGAAATGCACGGCAAGGTTATTTGTATGGCAAATTTCAACAAAATGTAAGAAATTAATAAGAAGTCTTAATGCAGGAATCTTTTCTGTAATTGCTTATACCAACTAGGGATGAAACGATTACCGGTTTAACGGTAAAATTCCTTAATTCCTTACGGTTATTATTACCGTACAGATTTTAATTACCATGATAACCGGGAACGGTTAATCGCGCTATTATAATCTCACGGCAAACACTGTCCAGCGTCTCACACTAAGATGATTTTCATATGTTTACAAAAAGGTATTTGCCGTTATTTAATTTTTTATGCAAACAAAATGGCAATTGTATTTGTAGTTTTCAATATAAAACTTGATAATTTTCCCTAATACCAACATCTCCTGAAATATCTTTCTTACTAAACGAACCTATTGAATCTAAACTTGAATAAGTACGCTATAAGTGTGCTACATCTCCTAATTGGTTCTGATGTGAAAGAAATTCTACTCTCAATTCAAGAAAGGGGAGAGTCACATCTGAAATGAGTGCTAAAAAAACAGTAGAGAGAAAAATAAGCTGTGCTCCATAATAGTATTTTTGATTAATCATAATCACGAACTTCTCTCCCCGCAAGCAGACAACAACCTCAACACAGCAGGGGCTGGGGAGTGACCTTAATAAACATACCTGCCAAAACTTCATTAGATACAGAGCAGGACACCAGTTCATTATGTGAGGATCAAACACAATCCGCCATGTGGCCTTTCCCAACCACTTCAGGAAATAAAATAAAGCCTAATCTCTAAAGGGAGGAAGAGGATAAATCTATGCACAGCAGTCTACCTGATAAGCAGCAACACACTAAAACATGTTAGCTATGCAGCAGATAATTATTAAATATAATAACTACTTTATGGAGCAGACAGTCCCTTTTCTAAAATCAGTACTACTGAGAACAGAGAACAAGAGCTCAGCAGTTTAGACAGTAGGCTAATTATGGAGAATAAAGCAAGCTGTCACATTAATCCATTCTCTAATGCCTTGCTGGATGTGTGCAAAAAAGTCTTGCGACTACCAAGGTGCGAGAGAAGCCATGCTGTGTTTGACAGTTAGCTCCAGAAAAGGGGTATGTGAATGGGTAATGTAAACGGCACAGGTGGAAGTATTCAGACCCTTTACTTGAGTAAAAAAAGAGCATTAAAAAGGTTAACTAAGAAAAAGTATGTGAGTATAGTCATGAAATGTACTTAAAGTATTAATTGTAAAAGTAGCCTTAATGCAGAAAATTGTGTGACTGTTTACTACATTATCTACATTATTACATCATCACTCATAGTTATGCTAAATAAATTTATATAATTAGAATGATTAAAGTTAAATTAAATTAAATCCTCACACTTGAGAAGCTAGAACTATTAAGTTATAAAAATAGTAGCTGATTCATTTTCTGTCTGTTATTTAATAAGCTCTTCATATGTTTTGTATGTAAAAATCTTAACCTGTGAACTAACAAAAGCTGTCACAATGTAACGTTCGTGGAGTAAAAAGTAGAGCTTCCTCTCTGTAATGTAGTATGAAGAAGAAGAAAGTGGTATAAAAAGAAAGAAAACTACAGGAAAGTTGGCTACAAGTATTTAAATGTACTTAAATGTACTCAGTTACATTCTGCCACTGGTAAACAGTGATTTTAATGTGATACCCCCACAAACACACACATCTAACAAGATATGCCACAAATACAATTCAGCCCATAAAAATTTTAATCCTAAAACGTTAGAATGATGTTACAATTGACAGCAATGCAAATACTACACACAGGTAAGTCAATGACAGACAGCCAGCAGGCATAGATAAAACGTTACTGCACATTAAAGCAGCCATAACATTAACAGCTTCATAGCAAGACACTAACTCACAATAAGCAAGTGAGCACAAGCAGCAAGAAACTTACTTACATTAGCTCTGTGAGGTAAAGTGGAGATCTCTGCACATCTAAGGGAAGTTACATCCTCTGAGAAGACTTCAAGCTGCCAACAGGTGAACAGGAATCTCGGCTTCAGCTTGGCGTTTAGAGTCGAAGGTTCATGACCAACATTTAGCATGATTTCCTCCACAAAGCTGACCTTAAGCAAACTGTGGGCATGCTAGCTTGTATATTTTACTGCTAACGCTAACGTGAGCCTCAGCAGAACGAGCCTCACGTGGTTACAGAAACGTTGACTGCGTTGTTGAGTGTGAGGGTTTAGTTTTTGTCCGTCCGCTATATTTGGCTCTCGTAACTGCTTGGCAGATTCAGCAAGCTAGCGTACCCAAGCACCAATTTAACTATTTTATTTTCCTTATTGTTTTCTCTTATGTCTTTTCTTCTCTCAGAAACAAAACACATGGGGTAACACAACAACTGAGAGCGTTTTTCTGATGAGCAGCACCTCAGCTCACCTGTGACCAGTGGGCGGATCATTGACAGGTTCGAGGGTATATTGAGTTTATTTTATTGCGCATTCATGTGGTGTCGGGAATAATAATAATAAATATACTATAATAAAATACTCTTAAAGTCTGAGGAAATTCTGCTACAGGAGTTGCCGAATTGTTGACATCATACAGTAAAAACATGGCAGACAACGTAATTGATGGTTAGAAACATTTGATTAGCCTACTGGTGAAAGATCAGGTATTGCATATATGCCTACATATGTGTATGTATATATAGGGTGTCATTTGTAATATGGTATTAGGTTATAACAGTTAGTAGTAGATTAATTAGGAAAGTTATTTGGCTTATTAGCAGTATTTGCAGTACAAGCAATATTTTAGTGGTTGCAGGTAATGTACTGGTGCAGTAAAAACTCTGGTACAAAAATTAGCTTCAAACTGTTTCAGCATAGTTGGATGACAATGATAATGCTAATCTAACACATCTTCATAGTAGCATCCATGTTATTTCCACTTTCCGACTTAAAGCGCATGAACACACCGAAGTCGGCTGAACAACTTGGGAAATGGGACCATCAGAGGAGCACATGAATGCAGCAATCCATTTCTATCCCTGCTTGGGGAGCTACATGAAAAGATTGTGGAGATGCTCAGGTAAAAAGTATATGTGTTTGTTTTACTTTTTTTTATATATATTGCAGCTAGTCTGGCTATGCCCAAAAGTAACACATGCAGACTATCTCATTTGTTTTATCAAGTAGTTTACATAAAGTGAATTATGTAGGCTATCCTTAAACAAATTTTCTGGAGTTTGCCGTCAACCACTGGACTTCTTGTTTTCAGTCTGTGCTAATCTAAGATAACCTTAAGCTAACTGCAATTGGTCAGTTATGTGTAGTTTTGTTTGTTTGTTGTTGTTGTTGAATCACAAATCACTTCGAATTAATGTTAAAGTTGAACCATGTTTTTTTAGTAATAAAATATTTTTCCTAATAATAATAAATTAAACTCCCACATGGTTAAAAATATTGGCTGATCAACATATTTCTATATAAAAATAGACATGATCTGAACACATGAAAAATCATAGAGGATGGGAATTCAGGAGAGTAATATTTTCTTTAAAGCTCAGGTATGTTTTGACGTCCTTAGTGTTTTGGGGGGGGTTGCAGGGCAGCTCAAGAATCAATTTGCTGACTTCAAAGAAATGGCTAAACTGTTGAAAAAATCAACCCAAAGTGCTCTGAGCAGGCTGACGCTGAAGAGAAAAATTCTGGATCTTGCACATTTCTCAAGAGCCAGCGAACCTGAGGAGCAATGCACATGTTTCGGCACAACATGACCTGTGTTAACCATGGATGATAACACTGACACCATGTTGCGATGACATACTGTATATTGTGCATAGCGACAGATTTACCATCTGCCGCCGATTCTATATGAGTCTTTGACAGCACGTATGCCAGATGATGGTTCAGCTGTCTGACAGTGTGTTTTTATTCATGTGCATCTCTACTTGAATGTGAGTTGTGTTGTTGTGGTCGCTGTGCCAACATTGCGTTCTTGTGTGCTCAACTTCTTGTGTACTACTAATCTAAAAGTGAATGGATGAGAGGGGTTTATCGCTTTTAAAGCTCACTTTTAGGCCTTTTTTTCAACTCTGTTGTAATACTAATGCAGCTACCTGTGTGTTCATAAGTCAAAGCAGATGATGACTCGCATTAGAGTGAGGAGAATATGACAGAATTTCAATCCTGAGCTAAAGGAAAGGTGCATTTGTTTCAAAATTTGTTTTCACATTTTTGCCAGCATGACACGAAGCAACAAGAAACCTGCAAAGGGACAAAGAGAAAGAGATGACATGTAATAGCAGTAGACCCAACCCTGCATGGATTTCTTAGATTACTCAGCTACTAGTACGTCTTGCAGTATTCTGAATTAAGATGCCACATGTAAGGTTGTAAAATGTAATACAATTTTAACTCAACCCGCTTGTGAATCTGTGTGAATAATAATTTATATGCCAAATGAACTGGAATGGGTCTTCTATCCTCTGCATCAGAGTGCGAGGGTCTCCTACAGTGGAGGTAAATGAAGTGCAGGATCAAAGACCTGGCTGAAGCTCAGAGACACCGGAGGAGGTTAGACCTTCAGCATCCTCTCCTCTCCTCTATTTTCTGCTGGAGCTGCAGAAGTGTCTTCCTTTTTTATCACCATCAGTCTCTACTTTTTCTCTCTCGTCTCCTTAACTCTGTTGTGATCTCTCCGTCTTTAATCTGCTCCACTACATTCTGATCTGTTCTGAGATGCCTCTCGTCCTGTCTCTCTCCTTCTCTCTCCCGAGATCTAGTTCAAAGGAGGGGCCTCCCACTAAGTAACCCCCCCATCACCTCTCTCATCCATTTCTCTGCAGCAGCTCTTCCTCAGTGGGGGGTATTTAGGTTTTCTCTCTGACATCCTCCCAGTTTCTCTTTTTCTCTCTTCATCTCTCACTCTCTTCCTTCTGTCAGTAGCACTTTCTTCTGCTCCTTCTTCCTTCTTAGACTTGAACTAAGCTTTTGCGGAGTTACCGTAAAAGTCTTCACACACCTACGCAGAAAATGGTTTTATGTGTAACCGACAGTTGCCTTTAGCTTTATTTTCATTATACCGATACTCGGTATATAGCTTCTCCACCATCTCAGTCGCTGTAACTTACGTGATCCACATGATAGAAGTGCCATTCACTACAGTAGCATTATTTACTGCGGTATAACTGTTATGAAGTGTGGCAACAATCTAATTTATAACATTCAGCTTTGCTCACTAACCATTTTGTTATCATCATAACAATACATTTACATGTGCGAACAAGCTTACGCCGACATATCGCTTTGGCTAAATGCAGGCAGTGTAAAGTTATCATGTAGGGAGCATGGATTAGTTCAACCTCAAGCTGATAAAAATATTACTGTAACGTTGCAGTGGGAGTTTGCCTGAGTTTCCAGCATATTGTGTGAAGCTGTCTCCCTGTGTGTTGGATTATGCTCGCTCATGAGCTCGAGCATGTGTATGAGCACACACCAGGTTCAATTTAAGAACTGTACCGCTAGAGGCTGCTGAAAACTACATAATGCCCCTTTATACAAAAAGCAGAACAGTGCGTTTTTTATTGTTGCTAGACAAGCACAGAATCATCTGTCCTTAGCCTAACTGTTATTTTGTTGATTTATACCTTGAAATTTAAACATATATATGAATTGGACAGATGGTTTTGCAGGCTTGGGTCTGGCCTGGGTGATGGTCAGTTAAAGGTTTATTTTTAGGATGAGTCGCAACCTGATTGCGTGTATCTTGTTATCAGTTTTTATGCTTGCTTTATTGTCTTTGCTCTTGTGAAAATACTTAATGTGGTTTTAAAAAGTTCTCTATAAATAATGATGTAGATGATGGTGATTATTATTATTAGTAGTAGTAGTAGTAGTTTTATTAATAGTAGTATTTTGACAATCTGCTGTCAGTCATCGGACCTAGCATCACAAAAATTACCACTAACAATAGGAAGTCTGTTGGTCCTGTGGTAGGTTGTAGGTGAGACCAACGTTGTAACAAGCTGTAACAAGCTAAATGTTACAGTGATAATGTTGATGAACGTGAGCTAACGTTAACTTAACACAAACAATAAACCAAATGCTACCAGTTAACTGTTAGTACAGTATAAATTACTCAACAACTCACCGGAATCTCAAATACCACACTAATTTGCCTCCAGGCCTGCTGTTTTATGTTCAAATCATGGTAACAAAAGCTGGTAACATCATAAAGCTCCAGGTATCCAGCAACAGCCACCACTAGTTTGTCCTCCACTATTGTCATCCAGTTGGGCAATTGGGAAAAAAATGTCAATGAAGTTGGGCGCTTCTCTGTTCTGAGCTGAAGTTTTTTCAAGGTGCTCAGCACAAGGCGCGCAGGGCACATTAGCAGCGTGCTAAGTGTTTACAAAACGTTGAAATCAAAATGCATCCACACCAGCGTCATTTAGTGTTTTTGTAAAGGTCTCTGCCCACATTCAAACAAAACCCAAAGAAAGTAAAACAACTAAATCTGGCAGAAAAGACAATCTTTTGTCTTTTCCAACTTTCTCCATCATTTTAAATGTCAGTTTCCAGATTTCTCCACTCTGGAGACTGAAAATCTTGGCCTATAGTGTGGACAGAGGGCCAAAATGGAGAGAAAAAGATCCATTTTCAAATTCAGCTGGCTGAAGGGGCTAGTATGCTTCAACAGAACTGCTTGTCAAACTGGTCAAGCTGAGTCCCACCATTTCTCAAACTTTCCTAAATCAACAATCTGACATTCACACCTACTTCACACAGTGAGTGGCCAGCTGTTTGGCGGTGGGAAAGGAGCCTGGGTTTAAACTCTCTCCTCTTCCTTTACACAGCCATTTAGTAACTTTTAATGTGTGCAACAACACCATGAATGCCTTCCAGGAGGGACAGTCTAAAAATGAGACTTGTGCGATTATCCCCACACTTATCTCTCTCTAAATGCTCTGTATTTGTTAAGTGCCTTTCTAGTCTTTTCAACCACTCAGAGCACTTTTACACTACTTCTGCATTCACCATTCACACACTAAGTGCTCATACAGAAACCAACATTCACACACTGGTGGAACAGTTCAGGGTTCAGTATCTTGCCCAAGGATACTTCAACATGCAGCCTGGAGGAGCCGGGGATTGAACCACCAGCCTTCCAATTAACAGGCAACCCGCTCTACCCCCTGAGCCACAGCCACCTCTATGACAGCTAGCTTTCCAATGACTTTGGAACTTGGTGACTTTCAGAACAACTATAAACACTTTTGCCTTTGTCTGATCATGTTGTGTGAACTAGTTCTGTTCTAGCATAACCTGGCATAGTCTTATCAACGCCTTTCCCGTCCCCTCTCCTGACTTCCGCCCCCCTTTTCTTTCTTCTTCTAGGTCTGCTTCAGGCAAAGCCGATGTCCTGCTGAAACTATGCTGCTTAACCCGCCCTCCCATCCCTCCAACCCTCCAACCCTCCATCCCCCTACAGCACACACACACACACACACACACACACACACACACACACACACACACACACACACACACACATAACTCTCCTCCCTCTTCCTTCAGCATTTCCCCTCTATCCTCTCTCTGTTTCCCTTGACCCTTTGCCTCTCTCCACTTTCGCTAAAAGGGCAAAAAGTTAAGTGTGTCCATCCACATGAGTTTACTTGTGTGTGTGTGTGTGTGTGTGTGTGTGTGTGTATCCAGTCGATCAGTCGATCATCCTATTCAAACTCTTGACCTTTTCCTCCTCAACTGTAGCAGCCTCTTGTTCTGCAGTAATGATGCGTGTGTGTTTGTGTGTGTGTGTGTAGACTGGAGGGTGACTGGAATGGACATTATTTTAAAAAAAACCTTGTACAGTAGATAGATAGATTTAGTTTTGTGTTTACTCTGACTGTAATTTAATCAGAAGGGTTGCTTCCTCTCGGGCATCTCACTCTGCTGGTTAACTTAATGATATACAGATGATGATGATGATAGTTGATTATGATGATGAGGCCCTTACGTGCAGCCGCAACTGCATCTTCTATAGCTAGGATGGTAGGTTACACTCCCAAATAATTTCTCTCTCTCTGTCTCTCTCTCTGCCCTGCGATGGACTGGCAACCTGTCCAGGGTGTACCCCGCCTTTCGCCCAATGTCAGCTGGGATTGGCTCCAGCCCCCCGCGACCCTGTACGCAGGATAAGCGTTTGACGATGGCTGGCTGGCTGTCTCTCTCTCTCTCCCACACACTCACAAACACACACATAATACACATGCTACAAAAAAAATCATACTTAAAAGGCATCGCTTTCATTGAAAGTGACACTAATCCATGCGTGCACCAAAACACAGACCAAGGAAAGTCACACATACACAGCTCACTCTGCACACCCACAAAGTAAATTAAATAATGCAGATCTATACACACACACGTGTGACAACGGCAACCACCTATTAAAAACAACAATTAAATCTCAGTATGGAGGAGTGGCAGCCATTCCCCCTTTAGGAACCAACATTTACTAGTTTAGGGATGAGAGGAGACTTTTGCTCACAAGGCAAAGACAATTGACACAGATATAATCATTACCTCCACAAAGCCAGGATTGCATTGTTCCAACACGGACAACGTGTTGCTAATTTGCACCTTAATAGGATGGCCAATCTCTAGGGGGGAAATATGCTCCCCAAATAGCCTTCTTTCACAAATCTTGCAAAGTGCCTGCGGGTGTAGAGATGCAAATGCTGAGGTTTTCCATGGGCAGTACTTCTCACAACACAGCACTGCCCCCCCATGGTTATCAGTGGAACAGCAGGAGAGCAAATTCTCAGGCTCATTGGAGTCCACTCTGATGTTTCCAATGCTGTCAATACAAAGCCTGTTATTTTTATATGTGTGTTTTACATATTAACAACAACATTATCTTCGGAAACATAAAGAATGATATGGGAAATCAATATTATTATGTAATATGACATGACATATGTCCAACAAACAGCCCAACATGGAGGGAACCTTTAGATTTGAAAGAAAGGTCAACATTTAAACCCATAGATTATTGGCAAGATGTTCAAAAGGAGATAAAGGTGATTTTTAAATTGATTTTGGGAATCAATCTGACTCTGAAACCAGCACTCTTTATCCATCCTAATCATATATCAGATGGTATGTTGAGTTACTTATCAATGGTTTAAACTATAGTTGACAGCAGAAATATGGTCAGACAGATGTCTGATAGTTGCACAGGCCAGAAGATGTACCTAAACATGCATCTTCTAAAACTGTATCTGTTCTCCATCAAGATCATCGTCTCCGTATTTGGGATTTGCTCCGTTATGAAAAAAATAGTATAGTATAGTTTAAATATGTGAGCAAGACACAAAGACAGTGTTAGGATAAGGAACAGATGCCCCCGCCGCTGGGAAATCTGCAGGGAGAGTCGACGGCGAACTAGCAAATGAAATTAAATGTTTTTCAAAATACTGGTGAGATTCAAAAGAGCCACAGTGATGCCTAAATGTCAAAAAGGGGGAAAGTGGATAAGAAAAAAAGCAGCTTGAAGGATTGCTTTGTGGCTTGTTGACATTGGGTTACATTCTGTGGGCTTGTCAGGTCATTTATCTGCACTGCACAGCTGCCATTGTTGAGGGCAGTGAGACGCAAGGACGCGGACCTCAACCTCTTTACAAGCTGCAGGAAGCCTTGAGAACTGGTGACAAATGGCCAGAGAGGTAGACTTTGGAGTCTATGAGCATTAATAAAATAAAAAAATAAACAGTAAATCAGCCTTCATTTATATGCACAACAACAAAAGTGGCACATTTGCACTTTCCCTCCCAGGACAGTAACACCTTTGATTTTCAGTTCAGACCAGAGCTGCTGCCCTGTCACTTCTACATCCTAACACAAAATCTCAAGGGACACTTCCAAGTAATTAATATTTTTAAGAGTTGTGACAATTGGCTGGGGGTATGCATGATAAACAAACACATTATACACCAAACAACAAAGAGTTTTATTTGAAAGTAACCCATAAAGCACCTAAAAAGCTTAATTAACTGAATCAATAATAAAATGTTTTGCTCCCATTTTTCTAGTTGTACAACCGTCATGATATCAAAACAATATGAAACATTCCTCACACACTGCTTTCACAACTGTAACTGTTAAATACCGGAATGGTTCAAAAATATTTATAAATATATAATTATTATAGTTTTGAGACTCTCACACGTACACTGCTAACAAGCTAACAGGAGAAGTGCCAATTTCTCAAAAACAAACATGAAGCTTCTGCTGTGAGACCTTGTTGACACTTTCAAGACAAGATCTAAAAAGTCATCAACAGTAGTACCTGCTAATTAACAAGAATTTAAAAAAATATATATATATATAACTGGAATAAAAACAGGTAAGTGGGCAGACCTCATGGTTCAGAAGCTAAGAATACAAACACCTAAACATGTGATAAAGAACCACAGGTTTTATATAAAAAAAAAACAACCTCAAGTGCATGTGGGGCATGTGACACAAGGCAGAGCAGGTGAAGAACAAGAAGATGAACTGTACTAATGACTCTGCTGGACATCACCTGTCCTCGGACTGCCTCGTTGATCACTGACTGGCCTTTGACCTGGACAAAAAGAGTCACTAAAACTTCATAGTCAAACTTCAAAGTCATGTTGTCCCCTGCCAAATGCAACTACTTCACAGAGTGCAATCCCCCAAACAGCTTTTAGAACAAGTGCCCCTCCAGTTTGCAAAGTATTGTAGATCCAATCAAACTGAACAAGACATTTCATGAGAAGTGTGAGGAAAAAACAACATTGTGGGTATTTGCATTTGTATAGTAAAAAATTTCACTACTGAGCCACTGAATACAGTTGTATAATGCTTTCTGAGGAAATTACTTAAGTGACATCACCTAGATATTTCAGCATGTGCTTGGAGACTAAAAATATTTTAAAGCAATAGTTTAACATATTGGGAAAGATGCTTATTGTTTTGTGGAGAGCTAGATGAGAAGATCAATACCTCTCTCATGTGCATAGAGTATGGAGCTAGAGCCAGGAGGTGATTAGCTTGGCTGACAGAAAAGACTGGAAGCAAGGGAAACATATGCCGTTCCTACCAACACTTCTAAAGTTCACAAACTAAAACATTATATCTGTTTGTTAATCTGCACACAAACAGCCTAGGAAAATCGCAGTGACGACCAGATTCCAGGAAGGAACTACACCCGGCGGCTGTTCACCAACAAATAGTTACAGCACATAACTCCAATACCTGGCCATGTAAAGACTTGTGAGACTTTTCCTGGTTAAAGGAAAGTCACAAATAGCGTTTTTAAAATTTCTGTTTGTTTACGGTACAACTAACGGGAAAGAACATGACAATTGTCTCTACTTACCTTTTTAGAACTACTTTTAATGTTTGATTTAATATCCTGTGCTACCTTTAGTGTGGATTTAGTAAACTGGGATCTTTTTTCAACTTGTCAAGTAAGCATCTTTGAGTATCTTAAAAAGTGTTATTATTAAGTTTAGAAGCGTTGTTAGGCGTAGCTGTTTCCCCAGTCTTTATGCTACGCTAAGCTAATTATGTCCTGACTCTAGCGCCATACTCGCAAACACAGAAATGAGAACTGAGATGTCATTCTTCTCATCTATCTTTAGTAAAGAAAGTCTGTAAACATGTTCCCCAACATGTCAAAGTATTCCCATTCAAAGTCTGCTTTGCAAACTTCAGCTTCAGCATTATGGGAAGTGTAGGATCCAGTGTTTTTTGGACGATAGAGACTAAAAGTCAGTGGCGTTCGTGGCAGGATTTGGCAGAGGTCAGTACTAAGGTGACAATAAAATCATGGAAGAGAGATTACATGGGCAGCTTCTTAAACACCTCCGCCACCAGGACACACCAGTTCTCCTACAAGTACGCCAACGTTATGGAAGTGCAATACAAAATTGGTAGAGTACACCTTTAACGTTACTCCAAGAAAACAAACTTCTCCTTCATGCATACAGTACAATAACAAGACATAAAGACTACAGACAAAGACATAAAAAGTTTGAAATGCAAGGACAAACAACTTAGTTCTGTTATCATACAGAAAACAAGACAACAAAGGTTGACGACACATGAAGGAAACCAACTTATTTTCCATTTATGTATGTGAGAGCAAACTCACACTCACACATATGTACGCTCAAGGGCAGCGCTGAGACTGTATGGGTGACAGAATATTTTCCAAGCTGTTTTGCTTCACAAATTTTCATTTAGACAGGAATATGCTAAAAGCCACCCCCTGCGTGTGTTACCCACAGGTGGTAGAGTTTCCGTTTTCCCACCTCCTGCTATCGGCTTCCGCTCCTGACAAAGTCACAACTTCAAAGTCAAAACAGAGGAGAGGTGTGACACATACACACAAACGTGCACGCAGGCCACACATATTACAAGACCCGTTTTCCCCCCACATTTCCTCCCCTGCTATCCACTGGGGCTCTTTTGCCCTTTGTGATGTATAATTGAAGCTGTGTGAAATTTCACCAACTCGTTCCCAGCCGATCCCACTCGGAGCTGAACTTTCACTTCTCTCATCATATTTTGGAATATTCTCTCTGAAGTGGAGAGACCAGCTCTTTGAACATGCTGGTTAACATACCCACCACAACCACCCTGACCCATCTCTATTACACATCCTTCTAACTTTATCACAGAAAAAAGAACACAGTGTCTTTAAGAAACAGTTCAGATAGTGCCAAAGTCAGATTCGGCAAAAGTTTACTAAACTTTATTTGAATTAGTCAGACTTTCTGGAACTTATGTCGTCCTGTGGGGCCAGGATATGGCTGGTGTTATTTCCTCTTTTTGATTTTATTTTAAAAATATCAAACAGACCCCAACAGTTTCATTGGAACTCCTTTTTTTTTTTTTTTTTTTTTACAGTCCCTATAGAAACAGTTTGACAGTGTTTCCTGTGGATTATCTAGAGTAACAGGGGCATGGTTTCTGAAGACAGTTATTGCTTTTGAATTTTCTAAGCATCATTTTTCAAAGTTCAAAGCTTTGAGTACATCAAAGCTTGCTCAAAGTAGCAGCAGACATCTTATTTTCTTCTTATTTGATATTTCAAAACCTGGGCAAAGAAAACCAAACCTACCTAGATGTCAGGGAATACCAGGAAAGGTACGAGGTAAGTGTGCCGTTACTCTAAATCCTTTATCCACTCTGCTGTCAGCCTTCTCAGTTTGTTAGTGAGTTTTAAAAATTGTTTTTATATTGTTTTCTATGGCCTCATTACTTTCTGTATCTTTTTAGATTGTTGATCTTCTAAGATTGTTGTTTTGTATTTATAGTTATTTATTACTGGTGTTTTTCAACTCACTTGCATTTTTCTGGACCTTTTATGTAAAAGCTGGCATAATTTCATCCACAGCACTTCCAATCTGTGTTGACTGAAAAGTTAGACACAAGTTCATTCTTGACCTTGGAAAGGCCTCTAAATCTCCAACTTCACTCTCACCCTTCCTCTATCTCTGTAACAATACAGCTTATCTGACCCTTTCATTTGTCACCTGCCCACCAGATACAGTGTTTCGGCCTTTCCCAGTCATCTGATGTTCCACACCCATTGGCACAACTACTCTTTATTACCTAATTAGCCACTTAGTATACTGCACAAACCAACCCCTTTCTCACAAGCACTTTGCCTGATTGCAGATGTTCCTTTTCAGTCACAACCTTCCAGCTGTTACTCTGCTTGTGTTCTGCCACCTGCAGTTTGACAAGTCTGTTTCCTGCCTTCCTGCCCTTGACCTCCAGATTTGTTAGCTTTTGCTTCAAACTCTGAACCGTTACCGTGTGATATGAAGGCTTTGGAAAAAAGCTAGTAAGTGGACTTTGGGTTGTAGTTGTTTGGCCTGACTAGCGTTTCCAATGTCAAGATAAGCTAACTCAAAGGGGAAGTACTCAAGTTGTTATGGATGGCTGAAGGTTCTGGAAAAAGTTAGTTAAGTGGATCTTAAACCTGCAGTGAGGGACTTATGTCTCACCTTCTTGCAGTGAGAGTAATTACACAAACACTGTTGATTCATAACATATGCCTACAGGTGAGCATGCCCCAGGATGGTGTTCAGAAATACAGTATCTCACAAAAAGTGAATACACCCATCACATTTTTGATTATATCTTTTCATCTGAAAGACAAGAAATGACGCTTTGCTACAATGTATAGTGAGTGTACAGCTTGTATCAAACGAAAACATCACACAGCCATTATTGCCTAAACCGCTGGCAACAAAATGAGTTATAATCAAATATTTACAAAAATGTGTGGGGTGTACTCACTTTTGTGACATCCTGTAGCTACAGAAATACTGAAAAATGTCCAGGACAATAATCCATATTTATGCAGTAATTGTATATATTAGTAATTAAAAGAGTAATTGTTATAGCTACATAGCCTACTTCAAATATTTTACAAATACCAACCTGTCCAAGAGCAGTAAAGCCACATTTTGTCTGCCCTCAGTCCTGAGGAAAAGCTACACCAAGGGGTATCCGTGTTTGTCCTAGACATCAATCACATTCTTGTTTGGACTGTGTTTCTTTTTTACATGGAGCATCAGAAAAATTTATTTTTTCCTGCCATACTCCCAGTTGCTGTAGCCTACTCCGTCGCTGCGGTTGCTCCAGAGCCATGTCGAAACAGAGTTGTGTCATCGCTGTTCAATTTCAATTAAAGTGGCTTTATTGGCCTGACTACATACTCTTTAACATTGTCAGAGCATATTCACACAAACTATACAATCATGATAAACATAAATAAACAAACAAACAATTCTCAATAATAAATATTCTCCAATGGATCTTTTTTTGTACAGCAATGGTGAATTATGGAGCTCTATTCAGCATTGTATTCTATTGAATGTAATGTACGTTCATATATATGTAAAGGTCCCACACTCCAGTTTTAAAATGCAATTGTTTTGTCACATGTCAGATGAATGCTTTGAGAGTTTTTGCAGTGCTTTAAAGGTTATGTGTGTCTACTTCTTACAAAGAATTTAGTCATTCTTGGTGTTTCAATCTGATGACAATGACAGCTCCAGTATGTAACCACTGACAAGACCATCATAAAAAAAATTCTTCAGCTGTGGTCACAGACAATTTCTGTGCCTAGTTAAGCCTGGACACGTGCATTTGCAGTAGAAATGCACCATTTACAACTGTATACACACACAGACTGGTGTATTCTTCCTCTCTTACACACACAGTCAAAATAACCAGCAGGACTTCCTGCCCCTCTGTGTGACAGTAAACCTTTAATGAGTAATAAAAGAAACCTGACCTTGAGCACAGTGTGATACTGTGATCAGATCGGATATAGAGCTGAATGGAGCAGAATGCGGAGAGAGCGCGAGGACGCAGTGAGGACAGATTAGGTGCTTTCTCTTTTTTTGTGTGAAGATTTGCTGGTCAAAAGTATCAGAAAGTGCATTCGACACCAAAAACGCTTGCTGTGTTCTTGACAAAATGGCAACAAAGAGGCCACAGGCCTCCTGATAGTTTCAGGTCAAAAGACAACAACACATCTAGCTTCAAACTGGGACACATTTGGCTGCAGATCTGTGAGGCTGTTCTGACATGATCACAATGACAAAGCTAACATGTTGATGTTTGGCAGGTATAATGTCTACCATGTTCACCACCTTTGGAGTGTTTGCATGCTAGCATTTACTAATTAGCATTAAATATGAAGTACGGCTGCAGCTGATGTCTATAGTTTAATAAATGTAACTGTATTTGGTTAAAAAGCAAAAGACTGGATAAATTCAAATTTAGACCTGATGATGGTGATAGATGAAAGGTTAAGAGATATTAGTTACAATTCATTATGAGGGGAACATGAATGTGTTGTACCAAATTTCATAGCAATCCATCACATTTAATTTCAAATCACAAATGTGAATCTCATGATGGCGCTAGAGAAAAAGTCAGGTGATCTCCAAAGTCAGGATGGATTCATCCTCTGGAAACCATCAATGTCTACAAAAAAAATGCAAGGCAATCACTCCAATAATTTGTTCAGCTATTTCAGTCTGGACCTATTGTTAAGTATCAACTACGAATAAAGACACAAATTGTTTTTTTTAACATTTTATTCATTTTCCAAATTCATATCAGTAGACTTGGAGAAATAAAAGGTATTTTTTCCTTTTTAAACATTCTCTTAAACAAAAATATAACAACTATTTACAGTCACTCGTAAAAAAATACATAAAAAGCATACGAGCAAAATCATTTTGTCTTTCTAAAAGACATAAGTTACAACAGCTATGAGAAGTGTGAGACGAAAGCAAACTTGAAGCCACAGACCAAGTTAATACCTCTTTGTACAGATTGTGCAGCACACTCACCACATATAAGCTTATTGTTGTGCATTTCTGCTGTAATGCCAAAAGATGTCTACATAAAAACACATTCACATCTCTCTTATTGCATTCCAGGTAACATAGCAGGACATGATGATTGATGATATTTTCATCAATCTGTGGGAGAGGTGAAGTTTATCCTCTCCAGTTTTCTGTTAAAAACACTGACATATTGTGTTCACAGTGCCAAGAGCTGCTCACTGCCAGATCCTCCATGAAAACACACCTAATTGTATGTAGAGCAGGAGAAGAGCGGGTAACAACTATATGAACTTTAGCCTTTAAAGAAAAAGAAGTAGCATTTTGGAGTGCTTATAGAGCATGTGTGAGGAATAAAACAAACTCCTCTTTAGCTAGGAAACAACATTGATGGAAAGACTAAAATCCCGAACAATAATTTTATAGAAAAACCAAAACTGTTGCTCGATGTTTAGCTGTCAAACAAACATTTGAAAGCAGGTAAAAATATATAGCTTTTCCTCTGATTTCTGTGCCGTTCATTACAAAACATCTGGGCCAACTCTTGGAAGGAGTATTTGCCAATATCTGTTTAATTATCCATGCTGAACATTAATACTGATTTATGGTTTAGAATCTGAGGAATACAGCTGTGCAAAAAAATAGTTGTCAAAAAAAGTGTCACTTTCTGACTCAGTTTGTTTAAAAGTTTCTTCTATGGAGATTGTTTTAAAATGGAAAAAGGGACTAGAATGAGGGTCACAGTGGATACAGTGAAATCCATCAGACGAGTACAGTGCGGAGAAAGTTTAAAGTCCAGCTGAGCTGACAGGGTTGAGAGAGAGGCAGAGGGGGGAAACTATACTACTACACATGGCGTCATGGCAGGGCTTGTTCTGTTTCAGTTCAAACACACACAATAGCATCTACAAACTCCTCTCAATCATCGAGACAGAGTTTGAATGATGTCCCCTTGTGTCATGAAACAAATGGCACAGGAGCAAATTAAAGCTGCAAACTAAGAGGGACTTTTACATAAAATAACTTCTTTTCTTTATGTGCTGTAAGCCCAGACTCAACAGTGAAGACACACAGTCGTATCCCAAAACACAGCAGCAATTAGAATTATATACAGAGCAGAAATGGCACCAACAAGTGTGAAGCGTGTGAGGGGAGAAAACAAGTCATGAACTACAACAAGACTCCTGCCCGAAGACAGAAACAGGGCAATCGAAACCTTGGATTATTTCTTATAACAAAATATTCAAAAATAGCCTTTATAGAGGACTCTCTTCTCTCATCTATACATGATCAGTTAACATTAATTTATGGCAAAGAAACGACAAAAATATATATGTATAAATTCATATATATGCCATGTATATATTAGCATTAATCATTTCAAGTCTTTGTGTGGCAAAACGATACAAAAGAAGCATCACAGAGCGCGAGACAGACCGCAAAAGAAGAAAAAGCCTAATTCCAGTTACACCCCTGCTGCATTGCAGATAAAACACAATTAAAAACTATTTTTCTGTTTCCAAAAACATTACTCAGAATGTACAAATTTACTTCAGTTTTCAATACAAATAAACAATTTTTAAGCAAAGCCTTTAAATATTCTACAAAATTTACTATGAACATGGAGAATGGAGATGGAAGCCAGGCGTTAAAATACATCATCTGTGGACTTGTTTTGTTGTTTGTCCTTTTAAATAAGAAGCAAAAACCCGATATGAGGTGTACACTGTGAGCACATGGTCAAATTTTATGCTGCGTCTCATATTCCTGCTGCATTATAAACAAATTTACAAGGTCAAATGAACCTGGAGCATTATACTTCAACATTTCAGCTTGTAATTCAATAGACGACTAGTCTAATAAACACTGTAAACAAAACATGTAAGCGTCGGTGTAAACACTGATTTATTGTGTGTGTGTGTGTGTGTGCGTATATGCATGCACGTTGTGCGACAGCACAGTGCTAATTTATTGTTTTATTGTAGCTGCTGCAATAGAATGATGACACGCGTTTTTACTCTACAGGAAGCAGCGATGCGTTTGTTCTTCAGCTCATTAAAAACGAGTTATAATACAGTTTTTACACAACATCCAGGAGGCAGCATGCCGCTAAAGTACCTCGCGTCAGACTGAACGAGCAATAAGAGAGGTGGCCGGGTGGCGGAGAGCACGACATGAAGACACAGAACTGCTGGAGAAGCTGTTCTTTTCCCTATAACAAAGTCCAATAAGTGGTACACACAAACAGATGTGCTCTCTCTTACTTTAGGAGTGTCATTTCTCTTTTAGAAAGAGGAGTGGAAAATATGCAGAGGGGCTCTGTATTATATATCAGTATTGGGATTAATAAAGTTTGTTTTGCTGTGCATTTGGTTCGTTGTGTGGGAACTGAAGTTAATTATGTAAATGTGCATCATCAGTGCCAGGGTTTGATGGAGGCCCATTAGACCTTTTTTTCCTTTTCTTTGTTGGAGAAATCTCAAAATCAGTTTTTTTTTTTCTTGAATCATATTCATCTACATTCATCTTATTTCGAGCTGAAAGCTGACGACAAACAAAAACAGCAGAACAAACAAAGAAAAAAAAAAATCCCCTACGAGCTAATGTTCGTCGTAATACTTGCACACTACTGACTGCACCTTTGTGTCCCTTTGTCTGCTCCTCCTCATTATTCTCATATAAAAGTTGAAAGGAAGAGGGAAAAAAAAAATTCACTGTACATGTTAAAAGTGTAAAAACCATGTGAAACAGCTTTAGACAAGAGAGCTTGAAACTCAAAATGGAGGTACATGGTGGTCTGTTTCCAAAGAGGCCAATTTCTTCTCACAAGACGTCGTTATTCTTTCTACTATTTGTCCTTTTTTAAAAAAAAAAAAAAACATCCGTCTACGGTGATGCGACACCATCACGCCGCCTCTTTCTGCTTTGTTCAAGAGTTTTTAAAAAGTATCTTTCTTTTCTTCTATGTTTTGTAAAATGGGTTTAAAAAGAGATGGCTGTAAGAGTTCTGGGAGATGGAGAGTGGTCACATGACCCACAGCTCTGATCACACAGGAGAATGTGCTCTGATACGTGGTGATGGCAGGCTGCTAGCTTAGTCCAAAGCCTGATCACCACGACTTGGCCCGTGTGAGAATATCTGTGTGCGACGTCCATGTCCTTACACCGCTGACACTTGTTCATCTGGAATAGAGAAGAGAGGACAAAGTTTGGCAGGGAGTCGACAGGTTCCTAAGCGCTAAATTTTAGACTTTTAAAGACTTCCAAATGCCAGAATTAAACTCAGTATCTGTTTCACCTCTCAGGCCAGACTGTGAAAGTATAATCGAAACCCGTATGGACGATATAGCCTAGAATTATTTATCTTCTTACACTTATGCACCAGACTCACTTTAAGAATGTCCCAAAAAACAAAATAAGTTACTTCAGGAACGCATTGCAGGTGGAACTCTTAAAATCCAAATTTCACTGTTATAATTTTTTTCTTAAGTCTCATTTACATAATTTACACACTTTATGTTTTATTTTGCAACATAAAGATGATCCTTGGTGATATTGTATGAAACTATCTGAGAGCACAGACATGAACTTGAATGTGTCGTTTTATATGAATTAATCCTTAATGGAGTGACAAGTTAAAGAGAGGGATTTTTTTTTTTTTAAATCATGGAGAAGTTCTTTTACTTTCTGTTTTTGTGCATTTTTGTAAGCTTGTGGTCATTTAATATCAGGGTCCAACAACCTGCAACTGTCATGTAAATGAACTAAGAGATATGTTTAGTAGAGGCGTGTATTGTGTAAGTAAGGGAACCAATAGTTTTTTTTCTATGACTACTCTTTGAAACATCGTCGAACTCTGAAAATGAGTGCTGCTCTATCATGTCATTGTCTTGGGGGACGTACCATCCTCACTATCAGCCAGATCCTGCGGTGGGAGACACATGCTGGGCGGTCTGGAGTGGCCCTGCATGGCGGCGGCATTCCGGGCCTCTTGATGGTGGAGGTGATGGTTAGCAGCCAGCCTCCGTGCCTCAGCCAGACCGCCGGCCACTCCAGGGCTCTGCAGGAGTTTGCTCCTCTGCAGGGCCACACTGTAGTCTGGAGGTCTGAGGTGTGGAGGCCTGGGGAGGAGACCTCCTGGCCCACCTACTACTCCGTCTGTGAGGCTGAGATCCCCCAGAGCCAGACCCTGGTAGCCTGGAGGGGTGGGAGGAGGAGCTCGGTAACGCTCATCCATGGCGGGGGAGGTGACACAGTACACTAGATGGAGGTGTAGATAAAAGAAAAAAATAGAAAGGAGGGATGGAGCAAAGAAGGAGGGGAGTGAGGGATGAGGAGTGAGGGGGGTGAAGAAGTTGTCGGAAAAGGAGGTGTGCCGGGAGTTGTGTGAGGCAGGGGTGGGGGGGAAACAAAAGAAAATGATGGAAAAATAAAATCAATGTGATGTTTCACAAACACAATACACAACTATACATGCGCCAAAATGTGTTGAAAATTATAAGAAAAATATACAACCAATGAGATGGATGGCTTCAGCTCATACAGACAGAACTAGAGCTGCAACTGATGATTACTTTCATAAATCAATTATATGTCATTTATTTACCGGATTAATTGATCAATCGTTTGGATCTTAAAACATTAAGAAATAGTGAAACCTGACATTATTCTACCAGAGCCCGAGGTGATGTTTTCAGATTATTTGTTTTGTCTGACCAACAGTCCAAAACATAAAGCTATTAAATTTATAAGAGACGTAAAGCAGAGCAAATCCTCACATTTGAGAAGCTGGAAGCCAAGAGTAGACGTAAATGTAAAATTTTTGTCTACTAGTAGATTCATTGACTAATTGTTTTGGCAGTGGACATAACACTTTCTTAACTCCTCCTCTACAACTTAAAAAAATTCTAAAATCAAAATCAAAGAGAGTTTTGTTATCCTCATAAAACTAAAGAGGTCCAAAAGCAAAAGACAAGCGTACAGCTGATCAGGATGCTCCGGAGAGCCAACAGTGACAACAATGAGATCTGTTTGGGATCTATGAAATGCCAAAGTGCAGCGTTTGCCTGCTGTTCACTAAATGGTAACAGCAAGTCAAGCAACAGAAAGCTGCAGTAATTCAACTAAATCAACAGCAGACTTAACTTAATTTACTGCATGCAAGTCTCATCTAAAGACAGCCATCTTGATATTCATTACGAAGAGAGCTTTAGCACAATCTGATGTGTTGATGTGTTGTGAAGCACAGAATAGCTTCACAAACAAATCCTTAAGTGGGGAAGACTATTTTCTAATGTAACTATCCACACAATCACACGCCCCCTAAACATACGCTCACACACGTAGCGACAGAGTTGACCGCTGTCACACTGTGTTTACAGGGAATCAAACTCCTGACCCCTCACCTATCAGGCCCTTCTCTGTGCTTGACGTCACCGTTTTGTAGACAGGGTCTGTGCTTTGCCCTCCTTCCTCGTTGGATGGTGAGGAGGGCTGCTCCGAGGTGTTTCGACGCTTTATCGTCCCGTAATTCCCCTCGTAGGTGTCCGACAGCGAGCTGGACGACGCCCAGCTCTGCCGGGACTGATTGGACAGATCCGAGCTGGAGTTTCTGGAGTGCTGCTTGGCGGCGTCCTCGTTCGCCCACGAGTGCCCGCCGGCTGTCTCGACCTCCGCTATCGGCCCGGCCAGCTGCGTGTGCTTGAAGCCACCAAGGTGCGTGTGTGGGAGGGAAAGCGGATGCCCGTGGATGCCGTGGTCCCAGGGCCGGCAGGAGGAGGCGGGGAGGCTCTGGAAGGAGTCGTGGGAGTTGGAGGAGCAGGACGTCCAGCTTCCACGGCCGCTGTCAACAACTGAGTCCAGAGAGGTGTGGTCCGGGGTCAGCTCCTCCGTTGAGGTGGAGGAGGTGAAGGTGGAGGCTCTTGCTACGTATCCTCGGGCCAACGACGTGGAACTACTGTAGACAAAAGAGTGTGAAATAATCAACAGGTGTTTGTGTTGTGTATGTATTAGCATATTTACATCAATACTTTCAGTGTTAAATAAAATAGCCTGGGTAAGATTCAAACCAAGGATAATATTAAATATATAGTTAATTCTGTGTCAGAGTACTGAGACCTGGTGAGAAGTAGAGGCAGTGTACATGTACCAAGCCTAAAACTATAAAAGAAAGAAAGAAACAGAGAGAGGGGAAGTGAAAACTGTGTAGCACAAGATTACAACAAACTGTTGAGTGGTGGTAAAGTTGGAGGCAAGTCATACTGAAATTAACTGATAAAGAAAAGCGAGCAAAGGAGGAGGGTAAATAACTATAAAAAGCTGTTGGCTGGAGGCCAGAGAGTCAAAACACCAACAAATGAAAGTAGGATAAAGTTCAGTTTCACACAGATGATCCGCGTTGCCTCTTTTCAACTTTCAACCAAAATGTCACAAGATGAATTACTATACAGATTTTTTTAAATGTTTTTTGTTGTTTTACCTGTAAAAATACAGTTACTGTGAATGTTCAGCCTTTAAAGTTAATACCTCATCTGTCCACTTGCTCTTTACAAAATGACAACAAAAAAATTTGACAAGGATTCCTGCATGATAGATAGACTATGTCTGGCTTTTCATAAAGCAGCAGTTTGATTCACTCACACGGTTTTACAGGACAAACAAGCCACTCAATGAAACTGAGCCATATTTCATAAAACAGGCCGGTGTTACGCGGCAAGGCTGCGGTGGTAATATAATATCAGAGAAGCAGACAGATTATTTTATCCAGCGATGTTTTATAGCCTCCATTTTGTTAGACAGAATGGCCTGATCATGGAGGAACAATAAACAAACAGCAGACAATAAAAAAGGTGTGTTGTTTACTCGGCCAGATTGAAAAGCCGCCTGCGTTAAAACCGATACGCTGTTAACGGAGAAGAGGAGAGCAGAGGGCAGTAAATGTGGGATGCTAATAAAAACCTGCAGAGTTTTACGACTTCCTGTTCAGAGTTTTAACGAGGAAAGGACATAATTGGAATCCAGCTGGGTGAGGAAATGGAAGAGTGGCTTGAGGTAGCAGGCCATGTACGTGACGTGCATTTTTATTTATTTATTTATTTTTACTCATGTTGGCTGTTGGGAAGGTTTCTGATGATTAAGTGTTTGTGTGTGAGTGCATCCCCGTGGTTTGAGGCTTGAGTCATGGCTGTGAAAAAGTTATTTGCTCTCATAACAAGGTGTGGGTATGATGTGTGCTAACGAGGATCCTGATAAACAAATTAAGAAGTTTGGAAGATTGGATCTGTACACTACAAAATGAAAAGTCCATCTTGAAAAGAGGCCCAAAATCTTATGTCCTTAGGTTAGTTTAGCCCTATTCGGACGAGATTTATTTCTGTAAAGGGAGGAGGGGTGATAATGCTGAGCTAGTGAGTGCTTTTAATCCCATTCGTAATGCATAAATCCTAATTATCTACTGTTTTACTGAACTTGCAGGTCGTCCAGTAATCTCAGTTCAGTCCAGAGAGAAACCGTGTATCTCACTTACATCAACTGTTTGTAGGCAAAAGCTCACTGTAACCCTGTGACTTGAGTGCATATACAGTGGGTACGGAAAGTATTCAGACCCCTTTAAATTTTTCACTCTTTGTTTCATTGCAGCCATTTTCCAAAAATCAAAAAAGTTCATTTTATTTCTCAGTAATGTACACTCAGCACGCCATCTTGACATTGACAAATTTATTAAAAAAGAAAAACTGAAATATCACATGGTCATAAGTGTTCAGACCCTTTGCCGTGACACTCATATTTAACTCAGGTGCTGTCTATTTCTTCTGATCATCCTTGAGATGGTTCTACACCTTCATTTGAGTCCAGCTGTGTTTGATTATACTGATTGGACTTGATTAGGAAAGCCACACACCTGTCTATATAAGACCTTACAGCTCACAGTGCATGTCAGAGCAAATGAGAATCATGAGGTCAAAGGAACTGCCTGAAGAGCTCAGAGACAGAATTGTGGCAAGGCACAGATCTGGCCAAGGTTACAAAAAAATTTCTGCTGCACTTAAGGTTCCTAAGAGCACAGTGGCCTCCATAATCCTCTAATGGAAGACGTTTGGGACGACCAGAACCCTTCCTAGAGCTGGCCGTCCGGCCAAACTGAGCTATCGGGGGAGAAGAGCCTTGGTGAGAGAGGTAAAGAAGAACCCAAAGGTCACTGTGGCTGAGCTCCAGAGATGCAGTCGGGAGATGGGAGAAAGTTGTAGTAAGTCAACCATCACTGCAGCAATCCACCAGTCGGGGCTTTATGGCAGAGTGGCCCGACGGAAGCCTCTCCTCAGTGCAAGACACATGAAAGCCTGCATGGAGTTTGCTAAAAAACACCTGATGAGACTGATGAGACCAAGATAGAACTTTTTGGCCTTAATTCTAAGCGGTATGTGTGGAGAAAACCAGGCACTGCTCATCACCTGTCCAATACAGTCTCAACAGTGAAGCATGGTGGTGGCAGCATCATGCTGTGGGGGTGTTTTTCAGCTGCAGGGACAGGACGACTGGTTGCAATCGAGGGAAAGATGAATGCGGCCAAGTACAGGGATATCCTGGACGAAAACCTTTTCCAGAGTGCTCTGGACCTCAGACTGGGCCGAAGGTTTACCTTCCAACAAGACAATGACCCTAAGCACACCGCTAAAATAACAAAGGAGTGGCTTCACAACAACTCCGTGGCTGTTCTTGAATGGCCCAGCCAGAGCCCTGACTTAAACCCAATTGAGCATCTCTGGAGAGACCTGAAAATTGCTGTCCACCAACGTTTACCATCCAACCTGACAGAACTGGAGAGGATCTGCAAGGAGGAATGGCAGAGGATACCCAAATCCAGATGTGAAAAACTTGTTGCATCTTTCCCAAAACGACTCATGGCTGTATTAGATCAAAAGGGTGCTTCTACTAAATACTGAGCAAAGGGTCTGAATACTTATGACCATGTGATATTTCAGTTTTTCTTTTTTAATACATTTGCAAAAATTTCTACATTTCTGTTTTTTTCTGTCAAGATGGGGTGCTGAGTGTACATTACTGAGAAATAAAATGAACTTTTTTGATTTTTGGAAAATGGCTGCAATGAAACAAAGAGTGAAAAATTTAAAGGGGTCTGAATACTTTCCGTACCCACTGTAAACACAGTGATTGTATTATGTTTATCTTGACATTGCAAAAAACACTTTTTTTAAAGCACTTAAAAACATAGTTTATGTTTAACACTCTTTTCAAATGAGCAAAATGAGCTGAACTGAAGTGAATTACCTTGTGCTGGGCTGGTTGTAATCAGCATTTAAGTGTGCATGCGTTGCCACTGTGCTCTCAGCAACAGCAGCAGCCAATGTAGTAGTACTAATAGCAGTAGTAGCACAGTTCCTGTTGTTGCTATTACACCTGTCGTCAAGCCCGGGAGCCGGCACGGAGTCAACTGAACAGATACTGGAGCGGGAGGAGATCTCGCTGTGACTTGAGTCCGACAGGTTGTCTGCTTTACCAGCCGGTAGAAGGGTGTAACCTGGACAGAAAAGAGGAGAGGGCATTTGTTTACATTTGAACATGGGAGCAAGTTTTTTTAGGGAACGTTTGACAACCACTGCACTTCAAGTCACCCTGCACCCAGGAGATGACAAAACACTAAAATCCACACTGAGTTGAGAATATCGGGAGACAATCTGAAATTTTGGTGCCCTTTTTAATATCAAATAGTTAAAATAACACTTTTAATCCAGTAGGAATCCATGTACAGTACTTAACACACATCACATTCAAAACCTACACTACATCAACAAAGAAAGGATAGACAAATGCATCTTTTTTTTGTTTAAATGCATTTCAAAATCGGAAAACAAGTGAAGAATGTTTCATACTGACACAATTTCCTTAATGTTGGGATTAAAAAGTTAAGGTAAATAAACTTTCTGCTTTCACAATGATATATTTTGCTACATTACACCCACGAACAAAGAAGTGCTGCGAGAACTCAGAACAAATTGAAATGGCTTTGCCGTTACTAGCTCAAACAAGGTCTGCCTTTTCTCTATCTGCTTTGACGGTTCAATGTAAAAAAAAAAAGTCTCTCACTTTCTACTGTTCAACTCATGGTGGATATGAGACTCTTTTCTCTCAACTAACACTCGCTTTTGTGGTTCCAAAATTAAATGTGGCGGCATTAATTTAAGAGGCGTGTGATGGATCCTCTAGAAACGTAATCGATCATCAACCTCCCATTTTATCTCCAATTCACTGCTGTTTACTCAGCAAATAGGTGAATCAGTCAGTTACTGTCTCTGTCAGACAGTCTTTCTCCTGGTGTGTCTGTCCCTGCAGAGCCAAAGGAAGGGGTTGGGGCTGCCCGACCTCCTGGCTCTCTTCTCTGCCTGTCCTTGTCTCTCATCCTGAGGCGAGGGGGGCACAACCTCTCCCGCTCCCTCCCTACCAAGCAAATGCGGCCTGACTGCCATCAGTCTCTCTCTTGACTGACTCCTTTTCCTCAGTATCCTGAATGGTGACATCAGCCTCGTCGTGATGGGGGACTCTGGGGGTTTGGGTCTCATTAACTGGGGCTGGGAGAGAGGTGATAGAGTCAAGGGTCCCCACCCAGGCAGACTGGGAGGAGACCCAGTGTGGAACATGGGATGCACCCCTTGCTTATCCGTAGGGCTTCCTGGTCTTACCCTCTGTAACATTAGCCCTGCATCTTTCTGTGCACCCTGGTGGTTCTGCCCCCTGGATCTCCCTCTCCTTTGCTCTGAAGAAAACAAGCCTCTCTGAACTGCCTCCTGCGTCATCTCCTCTATCTCCTTTTCCACTTCACTTCTTTTCTCCTCCTTCTCCTCCTCTGCCTCATTCTTTCTCTCCCTGCTACTCTCTCGGCTGTGCTGCCTGGTCATCAGTAGGATCCTCTTGTGTAGGAGAGTCCCACCTATGCCATAGCTGCGCAAGCTGACATTGCCGGCCTTCGTGCTGGCGTCGCTGGTCAGTGATGATGAAGATCCCGACAAGTTCATGTGGCTGCAGTTCTGGGACTTGGCCATGCCTCCTACTGAAAAGGCAGAAGGAAAGCTGAAGTTAGAGATGAAAAGAAGGGCTTATTATTTAACTTGAAACAAGAGGATAGTTAGGTATGTCAGTCAAAGGATGCCTAAAAGGCTATCCCAGTTACTATTTATAGCAAAAAAACAAAACAAAAAACATAAATCTAATATCCTGTGCAATTCTATAATTTTCAAGGAAAGAAAAGTATGAAATGAGTAAGTCTGCTTGGAGGTGACTGTTTAACTAAGTCTACTCTGGGCCTCTTGTTGACCTCAACTAACCTCCCCTGGATAAAAACATACAGGTTGAAAAGGTTTCTGTATCACACCTTTGCGTGGGGAGCCCTGCGGCGACACCGTGGGGCTGGAGTGGAGAGAGGAGAGGATGGAGATGGTGTCATCTGTCGAGTTCACTGGAGGTTTCTTCACTACCTGGGGAGAGTTTGAGTCTGGAGAAGACAAAAGAGAGATAACGGTTACAGAAAAGTAAATAAATTCTGAATAGAAGGAGGCATTAAGAAGTAACCCATGACAACACAAGGTGCATAATTATGATATACAGTGAAGTGCAGGTGTACTAACTAAGTGTGCCTATGTCCTTGGCAGTGCTCTTCTTTCGTAGAGGGTTAAGTGGGACCTGGACCTGAAGGACTTGTGAGACCCTGTTTTGTGTTTTCCCAGAGGGCAGAGTTGACCGCAGAGACACCGGAGACATGTCCGACTTGGTGGATCGTCTCTCATTCAAGTTCTTTGACACTAAAACCACAGGAAGAAGACAACAGTGTTTAAACATAATGCAATTACTTAAAAACATCTACCAACTTTTTCACTGACTAAACTCTTTCTGTTAAGTTCAGCTATTCTGTGTGAGGTATGTTAATGGCAAGGAAATGTTAGTCAAAACAAATAAACAAATATTAATTATATAAATACAACATAGGGCAGCAAGGGTGAGAACTAAGAAACCTTTCAAGAACCACCTAGATTTGATTATAAAACTCATATCACATTTTTCAAATGTTTCAAGACTTTCCAGAACCAAGTAGAAAACATACATTAGATCTGTTTTGCAGTTAATCAGATACAAGATTATGACATTCAAAACTGATAAAGGTATCACGTTAGCATACTGGTATTCCTTGGCACCGTCACACAGTTATAAAAAGAGGGAGGATTTGATTAATATTATGGTCAAATACTAATTCTCTCACAGCTGTGATGAACCAATGACACACTGATACAATTCAGATGAACAAAAAAGTAATTTCAGCACAATGACGCATTGTCACTTTAAAGAATTCACATTTCAGTTATTTTTTTTGTTCTACAGAGGATTTGGATGATACAAAACATAAATAATGCAGTGATCTATCAATTAATTCCTGTTATTTTCTGCAAGAGATTTGCAAATACACTAGGTGGCAGTGCAAGCCAATAACACAAATAGAACGTGTGTACAGTACACACTGTCAGATCTCTCTCTCTCTCATATATATATATATATATACCCTCTTTGTCCATGTCCAGCATAACATTTCCTACAGTTAAAACCTGAAAATATTTTCAGCTGTACCAAAATACCTAAAAGTTCAACTCAAATGTATGCAATGATTTATTTGTACTTTTTACTCATATTTGTCTGTGTACCAGGTATATTGAGGGTTAAAGGGTTTATTTTCTACTGACATAGAAAGATATAGAGATAGATAGATAGAAGGATAGATATCTCTCTCTCTCTCTCACCAATAAAGGTACTGATGAATAAATATAAACTGATAACTTAGTAAAGTAGTTTGCACGTTACTCACAGGTGCTGTAGGACGGTTCACACTGCAGGGACATGATTTGGTGTTTCTCCTCGTCAATCTCCACCGTCAGGTTGGACAGGTACTGCTTCACCTTTCTGGCCATCTGAGCGTCTTCGTACAGCTTCTTGGCGTTGAGAAGCGAGCTGCGACGTACTCGCTTTTTATGGGCGCCGCCCTGCACATCCAGCATGTTGGAGTTGGTGCTGCCCTGACTCAAAGACCTAATGAGGGGTTAGAGAGAGGGAGGAAGAGGAGGGAAGGAAGGAAAGGGAGGAGGATAATGAGGACATATAGAAGAACAGGAGATGAGAGGAAGAATATAAAGGAGAAGAAAGAAATGGGAGGAAGTAGGGAGTGTTAAAGATAGATAATGAGATGTGGAGGGATTTCAAAGAGGTGAGAGAAATGAAGTGTTGATAATGAGCACAAGATGAAAGATGAGGGAGAAAAATGAAGATGATATGACACGAACAAAAGAAATGCATGTGGAAGTATAGAAAGGCAGATTGATGGAGAGAAGGAGAGAACGGTACACTGCAATCAGCACAATCACCAATAAAATAGGCTACTTTATCAAATACCCCTTCTACTATAAAATCTGTACATCTGTCTTTGTGTTGTAGCATAGCATTTTGAAATAGGACCATGCAACTGGGAGGGAGGCAGCTCTTGCTGGTGTGCCATGCTATCACAGTACAGAACAGCAGAACATTCTGTCAGATGGACGCAAAAAGGGTTAGGAAACAAAAGATGCACAAGATTCGATATGGGGAATATTATGGCAGGATGCAGATATGAACAAACACCAAACCTGAGTCAAACAGCATCGGTTAATATTTGTCACGTTTTGTTTTACTTTGCCAAGCAGTGACATGTTCAAACCTTTCTTTTTTCCCCTTGAGCACTTCAAGGACTTCTTGTCTATGTTGATTTAAAAGTTGATGATCTTAGTCCATTTAGTAGCTGTTCATCTCTGTTCAACAACTGTTTCCAATGTCCAAAATTTACTTTGAACTTCAAATTTTAAGCCAACATGGAAGAGACGTCCTCAAAGTGCTCATATAATTTGAAAACTGCTGATGAACATTATGTGATATCATCAAAAGCTCTAGAGCAGATACTGAATGGACTTTGAGATTGTTTGATAGGGGTTGTAAGCTGTTTTACTTTTATCATTTTAATTTCATTATCTAATATGTACTATGGTATGTACACACCAGGACTTTCTGGGACTTGCTTAATTGTTGATTGTTTAGTCAATAGAATTGTGTTATTTTAGGTTCTATCTCTTTTCTTGCCCTGTATCCTTGTATGAATGAATGACAATAAATCTGAACTTGAATTTACAGTAAATGCCAGAAATTTTAGACAATCTTCTTTACCATCTACCTATGTCTATGTGAACGTGTTTAGACCATCTTGGTAAAAACAAACACTAGGTATTATGTAAAGCTACTATATGATTCAAACATACAATCTTATGAACAGGGCAAACAATTAATGGGTCAATGATGGACTTCAGTATGGTTCAGGTAAATGGGCACTGCAAATGGAAGGGTTAATCACACACAAGCACAGGCAGACACATGTACACTCAGATAAAGTAAGGGGGGAGTGCATGCAGAGCTTATGGTGGTGGGGGATGCAGGGTGAATAGAATTTCTGCTGGTCCAGACTGAGACAGGATGAAACCGGTACCAGGACAAACTTACCCTAAACTCTTCCACCTCTTCTTCCTGCAAGCAAGAGGTGTGAAGATTGAAGCGTGACTTAAAAGACAAGTTCAGGGGTCGGGGTGGACAAGACTATGTAGAGGTCATGCCACAACAAACAAACAGGAAATGACTGGAGATGGGACGACACCAGACATATGACATCTCCCCATATCAACCTGAAGAGTGCACGTTAGGGCCTTGTGCTTCACACACTCATGAAAACAGGCTCGTTGCGTCACCTTTTGGGTTTTTTTGAAAAACCACTGTCATATATGATACATAAGACGGAAATATTTTTAATCTGAAATAAAAAGTCTTGGGAAAAATATCTTCTCTGACATATTGAGCTTGTAGTAAGAAGGGAATGTCTGCAGGGGGCAATCATGCACTGTAGCAGTGACAGACTGTGATAAACACACAAACGGAGTGATAGAACTACACACTGCGGTTGGCATCAATTCTTCCTCACTTCCAGTCGATCTATGCCTTGTGTCCTTTTGCGGCTACATTCCAGCAGAGCTATGCAATCGAACCAACAAGAACTGTGAACTAGACAGGAAGTGAATGGGAATTGATCGAACCAGACCTGAAGTGTCTGCCTGATCCTGTTGACGAAGGATCCCGTTTGGCTGGTGGAGGAACGGTGTAGCGGTTCCCCTTTTTGCTCACATTTGTGGTCTTCTGTATTGAAGTTGTCCTTTCTAAAAACCTGCAGTCTACTTTGCTATACTGGACTCTCTGCAGTCATGCCTCTTTCTGAGAAGTGACAGTTTGGACTGAACGGAAACAGGAAGCGTTACATATATTTAAAAGGAGCTGATGATTTGGTATCACTTACTACACCACTATGAACAGGCTTACTTGTTGACAGTAAATTAATTTGAAACACTATGCAAATTAACTGTGGATTGTGTTCTGTGAAGCTTTCTGAGCCACAAAATTCCCCTCTGGCTCCCTTTCGCAAGACATTTTCTATAAAAAGCTCCAAAATTTATATTTTCATGGCATTATCCTTGGAAATTCTTAGCTTTTCTGGCTTTATTAGAGATCATTTTTGGATGTGGCACTTTTGTGATGTAGCTGCTGTAATTAAAGCCCCACACAGGGGTTTTAATTTTATCACTGGTGATTTGAAACAGCTTTAAGCGACCAGTATCTGTAAAAATTATACTTTTAAGGCCTCTTCGTATCAAAAATAACCAACCTCTGTCTGAACATGAGGGCAGGGTCCATGTTCGCTGAGGTCAACCGCACCACATGTCTGATCTCCTTGGCGATCATCCTCAGCTTCTCAAAATTCACAAGACCATCAACACTGGAGTCATTGCCTGAGGGGACAAACACAAGTACGAAACACACACACACAAACTGTCAAATCTGTAAAAGAAAAAAAAGCTTTCTCTCTCTCTCTCTCTCTCCATCTCTATCTATAGGGACATAGGGGAGATGCAATTTGCAACAATATTCCTAAGTAATATCAAAGTAGAAATCTCCTCTTTCTTGTCATTCCTCTAGGAGATCAAAGCGGTGTCTTACTTTCATATTGAGTCAGGCTGGGTCGTTTGAGAATTTTAAGAAACTTGCACAATTAGGGAAACTTTCTTTTCAATTCCTATCATGGCTGCCCCTTTAAGAGAAAACCTTTAAGGAGAAGTCTGTTTGGGTACTTTTGACTTGACTCAGTGAGATATCTTAAAAAGGCAATATGGGGAAGCCTTTAGCAGAAGTAAACCTCCTGAGTGACAGACATTGACCTTCCTCACAACACAGAGGAAGTAGGTGACATTAATCTGTACGAAATGACATGTCAAGCTTGAGAAAAGTTATTTTAGGTGTTTTAAAGTTTATAGACAGTTGACACATGTAAGTAGCTAATACACGCAAAAAAAATTCTGGGCTTTCCACACAGCCATCTACCTTCATGTAAGAAGGTGAGGTCCTTCTTGACCACTGGGAAGAGCGGGATGATGGGTGGCTGCATGCTCTGGCTGCTCAGGATGTTGCGGTACTTGGCCATGTTCCTGGACGGGTCAAAGACATCCTGCAGGTCTCCGAACAGCTTCTCGTACTTACTGGGCAACTTCTCCCACGAGCTCCGCAGCCGAGCCACCGGTGCCAAGTTCAGGCCACTGTGTGAGCGACGAAAGGGTCGCAAGGAGGGTGGCAGAGAGGAAGCAGGGAGGCAGAGATAAATAGGTTATGGTGGGAAGAAGGGAGGAGAAGGGTGAAGGTAGAAATGAGGGAGGGGGAAGAGGGAAAGGAGGGGAGAGGAGAAAGAAGAAAGGAGTATCGTTTTAGTGTGTATGTTCAATCCATCCAAATCAAAACCCCATACTGGCAGTAATTACTCCATTTCGAGTTAACTATCTTCAGTTAGCAAGGTCTCCATTTTCCAGAGAAGGCGGCCCCTTTGAGGCGATGTCATCGCTGAGCAGACTCATTTAGACAGCTGATAATTATGACTGACACAGCATTTATTTCTGCTCTCGTCTTTCATTATCTGTCCAGTTCCTGTCCCTTGCTCTTTCGCTCATCATCTCAACTGCTGCTACTACCTTTCTGTGTCTCCCTCACTTTTTTCTCTCTTGTGTAGGAACAGGTTTGTTTTTCCAGACTTTCTGCATGAAATCTTTCACACACACACACACACACACACACACACACACACACACCTCCCAGCAATACCCCTGTCACCAGGCAGGTTATGCATCAGAGAGCCATATGTGCTAAGACCTCCTGCTGTTGGGAGGAGTGTCAAGGTACGTGGAGGTCAGACACTTCTTCTGTTCTGAAGAGCCTTTTACAGCAGCGAACAGAGGATCACCATACTGCTCAGCTCCTTAAAATATGAGTTCAGATCTAAGACCCAATGTTACAGCTAAGAGGACAGCTAAGACTCCTTGGTACATTAAGAAAGAAAGTCGAGAGAAGGTTGTATTGCAGAAACTGTAATATTAATGTGCATCACTGTAGATGTAATAATATTACATATATTACAGAGATAGCTGTTGCAGAACTGCATCATCATGCATTTAGTTTTAACGCATGATGCTGTAATATTGCAGAAAATATCATCAGTGATTGTTTATACTAAAGATACTGTCGAAGAGCACACTACAAAACAAACGTCCAATTAACCAGGCTAGGCAACAGAGAGAACATGACGTGCTGTTTTTGAATAAATTACTCTCGGGACTGGGACAGTGTTGCAGCAGAAAATGAGCAAACATGGACAGATGACATCATCTCCAGGTCCCATTGACATGGTCTGGCAATGAGGCCACAATGTTGCTATTGTATGTATAAAAATAATTAGTTTAGATTAATCATAGTCAGGAAGCACAACGGAAGCTTACCAGCTGAGCTGCCCTCATTAAAAGGTTCTACAGGATTGATCTACACTTCTTATATTTCTTATCGGTTTGTTTATTTGATCTTTTTAATTTTTTCAAACAAAAATGTACTTTCAGTGCACGTGTAATTCAAAAAAGATTTATCATCTAACCACAGTGCATTTGTCAAAGGTATGGTCTGGTTAAAAAGCATATATATTGGAAACTGGCATCACATTTAATTAGTTTTTTTGTGCGTGTTTGTTATTTTTAGATCAATAAGAAACAGCTGCAGGACCTAGAAATCTGCTTTTAGTTTTGATATTGCCAAAGACTGAGAAGACACTACTGAATAAGACATAGTGTCACCTGTCTAAAAATTTAGGATGTTTTACAGATGAACAAATATAGGGAAAACTGAAGTGGCCCTAGAACAGAACGGTCAAAATGGGCAACTGCCCTATACCCTAAGGGGCTCCGAAGGCCAATTAAAAACGGCAATTGTAAAGTCCTGAGGTGGCCCCTGTGTTTTCATCCCATCCTAAGGTAATAGAGAGGCCCTGTGTCTAGTTTTTTTTAGTTTAACAAGGCACAATGACAATACAGTACATAACATACGTCGTTTATCTCATTTTATTGTATTATGTTTTATTCTATTTAATTTTTGCTTGTTGTACTTTTGTTTTGAAAGGTGCTATATAAATAAACATATTATAATGTAGTATTAAAAATGCGTTCATAAATACAAACAGATGAATACAGTAAGTGAGTAATTTCCAGCATAAACCCAGACACACTTGCTCATGAATACACACGTATGCAAATACTGGTGGGTTCAAACCCAATCACATCTCCAAGTTCATCCTTAAAACACCATACCAGCACTAACTTGCCTACCCTCAAGAGGGTTTTATCCCCCTATAACAGGGCCACAGTACACACATCCTCAGCTCAGTCTTACAGGCATCTAGAGCCAAACCACAGAATCCGAGGGAATTAACAATAGCAACAAACAATAAGTGTAGCTGTTGCTATGGGACCCTGTAAGACTGCAGAGGCAGCGTCTGTGTGGTTTAGGAGAATCAGGGCAGATTCAGTGAGCAGGCAGGAGGGGGAGGGAGAGGGAAGGAGGTGAGGCAGGTTCTCCTGAGGATGTGGTGAAGGAGATTGTGGCCAAAGCTCATGTGGCACAAAAGCTGTCAGGGGAGACGGAGTTAATGCTAGCTGTCGCCACAGAACAAGAATCCTGTCTTTGAAGCTACTACTAGGAGGCAAAAATGATGAAAACATGTGTCACCATTCTTAATTTAGAACGCCAATACCCTCTTAAGACAGTTTCTACACCGAGCCCACCTGATAATAGCGAACATGGAGTTGAAGTTCTTGCACTCTCTGCAGTGCAGGGCGATCTTGATGAAGTGTTTGATGGTCTTCATCCTCTTCAGGGCGTTGGGTTCCTTCAGGATCTCTGTGGCGACCCAAAAGGTCTCCTGGTTTATCACCTCCTCAAACTTTTTCAGATTACCACTTCCAATCGAGGAGTCTAGCTTAAACAAGTCGTCGACGTACCTGGGAACCATGACAAAGAAGTTCAAATAGATCTTTTGAAACAGAGTACAAAGACTAATTACTGTGGTGCTCAATGTACAACCAGTAGTTTTATTTCCTCCTATTGTCTTGTCTGAGCTTGTTTCATTATCTTTTGTCTTGACTGTAACACAGTTTATGAGGTTCGTTTTTGAAAACTTCCATACAAAACAGCCATACCAATTAAAATGTTAAACAACTACATACTCTGTGGACTCGATGTTCCTGAAGAGTTCAAAGTCTCTCATGGAGAGCTGGGCAGCAACCTCCATGGTGCTGAGCTGCAACAGAGATATCTGACTCTCTCTGAGGAGATCCTGGGCATCCTCGTCTGAACACAACGTCTCCGTCTCCATATTGTTCTTCAGGTAGTACCTACAGCAGAAGGAGCAGAGGGAAAGATGATAAGATGTGGATGTTTGAGCATTACTATGAATTAAAAACATTTCTTCCTGGTTTGTTAACGTTCATTTTTAACAGCTTGGAAAGGTTTATATATATATATATATATATATATATATATATATATATATATATATATATATATATATATATATATATATATATATATATAATATATATATATATATATATATATATATATATATATATATATATATATATATATATATATATATATATATATATATATATATATATATATAAAAAGTGTTTAAGTTCTACTATAGCTGGTCCTGTTGTGGACACACATGAAAACCACAATCTAATGTAATGAAGGCATTGCAAACTATATTTCTGCAATTATCTTATGAAGTTATTCATAATAAGATTCTGATATCCCCAGACTTCTCTTGCCAGTCTATCACTTCTGAGAAACCCCAGGAGCTACACAAATCCTGCAAAAAAACAAACAACAAAAAAAGAAAGATGAATAATGAGGTCTAAGCCTTTGAGTCTAAAGACAGAGAGGGGGATTAACTGACATTAATTACAAAGAGTACAGGATATGCAGGATGTAAAATACTTTGAGTGATACCATCCCTGTGTATTTTTAGAGCGCTAGGTGCTAGATCTGCAGTATCCCCAGATGCATTAATATAGGTTGCAGAGGCAGACAAGTGGGTGGACAGGATCCAGTTTTTCAGCCAGCTGTAACTTTCTCTTAAAAAAAAAAAAAAACCCACCCTAGATAAATCTTCTGAATGTTCCTCCCATTCACATTTGATCCTAAAAGGGGCACATTTTCTGTCTCCAACTTAAGATTAGTTTCAGGAAAGAGGAAAAAACACTGTATTGACAGATTACGGTCATATTTTACCTTGGGGTAAAGATGGTGAGAGACAGAATGAGAGAGGAGAGAGGGGCGCTCAGCAAAAGAGAGGCAGGAAAGACGACCGGTGAAATGAATGAGAAGGAAAGAGCCCTTTCTCTTCAGGCCTGATGTCCAACAGTTTTCTGTGAGAGCCTCTAGCAGCAGGCCATCTCTCTTACCTTGTTATGTGCTTCTATGTTTATAAATCTAAACCCCCCACTCCCAAAGTCCACTCTAATGGAGCTGTAATGTGGTCATCTAGGAATGCAGCATCTTAGCGCCCTGTAGACCTACAGCCCTCAGGGGCAAAGTGTTGGCATGGACGTGGCTCTAAATTGTCCTCTGTTACTCTGCCAGAAGAGCTGCAGAGAAGAGCAACTAACAAGAGGAGATGCGAGGATGTGAGGTAAAAAGGAGCAAGCTGAATTTACATTTTTGATAAAGCACAAGGCATGTTTTTGTCTTTTGGGTATTATCATCTTTTCAAAAACAAGTTACAAAGTGCTTTAACAAGTGTAAAGTGCTCTACAAATAAAGATTATTATTATATTATTATTATTACACTCAGGAGAGCACAGGAAACACAAAAGGACAGAAGAGAAGACGAGAGGGGACCTTTAATGGTCCAGTTTTCTTCCTCAAATTAAAATTACAATAATAAACTTAAGTATCATGGAAGAAAAACAAAAACACAATTCTGTACATATATAGGAGGAGACGAAATTAATAATGGAGAAAGTGGTGCTAAATAGAGCTGGCGAAATGAAGACACTGGAAACAGCATAAATGGCCATTGGTGCTTTGTGGGTGTGGGTGTGTTTGTAGCATAGGATCTCACAGCTATATGTATTTTGGCAGTGTGAACAACGCTTTCTATTGGCTTGGCATGACCCGTTAGACCTTCTGTCAATCATCAGCAGCAAAGAGCGAGAGACAGAGGAGGCGAGATATAGAGAAAGAGAAGAGGCAGAGATACTGTACGCAAACTGTGATATCTATATCTCTCTAGAAAGATGGATAGATAAAAAACACGTACTACATGTACATCCTGCTGATACTGCACTGCGTATATGTATGTATATAAAAATACTGCCAAACACGGCAGTCGATTGTCAATACGTCAGAAACGTCAAGATAAACAATCTGTAAAGGCAAATGTTTTATTTTGCTATAAATAACTAACAGGATATGAAAGAAAAGAGGAAAAGTAAATAAATAAGTATGAGAGGAGCTATCCATATATATTGCTTGTTCATACCTCTACAGTTAAACCAGCATTTTTCCTCCTAATATCTCACAGTAAGGGAATTTGTCCGTGCAGCGCAGCTATCCATCAAAAACACAGGGAGCGTGTTACCATAAGTGTCTTCTAGGTGAGTGTGTGTGTCTCTAAATGCGTGCGACTCTGTCCATACATGTTTGAGACTTTCTTGGCAAGAATGTGCGTGTATAGATGCATATACATAGGATCTATGAATACAAATACACGCATATGTGTCTCTATGTGTATGGATGCGTGACTGTGGATAAGAAGGTGACTGTCTGTATCTATATCTTTGTATGTGCCTGTGTGTGCATGTGGGTTTGTGTATGAATAATTCCAGGCGTGCCCTGCTGTCTGCTGAGGCCGCCGCCCCTGACAGACGATGAAATATTCATGGTAACCTAGTTGACTGATGAGGGACCACAGGAGAGAGAGAGAGAGACTGTGAAACTGTGAAAACTGACGGAGAAGCCATTTTAAAAGCAGACTTTATTGCTGCTGTCCAATTATTCTTCATGTCCTACTAACTTTCATCTTAAAAGGGAATGTGTCTGGCATGAAGACGACAGTGTGATGTGGCACAAACGGGGACACATCTAAAAAATATATACTGGCTATAGTGTTTTGGTTCACACAAAACATTACACAAAAGATAAGTTGTTGAAACAGAAAAATCAAGAATCCCTCATCATTTAACTGTAAAATATCACTTAACTTTCATTGTATGCAATTCACTGTTGTTTTTTGTGTATTAATGGGACAAACTGCAGTTTGTGTTCTGCTCAGAGTAGCAACTTTATCCCAGGCCCTTTTAATGGGTAACACCACTAGATTTATCATTGCACTGAACTAGGGAAGTGGTTCTGAATCCCACTCCCCAGCACCTGGAGCCCTGCTGGTTTTCATTCGAGCCATTTACTCAGAAACTGATTTATGCTTCGGAAATGTTAAGTGAATTCAGTACATCGTGGAATAATACCCTGTGGCCCCAGGAACAGGATGGAGAACCACCACTCGAGGAGAATTTAATCAATATATATGTTCTGTACATGATCAACTTTCTAGTAAAGCTAAGCTCAAACTGTTGTACTGTACAGTATGAAATCTGGAGGTGCTGTACAAGTAGTGATTTGGGAAAGTTGTGGTAGCGGATTAAATTTATGCGCTGTACAGAGTTAGGAATCTATTTACAGAATAAAGCTCACAGTGTACAAGATACAGAGCACTTTGTGGCCTTGCGTAAAAACCCAGAAAAAAAACTGCAGGTCATCGCTTTAGTTTAGTCCTTCAATCCTTTAACACAACATGGGTGTATATAAATTCTCAAATTCTCTGTTCCACCTCAGCTGCTTTCCATCCAAGATTCCCCACTGTGGATCTACTGTAACTACAGGTCCATGCCTTTTTCCATGACCAATGTGCTTGCCTGGCAATGAAAAACTTCAGCTACTGAGTATTCTCGTCTGTTGCTTTGCGTACTTTAAGTTGCAGAAACAGAAACACTCGTTTCTGCCACATTTGGCCTCACTTTGGAGAAAAAGCCATTGACAACCATGAGCTAAAGCTAAGGCCTGTGCATGTTAAAATACAATCTGATTAACTTTAAAGTCTAACATTTGTATAAGCCCCTAGTATTATATAGATTCCAAAATAATATTATTGTGTTTCTTACCTCCCGTTGAGCTGAATCCGATCAGCCAGTTTGGAGAGCTGGTCGGGCAGGCGGCGCTGTTTTATGACTCCCTCCGGGCTAACTGATACCTCGCACAGGGAGTAGTTCTCGGGTGCTGCGATCAGGCCGAACTCATTGACAGTGTGGGCGACCACATCCTTGGCAGTGGTGTCCTTACTGATGATGATGTAGCAGCTCTGCTGGTCGGCCTTGAACACCCGAATCACCTGGTCTGGGATGTCTGAAAGAGAAAGAAAAGAGGAGCGCCGTCAGAGACTACTTAAGGTTGGATGAGTTGATGGTTACAGTATGTGGAGACCACTGCTGTAACAGATTCCAATAATGCAATAAAACAAAATGTAATGATATCTACAACAATAATAGAGTGCTTTTAATTCGATTGCTATCTTTGGCATTTATCTTTGTCTGAGTAATGTACCAATAATGTGATCATTATGAAATGTGGGCTGTGCCAGTAATGGCAAGAATAATATAAGTTTATGGTTTCGATATTTTATTTTCATTACATTATTGAAGGTTTCAGGTGACAAGAATTATGTCCTGGACTCTGGACAGATCTGCTGAGCTGACTACTCTCTCTTGCCAATGAGTCTCTGGTGTATAACCAAATGGGGAAAGGGTCAAAGACATACACACACTGGTTTCAGCTTTTACAGTGACCTAAATTTGAAATTCAACGTACCCAACTATTTACATTCACCAATGATGTTGCTAAATTATCTTACCGTTTTAACCTATCTATCTGACCTGATTGTTTTACTGCTGTTTCTAACTACAGTTTAATAACATTACTTGCACTTTATGTTAAACATGTTTAACATCCCATAGACTATACCTCTGTACATTGTACATCAAAAACAAATCTCGTCAATGACTCTGGGGAAATAAGTACACATGGCATGATTAATGACATCACAGGTTACTCATCCTTCACAGCAAACACAAACACTACAGCCTTTCTAAGCTTCACACAAAGCTTGAGCAAGATAAAGAAACGGACACGTGCACTTAGAAAGGGAAAGGAAAAAATAGGGTGCTGTGAGCAGCGTAATAATGCTGGAGGCAGCAGGAATCTCACAGCAAACATGCAGGGACAATCAGTCCAATGATACCGACATATTATCATCTCTCACTTTCTTTTGGTTACGTGACCCGGTCATACTTTTGTTTTTAACACCATTTTATTGTTTATTGTAGCACCAAAACACCAAAGCTAATTCCTTGTATGTGTAAACCTACTTGGCAATAAAGCTGATTCTGATTTTGATGTAATAATTACATTTGAGTCCTGTCACCTACCGCAAATAACATTATAGATGAAGCAATGCTATAGCTATGCGTCCAGCGTCATTTAAGATTATGAAAGACCTGCAGATTGACTTAATCAGTGAATAATGAATCATTAAAACTTAAACCATTTACTAAATCATATTATGTAATGCACCATTTAGAAGCTATGAATATTTAATAATTCATAAAGAAACAATAAAACTGCATCATCTCTCACAATGACTCTGTTTTGCCATGTTAGATGACATACTGTATTATTGTTTAATCAATTTAAAGACAGAAACTTAACAGAAAAGACAAAATAAAAGCTACAATCTCCTGGGGCAGCTGATGCTGGATGCGACTCACACAGTGTGTTTATTAGCGAGTGAGTGAAATATTGCATTAAAGATGCCTGTGTTTGAGTAAGGAAGAGGGTTTGGCCCATTAGCCACAGACAGCAAAAGAGCTTGATCACGTAAACTGAAAATGGAGGGAGATCACGAAGAGATCATCTAGCCCAGCAGAGACTTTATTTCCTGAGAGTACTCAGGAGGAACAACATCACACAGAGGCTGCTGGGCTCCTCCTACCAAGCCTCTATTGAAAGCATGTTGACATACTGCATGTGCGTGTGGTCACACAGGTCTCACAGGAATGTGTTTCAGAGGGTCATCAACACCGCACAGAAGATCATTGGCTGCCCTTTCCTCACACTGGAAGAACTACATAGTTCCCGCTGTCTAAAAAAAAAAATCCAGAACATTCTAAAAGGACATGAAATGTTACCGTCAGGCAGACGGTACAGATCCATCAGGGCAAAAACAAATAGACTCTAAAACAGCTTTTACCCATCTGCAATAACTGTAATCAACACTGCTAAAGTGATCTGAAGTGATTGAGGGATTGTAGTATTGTTGTAAGTGTATGACTGTGTATGTGTATATGAATGCCTGTTCGTGCTGCTTTTTAGATACTATTTACTTACTTAAGTTATATTTTAGGAATGATGCACTGGCTGGTCAGCACTTTGACATTTTCGTTGTACATGTGACAATGACAATAAAGTTTTCTATCTGTCTTCTATCTAGAAGAAGAAAAAAACCCAGGTCTGTTTGACTAATGAGCCTGTTCAAGTGATGCACACTTACACAACTGCTTCCTCCTTGTCTACCATGCAGAAAAGGGTTAAGCGTGGTCAGACACAAAGTCATTACCTTCATCTTTATTAGGACACAGATCTCTGATCTGTCTGTGACTGTGGGGATTCTTTAGGTGTGTGTGCGTGCTAGCGTGTTTAGATGTCTATAGCTGCGGCAGCTTTATTATCATCATCACTACAATAGCAGCAGCACAATAAGCAGGAACAAACTGCTGAAGGTAAAGCCAATAATAATGTTCAAGTGAATGCTGATAATAAATCACCTCTGCTTGTTTAAAGAGCTTGTTGGTGTGTCACTGTTTCTGTATGGGCTTCATTGTATTTTCAATATCTGTGATGTGTGAAAGAAAGTAGTGAGGTTTCTTTGAAGGGGACGTAGCATCACTCTGGATGTGTCCATGTATAAACATGTTGCTGTTGTTGTTGTTGCTTCTCTGTATAAGCATTTCACAGACTTATTTCTTGATATGAATCCAAGCATCCAGATGTTTTTCTGCTTTGTATAATGTCTGAATTTCACTTCACTTTGATTTTGCATTTAATGGGTCCTGGAATGTGGACATATTTTGATGTTGGAGCCCAATGTTGACTATGACTGACCTCTCTGGACTGTGAGGCTATTGATTTAAATCACATGACATTTGCACTTAATATGATTGTCATATCAAATGATTATTGAGTTTTATCCTCACGCCTGTGGCTCCTTCCCTTTTTTCTGCGTTGCTGCAGTAGCAGAGCTCCTCTCTGTTTGTGCAGCACGGTGATGAAGGTGGGCTGAGCGGAGGCTAAATGCTTTGTGTCTCATTATCTGTGATTTGAGTGTGGAAGCTCTCGGCTAAATAGCTGGCTATCACATCTGGGGGGGCTTAATCATATTTAATCCACCGGACGAGCTGCGACCTGGTCTGCACACAGGAGGACAATCGCTGCCCATCCAGCCAAACATTCAATCAATTATCATCTTTAATAAGGTATCGTTCATTTTCATCAACACCAGAGAATTTATTCATTTATTCAAAGCCAAAGAGGACTTCTACACTGGGAAAAAAAGGTCTTGGGTTTTTGCAAACGCAGCACTAAAAGAGGCTGCACACTTCCCACAAGTCTCAGTCTCCTCCTCATCCTCCTCGCCCTCCTCTCTACTGTTTGCCAAAGCTTTTCCCAGTCACTCCATCATGCAGCTGGAAGACATAAATCCCATGTGAAAGCTATGTGAAAGCTTACAGACCAGAAGAGGGCAGGGCATGATAGCTTGAGGTGCTCAGAAGGGAGTGGAGTATCTAATAAATAAACACAAATGAATTCCTGAACATCCTCTTTAGCTTAAAGGAAATGGCTGGTGATATTTTATGTTTTAGTATCACCAATCCCCCCATAAGAGACAAAAACCAACATTGCCTCTATCCTTCTAACATAACCTAACTAACCTGAGCATGGTCTCTGTAGTCAGAGCTCGACACTACGTATGGCTCTGTGTGATAAGACTCTTATCATAAGAATTTTTTTCAGTAAGACACACGATAAAGCCATATGGTTGCATTAGGCGCCATGTTCCTTCATGCTCCTTTCTGTCTCAGCAGCTGGAGGTGTATGTCGGTGGCTGTGCCTGATTGACAGCAGCCTGCAGGCTTAGCTCTGGTAACGGTGACAGGGGAACAGACAAAGTAAGCAAACTTGCACTGTAGCTTAGAAGCCATGGGCTGACAGCGTGTTGATGAAGACTAAGAACTACACCAGTAACCAGATGGATCGAAGTGACATTTATAGGGACGTTTACATGCTCTTTAATGTGCTGCAGCTGAGCATCAAGCCATCAGCTCATGTTAGCAGTGGACTGGTGAAAAGTTTGTTTGGTTGTTCGTTCGACAACCTAAGGTGCAGGACAAGATGAGTGTTTGTGGTTCACTAATGTGGTTGTTCAAAGTCTGTGGCCCTTGTGTTGTGTAGCGGCTGTCTGGCTCAGTGTGACCGTCTGCTCTGCCTATGACAGAAAGTTTACATTACGTCTTTCTGCATATATCATTTAAAACAAAGCTATTTTATTGGATGTACAGAAAGAAGTTGTCCATTTATGTAGACATGGAACTAACTGTTTTTTGATGAATTAATTCAATGATACAGTAGGAGGCACCATCATGAAACCAAAAAAATATTTCTCCCTATTGGTATGTGATTTGTTTCTCTAAAAGGACAACACAAATGATTTACACAGCACGTGTGTACACTGCAGCAGGTAAAAAAATTCTATTTAATTTCAGGTGGACTTTAAATGCACTCTAAATGCAGTTTGTGGATGCAGAGATGCAAAGACAGAGTGTGGAAAATAAGTTCATGAATTAAAGAAAAAAAGTCAAGATGGAGGAGGCATTTGGGAGAAATATTTCCCGAAGCACAATCAAACAATGGCATTGAAGGTATGTATACTTACAGTACAGTCCCAGGGCTTGGTAAGCAGAAAAGAAAGGGAGAAAACACAGTAAGTATGGGAGAAAGCGAGAGCGTAGGAGGAGTACAAAGAGACATAGTGGTTGGAAACATCATGACAGAAGAGAAAAAGGAGGGAAGACCAGAGGATTCTCTACTGCAGCTTTAATCTGTTCATGGGAAACCAGAGGAGCTGAGTGTAACTCATCATGCCGACTCGACACTAGAACATCTGTTTAAAATCATAGCAAGAGAAACGCAAGAGAGAGAGAGAAAAGGTGTGTCCAATTACTCACTTTTGCTAATATGGTCTAATAAAGTGAGACTATATCAGTAACACTTTATTTAAGCAAGAACTTTACTTTACTAAAGTCTCATTAGGATTAAGAATTTTCTAAGGGTGTCCTGCCCATGATAGGCAACAATAACAAAGAAAACAAGCTAAAGGTCTAAGTACTAAAAAGTTCGACCAATCCAAAACAATAACTTGTTGTTATGCCATGTTGCTCATACTTTCCAGTATGAACAGTTGAAAGGTTAAAATTGATGCAACAGCTTTTGATCCCTATGCTAATGTCATCAGAGGAAGGACTTTGGAGGCGAATTATTTATGAGGCCCAGTTTCCGTGTTTGTTTGTACTCAAGTACAACAAAACCACATGCGAAGCATAGTTCTACAATCCAGGGATCTACGTGCAGGGGTTTGTACATGAGTGTGCGTCAGTCTGTGTGTAACTTATTGAGAAATGGCCGGTGGAATAAATCAGGACCACATTCACTCTCTAACTTGCTTTCACCTTCCCACTTTCTCTTTGTTCTACCCTGTCTCAATATTTCATTCACACTAACACACAGATACACAAATCACACAAAGGGATTGGTCCTTGTTGGTTTTAATAAATATGGGAGCAGAATCCGTCCAGTGATGGAATAAATACATCTTATAGTCCAGGAGGTTATTTCTTGTCAGACAGACAAAATTCTGTGGCACTCCAAAAAGAGAAAACCCAGGCTATGTGTGAGTGTGAATGTGTGTGTGCACCTATGCTACAAACCTTCAGTTGCTTGCTTTGAGTGAGTGAATGTGTGTGTTCCTTTGTCAGCACTGGTAAGCATAAGTGTTGTAGAGGAATTTGCCTTTATTTCATGGAGGGGGAAAGATAGAAGAGGAGAGACGCAGAGTTTGTGTTCGAGACAACTAAGTGCAAACAACACTACGCTTCTCATATGGCTGCTTTATGTGATTATATTCAAGCGCTGTCAGTACAGCGTCTCTGAGCTTTGGAGTCCTTTACTCCAGTGGCTTTCACTGTTCAATGAGACAGAGGTCTCAAGTCAAGTGAGACAAAGAGCTTCAGGAAAGTAGCACTGAATTGTTTGACCGGGACACCTGAAGTAAGACCATGAAGGTCATAAATAACTCTGAATAAAAGTTTTGCTTCGCTTAAACATACACGTACTTGCACTTGTGTTGTACACAAAAAAATAAAAAAAAGGAGGGATTTTATGGATGCTAGGAATCTGGGGTTTGTGTCTTTTATTTGTGTAATTTGTAAAAAGAAATGTGTTTGCATGAATGTGCTTCATTTCAACCCTGTGTTTCATGTTTGACCTTTACTGAGTTTCACTTAGAAAGACAAGTTTCAGGATGTGTTTCTCAAGATATATATTTTTTTAAAGTTTACTTAACGAACCATCAAATGCATTTAGTATGAAAGACTCAAAGAGTTTGACAGTGGTAGTAGAGATGCAGACAGGAAATGTAGGGAGCAAGAGGAAAGTATGAGATGGAACAAAGGTCCCAATGGTTGGGAATCGAACCGTGGATTATGTTGCGGTTATGTGTTATGCACCTTAACAATCAGGCCACCGGGGTGCCTTGGCCATAGTGTCTTATGGTTATGATAACATTGTACTCACCAAATTACTGAAAGAAAAAAATAAAAAATAAAATAGAGTGTTGAGACAATAAGACAGGCCAAAAGTTTAGCCAGATAATGAAATCAAAAGTGAGCATCAATAATAATCCTTCACTGGAAAGGAAAATGGCAGCTGTGTCCCAATTTAATACTACATACTAATTCTTTTTTCTTACCTGCTGGGTTGGAGAAGTCGAGGACACTGGTGGCCGGCTGCAGCAGGTCGGGACTGCTGGATGACAGGTTTCCAGGTATGGGCATGATGGCCACGCTGTGACGACACTGCTTGGTACCCACAATGCTGTCATCCTGAGACTGACCCATGCCACCATCACTACAAAGGAAAGCAGGGACGGTAGGGAGGTGAGGAAAGTAAAGACAAGGGGGGTTAAGGTTAGAGCAGGGGAAAGGACGGATGGTATTCAAAGAAAAAGGGTGAGAAAGAAAGAGAAAGACAAACAACAAAATTAGATTTTCTCTTAAATTGATTTTACACTTTTGTTCTGCAGCAGTAGACATTTTTCAAAGAACTACCTGGATGTTTTTCCCCCCTTTGTTTTAGGAGTGTTTCCCCTTCATCTTGAGATAATATTAAATAATGTAAAAATCACAACTCATAACATCAGGAGATTGAATCAAAATGTCTACTCTTGCAGAACAACAACACAAACATCAACATCACTATATTTATCTTTTTAATATACAGCAGGGACACAGCTGAAATTCATCCATGAGGCGGTTTCATGAACGGCAGGAACTGATGAGGAGCATTCACGAATAGTTCATCAAACACAACATGAGACAACAACAGAGGCACACATGAGCTAACAGAGACACAAACGTTGCAAACAGCAGAGCACATGTGAAAATAAATGATAAGTAATGAGGATTTAGCTCATTCAGATGTTTTCCCGTGACTTTTGAGAGTGGTTTCATTTACACATATGTATTTTGTGGCCCTGCTCTTTTCTCTTGTGTGTGTACAGCAGTTGGACACATTATGCGGCTGAACTGGACATTTGAGAGACAGGCGCCTTTCTACCTCACTCTTCAGCTGCGCTCGGGGATATGCAAACATCAACCTTTACATTAATGGTCTCATTAGACTGCCTGGATCTGCATACACGTGACAGAAATGGCAAGTCTTTCTAGGCAAACCCATAGACAGAAAGGTTGGGTATTGTGATGTTGAATAGCCCAGCCTCAAATGATAATGTAAAGGTTGGATAGCAGTTTCTTAAACACTTGTGACAGCTTTCTGCAAGGTAAGTTAAATGTAAATTTAAGGCTTTAATATCTCATTGAATGCAATTTAATACCCGTTTCATGATCATTTCGGCAAGTAGGAAAATATGATGGAAAACCAGTAGGGACATTATGGCCTAGACTTATTTATCATTATATCACATTCTTTACAGTAGTTCCCAGCAGTTTGTAACAAAAAATTTCTAATAATATATTTATAAAATCAATGTGACCGGGACCCAGATAATTATGATTAAAAAAATTGCCTATTATGAGAGGAAGAGTACTTGTGGACTGTTTATTACATTGTAAGACTGTTTTTCTTTTTTTTAAAATTGTTCAACAAACTGAATTCAATGCTTTTTAAGACATTTCAAATCTGACAAAATGTAAGACTTTTAGTGGTAGTGTAAGACCTTTAGCAGTATCAGGAATTTACTTCATCAATTTAAAGTACACACATTTAGAGCATTTGAGAGTGGAACAACAAACAGAAGAAGAAGACGAAGAAGAAGAAGAAGACGAAGACGAACGGAAGCAATATAATCTGAATTCGGCATGTTAAATAAACATTGCACACATTCAAATATGCTTGTGAGTTTGAGTCACAGTCTGTAACTGAGTATCAGAGAGAGTGTTCATCTCATCCTGCCTGCATACTAATTGTAGCTTCCCTCAAGGTGTGTGTGTGTGTGTCCATAAAGTGTGTACTGAGCACTGTGCAGTAATGCAGGGCTTCCACTAACACGGACGTGTGCTGCTGTAGCAAAGCCTCTGGAATCTTCGAGTCACCAGTCGATAGGTGCTTCACAGACAAGGTTGAAGAAAGAGGGGAGAGAAAAAGATGGAAGGACAGTAAAAACAGACATGGGCAGTGGAAGAAAAGAAAAGTAGAGGAAAGAAATAGAACCTCCCCCCAGTAAAACAGAAGGTAAGATAACTTGGTGGGTAGCGGATAAAGGAGGAGAAATTGACAAAGGAGATTTAGAAAGAGTATAATGGTGAAATTGATAGAGATAAGACTAGCACGGGTCTCAAATAAGACTAATCTGACACTGTTGAGCTGGTGCTCATGTTGTGACTGTTCAACATCAAGAAGAACCCAGACCAACTTTAGCCAGTAACACTCAACACTGAAATAAACCATGGCCTCCTTGATATTTTCTGCTACATCCCTGCAGAATACTGTACCTTTGGTTGAATAACAGAACATCTAAGACTGATTTTAGAAAGTGTTGAACACAAATCTAACTGAAGAAGGAAGGAACACCTCAAATCTGAGGAAAAGCGGGATTTATGTGTTAAATGAAATCGACAAATGCAGTCCTCTAGTAATGTTGCTGAAGGTCAGTGGTGTGTGTGTGGGTCTGCAGATGGATACTGAATCAAATGGTTAGAGGATGGGGAGTTACGCAAGAATCCTTACCCAAACAGGCCCCTGAAGCAGCAGAGACAAACGGGAAGAGAGACGACATTGCGTGAACATTGCGTAAGCGTGAACAACAAAAAGAAAACACCACAAAAAACTGAAGCAGAGCTCACACACACACACACACACACACACACACACACACACACACACACTCAAAACAGCACAAACACACATGTTGGTTGACAGAATATACAATAGCCATAGTTTGGGCACACATAAATGACATAAGCAGAATAATGTCAGCAGCAGTTTCATAATGCCAGCACAGATTTAGAGACATATTTTTTGCAGGTGCAGCAGCAGCAGTGTAGACGTGGCGCAGTGAGCATGCAGTAAAATGTGGTCTTGTGGGGTGAATGTTGAGATGCACAACCATGTGACTCAACACAACAGTTAATAGAGTTACGCATCACGATTTACTACATTTAATTGTATCACAAAGAAGTAAAGAGGATGAAAATGGCATCATGGGACATGGGGTTACTACTTTATCGTCATCTCACTAAATCACCTAGACTTCTGAGACAAACTGACTAAAGGCTAAAACCTCTGTCTATTGCTTTCCAATCTGTGCAATGTAAATCTACTGGGTTGGTCAATACAGCATGTATGTAAAGGTGTACGCACAGACCCGGACGTCTTAATTTGGCAGAAAAACAACTTGTTTATAGCCAGTGTGTCCTTGTCATATAAAATCCTTGTCTGAAGTGGAGCACAATGTCAGCCAAGAACATAAAGAAGCAGCAGCAGTGAGCACGCAAACTGCGCAAGAGCATCTGAATAAGATTTTAAAGTGTTGAACAAGATAACTGTGTTTTGAAAGGTGCTAAATAAATAAAGTTTATTATTATATTATTTGGTTTAATTTAACTTGCCTGATGTTTAAGAAGTGAGCAAATGCAACATACAGATTGACAACTTCACAATGTTGCCTCCTGTCAAAATTTCATCCTACAATAGGCACTGATGAATCCCCATTGACCCATATCACCCGTCTCATCTCCAGTCCCTTTCATCAGCCCTCTATTCCTTTGAACCAAAGAGTGGTTTGAATGGCGCCGACAAGCAAAATAAAAAGCAATGAAAGCCCTTGTTTGGTCGATAAATAGAACGCAGCGGAGAGTCTTTGGAAGCTGTGCATCGAGTTGGATCAATGGCCGTGTGATCGCGTGCTGCATCATGAGACAGAGCACAATCAGTTCTCAAGCAAACTGCGTGGCTTTGTGAACATCGTCACAGACCTGGAAACGGATAGCAGCGAGAGAGAAAAGTGAGGGGACATGGGTACACATTGCAGTGCGTGAGAGCCGTGCTGACGGTTAACTCTGTAATTAACAGGTCGAGAACAGCGTCTTCTCTCTGACACAGTATGGACTTTAATGAGGCCTGGGAAGGCATGAAATGATGAAATGAAATCAAGCCTGTATCAGCATGTTATGGGTGGAATATTGAATGTGAGCCTCCATCAGCACAATTGCTTTGAATTGCTCCAGATGCTGATAGTACAATGGCTGGTTATGGATGACAACGACAGTGGTTATATGATGTTGATGATGACTTTTACATTTTGGGGATTTGGCTGGAACCTATCGACATCACAGCAGCAGAATATAAGAGTACTGCATCCCAGGAAACCACAAGTATGAAAACGCAAAAGTAAACACATTTTCAAAGCCATGTTCCTGTAACTACAGCTACAAATAACACAGACTTCCATACTGTTTTACTGTGTACCACTAATTTCCAATAAACCTAGGTAAGCAGTTTAAGTTAAAGTTGGGTAGAATCTCTCCATTTCTTGCTCATACAAACCACAAGAGGAGGCTGAAATGTGCTTCTCTATGACTTTCTGAGGTGCAATCAGTTCTTCAGTTCAGTCGCAAAGCCAGATGCTTAGATTTCTGCTCACGCCTCCAATATTTTCTGTCTGCAGATGGTTGCAGCTCGCTACAATACTGATGCAGAGACAGTAGACAGTTAGCGAGTATTGTGGGAACTCACGTAACTACTTTTAAGTTGATATTCTGGACTTGTTAGCAAACCTCCAACAATTAAAGAGCAACATTATTGTTCATTTTGAGTCATGTTTTCTGGCCACCGCCACCAAGTTCAATATTCATTCTCATTTAGCTCTGTTTTGTTTTCCACCAACTCCTGGGGAAAATATCTTGCTCTTGCGATGCTAAATGCCCCACTATGTTCACCAGATAGTCTCCAACTGTGTCTGTTTGCCTTTTGGTGCTGAGCAGATGGTGTACAGTCTGTTTATAGAGCTTTTTCACTGAAAACAGCTGTCTGCTGTGGCTGAAAGCGACCTATGAGAGCGGTGACAGTGAACCAAAACAGTTAAGTGCCGGGCCGGGCAGCTAAACACTGAAACTCACGATAAAGCTGCTTAAAGCTGAGGGGAGCTGCAGATTCAGCAGCTCCCTACGAGCGACCCCATTCACATTGTTCTCACATCACCATTTGAGACATTATTATAAAAATATAGATTATAGCTGCCTTCCTATAAATCGTTAAGACAATACAATCATGCCAAGTTGTTTTCTGACCATAATTCCCATCAACGTTTAAACATTTTCTCACCATTCTGCGGTGCAGACAGTACTATGAGGTAATTTAGTTGTTGTTGTCCCAGTTGCCCTATCTGATCAGTTAAATAGATTTATTGATATATACCTGCATCGTTATTCTATGTCCTTCTGCCTGCTTTTTTGTACAAAGTTTTAACAAAACATTTAGACTGGAATATTACTTTTAATCCATTTTATTTCCATTCAAGCACTGCCTGCACCCACGCAGACAGTAGTGTTAACATAAATTTACACAATTTACATAAATTTATCTTCTCTTATATCCTGTGTAGTTGATGTATTTTATTTTGCTTTCTATTTTTATCAAATTTTGTCCTCATGCATTTTGACCTCCATGGTGGTATTTCATGTCATCTTCTCTCATCTATCTCTCTCTCTCTCTCTTTATCTCTTGTAACGCACTTTGTACTCTTGTGTAAGTGAAATAAAGTAAATAAAGTTTACCATTATTAGTATGAATCCTCCTACCTGAATGGTTTGGGTGGCAGTATACTGAAGCGCGTCTTCTCCAGCATCTTCCTGATCTTGTTTCGTCCTCCTGACACAGTGTTGGCCTTCATTTTCCTGGTGCTCTTGTGGTCTGTAGGAAACTCCATGTCTCCGGGAAGGTCGGGGATGGAGAAGCGATTGCCTTTTTTCTCCTGGATCTTGGGAATGTGAGGGCCGCCGTTCTTTTTCTCATGCACAATTCTGCTAAGGAGCTCTTTGAAGACTAGATGGATGGAGGCACAGAAAGAGGAGGAGGATAAATAAAAGAGCTAATAAATAATTAGCACTGATAATAATTGTGTATTAGTATGAGAGTACAAATACAGCTCACCAAATATGTTGGTTTTGACGGTGAGAGAGAGGTGTGTGTTATTTCTGAGGATGTCAACAGCTTTGGTGACGGAGATGTTCTCAAAGTTCTGACCGTTGACCTCCATGATCTGAAACACGATAGAAGAAATGATGAAGAGCTCAATCCAAACTGGTTACAGTGCTGTGACACAGAGGTGCAGATTAGTCTGTATAAAAACACCCACTGAAAACCTTTAGTTTATCCTTGACTGAAAGACTATAGTTCTATTCTGGCTTACCTGTCATGATATTATTCTTGACTCTTGACTGAGAATATCTGCAAGCAGTCTATTAACTGTAAAGGGTAAACAACGTGGTTACCCAGTTACTGTAAATGACACAAGAAGGGAAGTGTGCGGTGTGACTGCCTGGTAACGATGGTGTTTCATGTGATCTTTGGAAGAGTAGTATGTAGTTGGTAAAATATAAAAAAGAAGCAAACAGTCAGATAATCTACCATGAAGGCAGACCTAGACCAGGGAAAAAAGCCATGTTAGAAATTTAAATTTATCCATCTAGTGAAATAAAGTAAGCTTAACGCAGGATAACATTTTTTGAGAATAGTCAATATGGATGTTCAAAGACAAGTTGCCTCTGATCAAAACTTGGCAGTTGGACAACTATATTATGTTCCTATTGTTTCTTGCAGATCCTCTCAAGGTGTACCAGACTTTATGAACTTTGCTCTTTATCCAGAGTTTTTTAGTGCAATTCAAGCTCCAACTCTCAGTTAAGCTGCTGAATGAAATTTGGAATTTATTCCCAAAGCCACTTCAATGTAGTTTGTAATTTAATTTTTCTTGTTGTACTGAGAGGTGAATCTTTACCCCAGTTTGAGGTCATGTGTCCTATAGAGTATGTTATCTTTATCCTACGTCTACTGTATCTGGTTCCCGTTTCTATTCCATAAAAACTGACCAGCATCCAAGTTCCTGCTGCTGAAAAGTATCACATGACAAAATCATGTTTTTGCTGTAACCAGGCGATGAGGGGAACCTGGTATTCACAGATATGGTGCTTTGAAATTTTCCTCTCATCAGACCACACTATCTATCCTCAGGTGCTCAGAGTCCTTGACACAAGTGTCGTTTTGTTAACTCCAGACTCGGGAGTGGCTTGCATTTAGCCCTGACCCATCATAAACACACGACTGATGAGGTGCTGCAGAGGTTGTTGAAATGTGGAGGCTTCTCTTCTCTTTAGAGGTCTCTAGATTCTTACTCACCTTTCTGATCAAAGCTCTTCTTATCTGAAAGCTGTCCAAACAGCTTCCAAACATTTTTACTTCACAATGATGATGTCAACAAGTCCATCTCTGAGGTCTCAAAAGGTCCATCTCTGAGGTCTCAAAAGGTTTTTTAGACTTGGTCTTAATTCAAATGTATAGGCAGGTATGTGGCGTTCTAAATTATATCCTGTTGGGACCTTCGGTACCAGCAGGAGCAGCAACTTCTCAGAGCCAGGGGACAGGCTCTCCGTTTGACTGACATGCAGTCCTGTCCTATGAGCCTTTCTTACAAGAATCATCAAGAGTATATGTATAATGAATGTGTATATATTTCAAAGTGGTAAAAAGAAAACATCTGCACTGGTGTTGGGAAGATGACTCAACACGAAACATCTAGCTTGAGCATGCATCTTTCTGGATATGTGCTTGTACTGATTACTAAATTACATACTGTGCCTTTTGACCAGTTGATTTAAGGTTATGGATTTTTTCTTTCTGCATCCTATAATTTAGTGGAAACATTTCTATATCCTATGTTTCACATAAATTCTGTATCTATATCATATTTCATCCTATTACATAAAACATTTAATTATGTAATTCTATGTATTATATTGCACATTCATTCTATTTTGTGAAAGAAAATACAACAATAAACTAAAAAGCATGACAAACTGGTAGCAATATATCATACCTAATAGTACCACTCTGTACTTTATGGCTGCATTTTATATAGTGAACAAATCTTCACCTCTCATTAACCCACTCACACCGATGGCAGAGAGCTACCATGTAAGGTGCTTTCCTGACCATCGGGAGCAATTTGGTACAGTTTGAGTTTGGTGTCTTGCCCAAGGACACTTCGACATATGGACAGGAGGAGGTGGAGATAGGGTTGGAGATTGAATCGCCAACCCTATAATCAGTGGAAGTCCCGCTGAACCTCTGGAGCCACAGCTGTCCCATTCAACCACATGATGTCGCATTCTGTCCTCTCACCTGATCTCCCCGTTTGAGTCCCGTCTCTGCAGCCTTGCTCCCTTCTTCCACCGACTCAACAAAGATGCCGAATCCTCTCTCGCTGCCGCCCTGCACGCTGAAGTAGAGCGGCGACTCCCTGGACGCCTTCTGCAGAGTGATCTGTCTCCACTTAGCCTTGGCTGCACATGCTATGTTCAGCAGCCGCAAATGGCCCTTCATTTTCTGACAAGCAGGGAAAATGGGAAAATGATGAGCCTAAAGGAGTTTTGCATTTAAATTAGCTTTTGTTTCTCAAGTTGTCCAATGTAGATTTGGATGGAAAAACAACTGGCAATGCTTTGAGCCGATTTAAAACCAGTTTTGTTTTTAAACGAGGATACATACACAATATATATTACACAATAATTGGTTGGTATCAATCAATTTTGCTAACTGGGAGAGTCTTGCTGTAATTTAAAATGAACCAACTTAACGGAGTAAAAAGTGAAAAAGATGAACTGAATTACAGCTCAAATGCACTGAAGTAAAAACTAAATTTGGATGTATGTTTGATCTTACTGTTGCTTCCAGACGTATCTCAAAGTCTTCCAAGAAGCGTGTCATGGCTGGGTCACCCTCAAAGTCATTGAAGTGGTTGTTGACCCACAGCAGCACTATTCTCGTTACCTGTAAGACACAATCACAACTTAATTTAGTGGGGACACCAAAATGCACACTGCTTTTCACCCAGTTCCTGTAACAATGTATTTTCACCCAGTGTGTGAGCTGCTTTGACAAGAAATTTGTTGAGAGCTCTTGCAGAATGTTTGTACTGTAGGTGCTGGGTCAGACGGCCCATTTAACTTGGGGAGCTGGCAGTTTCTCAAGGACACTTCAGCAGGCTAAATGCTTGGCAACATGAGTGCTTTAAAGTTTTGTCACCATGCTGTCAAAAACTGCCTGTTTTAAATATTTCTCATTTAGTGCTGCCAAACAATGCAACTGTTACACTAACATGAGGGAGCCCCAATGGCCAGATTTTAGTTTTAACACAGTCCAATTATAGTTCTATCTGTCTTTTATTTTCTGAAAAATATAAAAAAAAAAAATAAAAAAAAACTTCTTCAGCAGCTAGTAAAACATGGGAAACAGCAGGGAGGCTAAATAATGACCATGTGCAGGGCTGCAGTGAAAATGTTTAACCACTGGTTGACCGCCTAATTTTGTCCCATAATAGAGATTTTTTTTTTAAAGAAAAATCTAAATCAAAGGGCAAACAATTATTTCTGCAAATTTACACTGCTGGCAAAAGGTCAGAGAGGCAGCCAAAATATCAACACAGTGCATCAATCAATGTCCACTTTGTGCTCTCTCTTTTGTTTCTCACGCCATCTTACCTCCTCTTTCCACATTCTGTTACTCTCCCCCTGCTCCTTCTGTACAAGATTAGATCCTGTTTAATGGAGCTGACGATTATAAGCCTGAATGACAACCACATAAAGACTATTGACAGTACAAGACTAATCTTAGGTTAAAGCATTTATGGACAATGGGAGTGTCAGGCATGAACAAATTGCTGCTGGGCTCAAGGACAGCTGAGCTGGCTGGTCCTGTATTGATCTGCATGTGAGCGCCACAACACATGAATTTCCATCAACATACATGAATACAAAACATAAGGAGTGCTGATAGGAGCATAAGGGGTGTACTGCAAAACTGCACACATAAAATATAACAGAATAGATGGAGTATATACTGGTTTCACTTGGAATGCGTACCCAACACTACTACCCTGCACCATTTACACAGACACAAACACTTGTACATTCCCATCCCAGCCAGCTGACCCACTTGAGACACACACACACACACACACACACACACACACACACACACACACACACACCCCTTTCTTGTCCACAAAACTTTCGCTCATCCAACTCACCGTATCCCGGAGGCTGTCCAACTGGAACCACTCCAGCAGTTTCTTGCCGACCTCCATCGGATTTGACAGGAAGGTCCTGTAGGTCAGCAGAAAGTCTTCTATGTAGGTGGGGTCCACCACTGACGGTTCTTCAACCAGGTGCATGATCAGACGCTCTGGGGTTCCCTGGGGTGAAACACAAACACACACATATAAGTACACACAGGTGACTACAGCTGAAATGACAGGCCACACATAATCTATACAGACACATACAAGCAAACAAGGTACACACAACTGCATACGTACACACTAATTTGAATAAATGATGTCGACATTAATGATAAAAGTGACAAGGACAAACTATAAGATTCAGCTATTGAACTGAGGTGTCACTCACCTATCAATAACACACACACACACACACACACACACACTAACCATAACCACTACTTTCCTAAATCTAACCCTAACCTTAAACCCAAGTCTTCAATCTAAAACTGAATGATTTTCATTCGGCAGACTTGCATTTTGTCACCATAAGGAAGGCGAGTAGTAATTGTAAGTAGCAGATTTACAATGGCAAAGACACACAAAGTTTGTTAATGTTATCAGAGCAGAGGTTTCTGGGGGAAACGATTCATTTTGACAGAGAACAGAAACTAGAAAGGCATCCACTTTTGTGCGACACAAAAAGAACAAAGCCAAAAACAGAAGCGGAAATGCTAACACTTGTGAATTGACTCATCTCCACTGGATGTGTTTTCCTCGGAGCGATGGCCAAGAGAATCATTGAGGCCCATTATCTGATCAATACCTGGCTGCCACTGGAGGCTCTGGAGAAGGATCAAAAGGCCTTGGAGCGCTTTCCAATGTAGCGTACAAGAAAACGCTCCGGCAAACACTAACAGTGCCAACGGTGCCTCTAAACAATCAACTGAGAACTCCGAACAACTGCATTGATGTTTTTGCAAGATACTGTGTGTGAGGGCATGGTCGATTCATAATGAGGTGGTACTCAAATCAATCTGGGGCATTTCTGTGTATTTAGTGCTTAATAATGAAAAACAAAACAAAGGGTGATGATTTGATTTTCTGATTTAATTAATTAGTAATGTAATCCCAAATTTAGGGTGAGATTAAACATTCTTCTTAGTTTACTGGCATGATGTTTAAACCTTGGTTATTGTTTAGGATATGTTCTTGAACAAGGTTTAATATATTTCTATATCAAGTCAGATAACAAAGGCTGAGCTCTGGATGAAACATCAGTCTAACTTGAGTTTACGTTTGAACCTGAAATCATCATGCATCGCTATATTTACATCCACAGTTCACATTTTGTCACAATACCAAAAATGTTTTACTTTGTTTATCTTTGTCAGAGGTTGGGGTCAGATACAGAACATAAACCTTGGGGACTAAAAGAACTCCAGTGACATTTCAGAACAGCAAAACACTTTATCGAACCCTGGCTGAACTCTGGTTCCTTAAAATCTAACAAAACAACACTTTAAAATCACTTACCTTGATGACAATGTGTCCCTTCCGGGTCCCGCTGCGGTCAAGCTCCCGGTGCTCCTTCACCATCACAATCTCCCCTTCCTCCTCCACCTTGTGTGTGTTCTTCTCCACATGGTTGAGGATACGCCAGTAGTCCTCCTGGGCAATGCAGACGAACTGGTCGAGGATGACATGGGGTAAGCGGGTGAACTTGTAGTAGAGCAAAACGCTGCTCCGCACCACAGCAGGGTACTCAAACAACAGCACAGAAGAAGCATGAGGGTGGGCAGAGAGAGGCATGAGAGGACAAAGGAAGGAAGGTCCAACAATACAACCTCTGACACTAACTAAACTCAAAGAAATAAGCCTAAATATCACCTAGGGTGGTCCAAAATCCTCTCAGTTAGCCATTTTGCAGACGCATCCTTCACTTAAACACTTGACACTGGAGCTAAACTAACTTCCCATTATATCACGCTGAACAGAAAGTGTCAGGACGTGACTCGTCACTGTCACTCAATTTCTGCATTTGCCTGGGCAAGCCTGCAACTTCCTGTGTATCTGAAGTCAGGAAACAAAGTGTGCAGTGGAGGAACTGGCCAACGTGACCAAAGGTTACCGCAAGGACACATCCCTGCTACATATCAAGACAGCTTTCTCTGAGAAACCTGCAAGGCTATTTGTAAACACACCGTGAGAAATACACCACTCCATGTCAATGTACAAGAGGCCTGTGGCTTCACTGACAAGCAAGATTCTGTAATTTAAAGGTATACTAAAAGTAATGCTTTGATAATTTTAGGAATGTACATTCATAAACAAAATTACAGAAATGAAAAACTCAAAGTAAAAAAGAACACACCCTCACATCACACCAGTTTACTCAAAAATGATGAAACATATCCAACATTGCTATGAAAATAAATTATTTTTAATCATTAATGTAGGATTATGGTGGTAACAATGGCAACTTTTTTTAAAAACTTGGTCAGTAGTCTTTACCTGGCAGTCGTCCCCCTTGGTGCGAACTTCCCCGTTCATGTACTGTTTGTCCAATGAGGGTGAGATGCCAAAACTGTTACCCATGCAAAGAGTCTCCACTCTTCCCTCTGGATGGCTGATCTCCACCGCCCCGTTCAGGATAACATACCAGAGGTCCAGCTGTAGACAGGCAAACAAAGACAATGTCATCAAACATATAATGTCGAACAAGTTATACTGCCAATACTAATGCTGGCTTGTGGATTTTCTTATTGCTCTCCAGTCATGTGCCTTTCTACAGTGAAGTCAATATACTATGTACTATATATGTCAATATATCCATGTGTACTTAATATCTTGCAGTTTTAAACTACTCCTGTAGTAACTGGGGTCGGCACACAAGCAACAGCATCAAATACATCGGTTTTGACTGTGGTTCAGCAAAAAACATTGTGTTTCACTATATACGACCCTTTATTAACCTCACTTGGCACCGTTTTATCTTAAGTCATTAGATTTCAAAAGAGCACACTGGATATCACTGCACCGCTGCACAAGAATGACTGTGTAAAGGGCTATATAACACTAACTGATATTTAGTATCTTGTGAGCATAATGTGCTTTGTGTGAGGTGTGAGTGTGATGGTGAAGAGCTATTGTGTCTCTAGCGGTGGCTTTTGAAAAGGAAATGCTAGCAGGCATATTATAACAAGCCATTCATCCTGGGTGTGAGCGGATGGAGGGAGGGAGGGTGAACGAGCCCTGGGCTCCCTCCGCAACCATAACTGATATTTCCTTCTCATTGCCTTTTCATTCTCTGACTGTTTCTCACCCAGCAGGTCTCCAATTCTCTCAGAGCGTCTCACTCTCTCTCCCCAACAGCTTCTCTTTCTTCCAGTCAGCCTCTCACTCTCTTTATTGCTCAGCACTGATGAAATGCTAATAAGTGAGGTGAGGTAGGGTAATCAACGACATATATAAAACACAAGAGTCTCTGAGAGGCCATTTTAAGCCTGCATACATTTAACACACCTCAGTGCATAAACTATGTATTTATAACAAGCCTGCAAAGGTGGGTAAAATGTCATTTGCCAAGCTCTTATTCTTTAAATAAAATGGCGATTTAAGAAACTTTAGTTGGCTTCACGCGTCACTGTATCTCTGGCGATCCCTTGTTGGCTCCCTCTGCTTCCATTTGCTCTTCCTTTCTGTCCTCTGAAGCACTTTACCTCTCTTAACTTTGTTAGACCACTTTAGACTCTTTTATTTTCCTTTCCCTCTCTCGCTCACTTAGCAGAGTTGTGTTCACTTGTGAGAGGAGTAAAGTGCTTCTCTTTGACCTTCAACAGTCCACAGAGAGACAAACAGAGCGGAGGAGACCTGTCCATCAGCCAGACTCGACACATATGGAAGCACAGCCATACAATGCACACTGCCTATTTGTGTATATGTGTGTATTGTTCTGTTGATATGGATTCCCGCCCTTCCTGGAGCTTGGCGGCTCGCAGTTCATTGCCATTTATCACCCTGTCGGTTCTAATGCTGCTATGTGTAACCAAACAGCCATGACAGAGCTCCTGTTTCTCAGGCATGTAACTTAATTAATTAGCTGTGTAGCGGCTCGAGTGATTGACGGGGCTTCGACTCTGCAGTGACTTTGCATATACCAGTTTCTGTGTGTCAATTAGCTTTGGATAGACTGGAGGACGGTGAGGATGTATGTGTCTATATACATGGAAAGGTGTCAACAACCGTATGTGCTTTTTCAAACCTGTGTGTGTATGTGGTTCCATGTACTTTTGTTCTTCATTTTCCATTTTACGTACTTAAGCGTGTTAATCCAAGCTGACATACTACGACTTCCTTCATGCTTGTGTGTATTTATGTGTCCTTTATATTTGGAAGCACTGTTTTGCCACGGAAAGACAATTTTAAGCTTTTTTGTAACTGTAATTATATTAACCACCCGATTAAGAATCAACAAGCCTGCAAATACATCTTGTTTCTGACTGAATAATGACAAACACTAATTTAACTGTTAAGGGAATTCAGTATAATTATGTTAATGGTTAACGGATGATTCATCTGAGTGGGACAAGCAAAAGAAACATTAAAATATAACAACTCTAATCACTAAATCTAATCATTCTTAAGACTTCTTAAAGCCTTGAATTGTGAACAAACTTCCTCAGACATTTATTGGGCCCTTTTACAGTACTTTTCTGTTTAAAGATTTGTGTGTTATGTGTGCATTATTAGTTCATTCTTACAAGGTAGATTTTTTTGTCACAATACAGGTTGTAGGGTGAAATTACTACGTAGTAGACAATATATATTAATATAAAAGCAATTATAAAAAAAACGACAAACAGAAAAACTATATTCAATTACCTCCTGCTTGTTGTGCAGTATGACTGTGCCAGCCTGCTCCACCACCTCAAACACCATGACGCTACACAAGTCTCTGCGCACAGACATGGTCATGTTGGCAAAGGCAGGCAGCTGGTGCATGAACTCCAGTAGTTGTTCTGAAGGGCACAAAAAGGAAGGAGTGAAGACAAGAAATTCATTGAATAGAAAATAAAAAAAACAAAACTGTTGTGAAGCATGTAAACACCACGTATCGATGTTACTTGTGTATCCAAAGCAATGCTTCTCAGGTGTGTGGGTAAAACACTCATTGATTTTTCCACTGAGAAAGGGCAGCATTTCTAAAACAAACTATGGGCTTTTAAAGGGTCTAAATGCAAGCAAACCATACTGTGATACATCACTAGGGCTAGTCATTTCAAGTACAAAGAAAAATGCAACCATTTTTTAAATGTAGTCTCAAGGCTTGCAGCACTCCATCAGTGGTGATAGCAAAACATTTCTACCCTATCTTATATACTACTATATGTCTATATTCTTCAAAACTTTCACAATCTGTAACCTTTCAGAAAACAAACATCATAACATACAGACACAGAATGTCGTTTTCATCCAGTGAACCCAAGCTAACAACGATACTGCCAGCACACCATCAGTGCTAAAGATTTTTATGCCTAATGAGAAACTTTCACACTCTGTTCCTTCCCTGCTGATCTTCTGTCAACCTCCTCTGCGCTGTGGCCGAGAACAGAGTGACCTAGTCCACCCTGCACACTATGCAGGCCGGCTCAGTGGCTCCCTTTAATTCCCCCTGCTGTTGTCGCCTCAGTCATTTCCTCTCTTCATCTTTGTCTCTGTCCCTCTTTGCTTTGGTCTTTCAAAAACCTGGGTTAGATGGTCATAGTATGTTAAGTCTAGGGTTGTCTACAAAATTTCATTGAAACATTGTGATGGACAATGGCATCGGGGGTTCACGAGCGCAAGGGGGATAGCGGTCTCATTTTAATACTTTCTAGAGGCCAGAAGAGGGAAAATTACCCAGTAATTAATAAAGGCAAGGGCAGAATAAATTCAGAAAATGAATTAACCTAATTCTGCCTTAGAGAAACTTTTTAATCATGTCGTAACCCCTAAGACACATCAAGTGATCTCTTGGGTGGGTCTTGACCCCCAGGTTGGGAACCAGTGGGCTAAAGCATTACCACCTCTGACAGACAACTGAGAATATCTTTACCCATTTATTTAAGAAAATACTTCCAGAGAGTCTCTGGAAAGGACACACAAACTGAGCAGGTAACAAAAAAGGTCATAAAAGAAAATTGTAATAAATTGTTATCTTGAAAAGTAGATGACATTGGATAAAGTCACTAAGGATACAGTATGGATACTGAGTGACATCCTTCATATTCAAACATTTAATTTCCACCGGTGTTGTTGAATCGAATGTTTTAAATTTGAAAAACTGAACTCAACTGAAATGTATTAATAAAGAAAAAAATATTTATTTATTTAGATTTTTGAGATACTGCACGAGCCAGAGTTGAACTTGGGGCTAGACACGTCCTCCTCTCTACAGAATCTCTCCTCTGAATGAGTCTAACTAGTCAATGGTGAAGACCATGAGAAGGCCAGCCTACCAGCAGGCACACAGCAGGCACACAGCAGGCCTTTACAATTCCACTCAGCTCTCTGATGTGGTCACCTTCTCCTCCAGGACCCTACTGGGCTAATGAGGTCGTCTCTCTGATTGCCTGCTTAAAAATACACACTGGAAGGGCACTGATGTTTAGAGACCACTGTGAGGGGTCTTTTTGTGAGAGGGGCATACTGAATGATAGATGGTGTCTGTGAGGGCTGTGTGTCGTGTAAATGATGTCTAAAAATAGCAACTGGCCGTCTTTAAGTGTATCAAGTGACATTCAGACACATAGCATTTAAGCCACTCTTTTCATTACATTTAAGTAAATTTGCACTTGAAATGTGATGGTTGATTACAGACAAGCAAGACATAATAACCTTTTCAAGCAATTTTACAATTCTAAATACCATGACCGTAAAGACGAATTAGACAGAAAACTTCATTAACTGACCAATGTCGTCATCGTTGCGGTCGGCTGGTTCTTTTTCAAGACACTCTCGGACCAGGTCTCGGCCCAGAAGAGTGTCAGAAGCTCTCTCCAGGTCCTCATCTTCCTCCTCCTCTTCCTCACTGTCCACCGCAGCCTCTGGAAGTCCAGACAGGTCCACATCTCCGAGCTCGCTCTCTGTGGCCTGGAGCAAAGACAGGGGTGAAGGCAGCACAGTGGTTGGTAACAGTACAAGGAAAGAAAGAAGGTCTGTGCAGAACTGTTCTTGTTCTTCTAAAACATAATAATTAAAGTTTTTATTTCTTTAATTAGGACACTCTGCATTTTAGGTACATATAATAATTTTAGATAGTGTTTTTATTTCTCCTAGGATTAAACCTGCTAGACTCTGCTCTCAAGCATTCATTCCAGTGATAATGTGACCTGGAAAATAATATTGGAGCAGTGATGTGTTTCATGTGTAATGAAATAGCACACCAGTTTAATAAAGTATCATTCAGTGTCAGGAGGTACAATATTGTGCAGTTATAGAGATTTGATTCAGAGCAGAGTTGAATTAGGTTTGAGGTTAATTCAGTATTTTTATATACAGTCTATGGAATTATGTCAAGACGATTAAGATGTTGGCACATAGTGATCGCAGGACAACAACTAATCTTACTCAAAGTTGTGCAAGAGCAATTATGAGAAATGTAAAAAGCAGCCAAATTCAAAGTGATAATCTTCACCAGATATTTCCTATAGTTTCAGACAGTATCGATGTTTTGGGAAAAATATGTGATCAAGTAGAGCCACATAAAATTTGTAAAAAGCTATAAAATACCTCCTCTTCCTTTACATCTCTATTCTCCTTGTATCATCCACACAAAACATGAAGGATAACCTTGCAATGAGCAGCTCTATCTGTGACCCTGAGCTAAAACCCTGACACCAAATCCCAAACTAGAAAACAGAGGCGAACCGCCAAATATTTAAATCCAGCAGTAATAATTCATATTCCACTATTTTTCCACAGTAGCGGGGCAGACAGATGGTTGGCACAGTGTGGCTCTAAAGGGGCATAGGGGCTTTCAGGTCAGGTGGGAATTGAACCATCAACCGAGAGGTGAAAAGAAGGGCTCTCCAGTGGCAGTGGCAGCACTGCAGGCCATCTGTTAGAGCTTGCTGGAGGGCCTATAAAACAAAGGAAATCTTGCAGCAAATCTTATGAAGCTTGCGCTATTTGAAATTATTTTTATTTATTTATTTATTAAATTTTTGTAAAGAATTCACTTACTCAACTGGTGTTTGTCAACGTAAAAGGGAAGGTAAAAAGGAAATACAGTGAATACTAGATTATGCACTGTACTGTATTTAAGGACAAATATTTGCAAATGAAGGCTGTTTAGAGGACCACAGGTAGTACTGATATGGATCTTAAGGACTGGCATGACTGATTTTGTTATGAAAAATACTTTCTCTAGTCCAGTGTACAGAACTAATTTTGGTGTGGTAATCTGTCAATTCCAAAGAAGACATATTTACGTGACTCTGTTTTCAAGACTGTGTACTTGATATTGAAGATAATAATTAGATAATTATTACTATTGAACTCTCAACTATTTCACTAATTTTCTTCTTTATTGTATTAAATTTGCCTATTACAGGGCAACAAGTGTTGCTGTCCACTTTCTTTGAGTTTCTTTTGTTTTATACTTGTAACAATGTCCATATGCGTCCCTGAGGCGTCACCTCGGAATTAAGAGCAAGTCTAAAAATTTAGGATGACCAAGAGGTGTTATCTTGAAGGCACCGATATACCTACATCGTGGTAGTCGTAGAGTAGATTTGATTGTGATACTGCTGTTGAAGCCGGTGGGGAAAAGTTAATTTCCTGCTCTACACACTACAAGATGGACTCTCTAACAAACAATACTATCTTGGGTTCTACGGAGATTTGGTACATGGCCAAAGGGTTTTATAGGTTTCTCTGAGGCAAGGGGATTAAGCTAACTACCTCGAGTTCAGGCACAGGTCCACTCTTGTTTTCATAAATTAGGTTGGACACGTTATTTAGAGGACTTTTAAAACACACCATCTGTCCTGCTCTGCATCAGAGAAATTTAATGTGGTTTAATAGATAAGAATAGACCAGCAAGAAAAAAACACTTCCCTTTCTGTTCTAAAATAAAATGTGAATGCTCATGTTATTTTCTTTGACACCAATAATAAATGACTAACATTATAAAAAGAGACAGAATGACCAGTAATGGTTTAATGAATTGGGTTTTGTGGAGCAAAATGCACTTTCTTTCTGCCTGGAACTGTAGAACCAGCAGCTCTGCAGAGATGCACACCTTGGAGGACATTTTGTCTCATGCATGTAACAGTACACAGAACATGACAAAGGCCAAAAAGTGCAGTGGTACTCTGTATAGTTCACAACAAGAGAGAAAACTCCATATTGTCAGATTAGAGGCTGTTGTGGAGGTTGTTAAATTCTGTTCTTCTTTTAAATTGTTGATGTTGAAAAATGGAGGCATTAAGGTGGTGGGGATATTACTGTGGTGCAATCCTCCGACATTAACACTTTGCCTTTACTCTCCCCCTCTGCCTCTGACATACTGTATCCTTCAGGGCTTTTGAGAAAATAGTTCTTTCAGAATGCAGGATGTGCCCTTTCAGTCAAAGTCCCCTGGTCTCAGAACGAGTTTGAGCCAGGGGGACATTTCCTACAGACGAGGGACATCAGATCTGCCCAACAACCGGCACATCTTATAGTGCTGTGACAGAATAACAAGAGAGAGGAATGCACAGGAGTTTAGGATATAGCCAAGAGATTAAAGATAGGAAAATCAAATAACAGGAAGAGGTTGAAATGTTGAGAAGACTGAGTAAAAGGAACGACTGTGGTTTAGGTAAATGTAAGACAGAGAGGGAGAAATCCATAACAAAAGCAGTCTGTTGCATTGACAGCTAAGGACCACAGCTGACTGGAGGGTCAGCGATTTAAGACAGCTGTAAACAAAACAGAGCTGGGTCAGCGACAAGCTGAGGGGATCAGATCCGTGTGATTAATATCTAATCTCAGGATGAAGAGATCAGTCTCAGGTGTTAGAACGTCCGACCCAGGTTGACCTGACTTACATCAAAACGCAAACACTCGCAGACAGTCTGAGGAGGGAGGACCGGTTGTGGCAGATAACGAGGTTAAAATATCAGAGTTAAGTAATTTAAGTAGGTTGTTTTCTATTGAGAGCACAGGTGACTTTGTGAAATTCTGCTGACAATGAGTAATTGAGTCCATAATTCCTGCACTATTACTTTTGAGGTAACTAGACGGCAATTTACAGCAGACCTAGTAAATATTGTCTAATATAGCAGTTGTGTGTTGCCCTATTTTATTTCCCTTCCACATTACCTTCTCCTTATTGATATTATTCTTTCATTTTGTTGAAAGTTTTGTTGGGGGGGGGGGGGATCTGTGTTAAATGTGCAACATAATCAGATAATAAGACATTTGGAATGGAGACTGAGGCCTCCAAATTAGCTTGGCATGGTGGCTATGGAATAATGTATCTGCATCTCTCCCTTGACTTGCTAAACAATTGACAAATAAAACCTATATTCTGGCACTTAAAAAAAATCTGGATATTAGCTAGGGCTGGACGATATGGCCAAAACTTTTATCACAATAAAGATTTTCATATCTTTCGATATTGATAATTATCACGATAAGTATCAAATCGTTATTTCTTTTGAGTTTAAAGGCTGATTTTTGCTCCTGTTTAAACTCTAAATTATGGTCAACACTAGATGCTAAACAGTGGATCACTTCACAAATCTGAGTTCTAATTTGTCTATAATTCAAGTGAATAAAGTCAAACATTTATTGAATATTTATTGAACATTTGTTATATTGTTATTGAAAAAAAATTATATTGCGATAATTATTGTTATTGTTGTGGATGCCTTACATGGCCTTACTAAAGCAGAGAATAGACATTCATACCTAATATTAGCATTGTTAACTTTCCTCACTGAAACAAACCAGCTCCTTCTTTTTCTGGCCAGCAGTGCCCATTGATTATACCAGCTCATTAACTTCAACTAGCTCATTAAATTGTAGTTAACGGACCTCACCAGTTCCATTGATGATAACAATGCTATCAAGCTGGTGTCCAATGGAAACCCTTCCAACCCATACATGTTGACCGTGAAGAGGAACAACTAAAATACTGCAGCACTCTTGTGAAGAGTCAAGACTGAAAGGTAATACTGAAAGGTAGAATTCATTACGACTTTCTGTGTAAAGAGGGGAGATTAGGAGAGCTGAGGGAATAAATGATGAGAGACAGCCTTGTCATGTACCCTTTTATGGATTATTGATTCGCGGACATTTAAATATACACTCAAGAGAGGGATTTCATTCCAAAGCACACTGAGCTTCTGAACACTCAGAAATGTCACGTAAAGGTGAGGCTGATACAAGAGCAGCGAGCGAAATATAAAGACCTCCTGGTCGGGTAATTATACTTTGAAATTTACATTTTACACTTTGTGCATTAAACTAAGTGAACTTGTAATAAATGCGATGGTAGATGATAAGCACCCTAGTTTGAAGACATTAAAAGCAACCTTCAAAGAGTCAGAGCCACAACTCAGACAACAGATTTAAAATATATGAATTTACATTTAAAGTACAAAGTCAACCATTTCAAAGGTCTACATGTTTTCAGTGCTTCCATTAAATTTGTGGAATGTGTTCAGATGTCCCACGCTCAAGAATTTCCATTAAAGGAAACCAAAATCAAAACATTATGACGGACTTAACTGTATAACTGATGTACACTGGAAGTCATACATTTCCTTGACACACTTCACTGCATACTTCATATGGAAGCAGACCTAAGGAATGACAGCAAAATGATCGTAATTATCCCAGTTACACCGATGATGTTACAGCTTCCATACCAGTGGCACAGGTATAGAAAGAGCTAGAAAGGTTAAGTTAATTTCCCGCAAGTGACCTTTCATCCGCAGCAGGAAGTACAGAGGGAGACGGATCACCAGGATGCACAACTGATGCTCAATAATTAGCGAGATACCAAGGGTTACAAGGATGGAGGGTAGAGGGTTGACAGATATGTTACAGACAGAATTAGAGCAAATCAAGCTGGGGAGAATCCACTGCCAGTAAAACACTTCTGTCACAGTGTGGTAGTGGAAGGGCTACCATATACAGGGGTTTGTCACTCTATTTGAAAGACTTCATATCTTTGATATGGAATAATGGTAGTGGGACAGTAATTGACAGTACAAGCAACCTTAAAGAGGTAGCATTAGACTTCTACAGCCTGAATTCTTATACCGGTGCTGATCAAGGCACTTCTTAAAATAAAATACCACCTTCAGATATGCAACATGGAGGGGAAAGGAATAAGGCAAAGTGAAAGTAATCATGTTTAAAGAAAAATAAGAGCAAAGAGAAAATAAAAACCCAAATAAGATAAACTCATTTAAACAAGTAATGAGGTCCCCACCTGGTAAATATCTGAAAGGCTGCTACTCCCCGAGTCGCTGGCGATGCTGCATCCTGATTGGCTGGGGGGCATGTGCATCACCTGCTGATGGGCGTGGTCCGTTAGGTGCATCTTATTGAGGTCAGCAGGAAGCTGTTCACACATCGATAGGAAGTAGTAGAGAGACAGAAAGTGGAAACAGAGAAGGCAGAGAGGATATGAGTTTGACAGGGGCGCGCACACACACACACACACACACACACACACGGCTGTTTCATCAGCCTGAAAGCCAAGGCTGGTTTGGCATGAAGAGGATGGAGCTGAAGACCCTTCAGATGGCTGTAAATTTTAATCCAAGGCTGGAGGTTGATATGATTTCTGACAGACAGGAGGTGCTGGAGGTGGGAGGCTGGTATATTGTATCTGTCGTTGTCTCATTAGGCCGATATGGCTGGCTTTTTTCATGCATACAGCTTACATGTTTTGTGCACACTGAATAGACAAACATGAACATGTACACGCACACAATAACATTCAAACTCATGAACATGCACAGACAAATACACCTCAATTTCCATTTTTTAAATTAAACAAGAAAATATATCAAGCCGCCGGCCACAAATAAAATAAACTCCTTTAACAAATCTGTTCATGGCGGTCAATTCAGGATAAGAAGACAATTTGCACAAGGCAAAGCTTGAACATCGATACAAAATACATTTGTTTCTATTTTGTTATCACCTTTTATAATGATTGCACACACCAAAATCCAAACTGCTAAGAGGTCATTCTCCCACTCAGAATGAGAGAAGCAGCCAACTGACTTCTGAAAACCAGTGTGGGGGATTAGTGTTTTTTTCCCACAAAGCACTTTAGTTCTAACTGTGCAAGAGGACAGCTTGTAAAACTTTGACAAAAAAAAAAAAAAATATACACAGCAGAGACATAGAACCAGACCCAGAACACGTCACCAGATCAATATGTAACCTTTAAACCTAGAGTCACTGCACACACCACCAGACTGACCACTCATAACTCAGTTATTGTAATGTTAGCTAGCTAAGTCCTGTTTAAATAATATGGCTGGTTTAGAAATGTACTGTAAAAATAGTGGATGCCTTACATGGCCTTACTCAAGCAGAGAATAGCCATACACAGCGCTGCCTCTTGGTAGGCTCAGAGATGCAAGACTGTTTTGACATGGAGAGTGGGTCCAGCCTCTGAATCTTTCAGTCAGTCCACATAAGATGGCACCTTTATCCAGAGTGTATAAGCAGGTCAACCAAGGTGGTAGACTATAATGGTAAAAAATAACTAGTCTAATACACAATATATGAAGATGAAAAGATAACTAAAAGAGGTATTTCTGCAAAGGCTGCCGCTGCAAAACAGTGTTTAGAGACTGATCAAGGAGGTTAAATCTCTTTTCATCTTTATTTCCCGGGCAGGGGGACAAATGTACTTAGTGCCCCCTCTATTCTAGAAGAAAGTCTAACCTCTGATTCTCAAGTCTTACCAGTCTGGATCCTGGCAGGGTGAGAGAAGACGTCCTCCTGCGACACCGGGCAAACCTACAGAACACCTCCTCCATTGGTAGACAGCACAGGCTGTTCAAACACGCACACATTAACAAACAACTGAACTCTTACACCAGCAGTTTAGTACATGCGAAGCCAAAATGAAGCATGTAAGCAAGCCGCGGCTGCGAGGAACCATGGTGCCACCATGTAATATTAAAGACATTGAGTCTGGGGGTGCTGCCCCCCTCAGTACTCTCTTCTAATAGGCCTGTTTTACTGTATGACCCATCAGCACTTAACCCTCCCCCCTTCCCCTAACCCACAGTAAAACACAGTTTCGAAGGGTGGAGTTTGAGAAGTTCAACGTCTTGTTCTTAATGTGTGGCATATTAAAGGGGAACACTCAATGTAATGAACTGATGACACTGGATTTACACATCACACAGCATTAGGGACTCTTGTAAACTGTGTCCCTAGTTTATCTGAATACGACAATTAGACATCCCTAGACCCAAGACTGACCTTTTAAAATATATAGGGCGTATGTAGAATTGAACAAGTTTCTAAATAGTATAAGAGAATCAAAAAGTGCTTAGACAAATGCAGACATACCTTAAGCAGACTATATAAGCGATTATACACTTGGATCTCGCTTTCATGATAGCATTAACATTTTATCCGAACCCTTTTTTGTAAAAATTTTTTTAGTTTGGACCCCAGGGAGATTAGAAACTGATGTGGCAGAAGCTAATAGGGATCCAATAAAATACACAAACAAAATCCCTATTTACTATCTAGTGCACTACAAAGTGTGACAAAGTATGCACTACATATATAATGCTCTTAAAGTTCAGGAAGGTGTACTTATTATTTTACATTCATTTGATGTAATTCCTTTTAGATTTGTGTCTGTTTTGTACATGGTCACCTCTTTCCCTGAACAAATGAGAGAATGGACTCAAGCCTATCATATGTATTATGTGGAGATACACAATGTGTTGAAAGCAAAAGCAAGTCAGGGATTTATTTGTTATGGATGTTTATTTAAGTTATCAGCTAGCATGAAACTTAACACATTGTATTTGGACCAAACCCTGGCCATGGGAGGACATCAGTATTATTAAACTGTATTAAGTAGTAATCCATTCACTGTAGATTTATATTGACTAATTAGACCGCTAAATGTCTGATCTGACACTCACATACACACGAAATATGAAAATGCTCCACTGTAAAACTTTAAGGATAAATTTCCTTCTTTCTATGTAGTATACCACTAAATATTAATACATTCTGTGCACATATTTCAATAATATTTAGAATATAAATAATATTTCAAAGTTTGCTGCCATAACACACACACACACGTCTCTGACATTAGTTTTAGTGGGACTAAAGGAGTATTTAATGAAATCCATTTCCCATTAGTTACGGCAGTGTGATGCATTGTGTGTTTCACTTATTGAACTGCAGGCAACACCTAATCCTAGACTGATGTCTGAATGCGTTCTTGAATAAATCACACATATACACAAGTAGAATTCTGTGCTCTCTTTCTGGATACTTGCGGTTGACCAACACTCTTCCCTACTAGTTTGTTTTGTCTGTGTGTGAATTAGAAGAGACAGAAAAAGCGAGAGAGGCTGACAGAACGATTGCTTATTTCATTACAGGTAAATACTTATTGATTTCTGTGTGATGGAGCCAGTGATGATGAAGCTCCCACCCTGCATCCATTTAATACGTTCAACAGAATCCACAGATTTACAGGGAGAAAGAAAGAAACAAATGATTCAAACTGCGGAGCCGACCAGGACAGAAACATGGCATATGATTGAACTGTCAGAACTTTATCTCGTCAAGCTAATTGGGGAAACAAGAACATTGGAAATCTAGCAGCAACATCTACATTGGCTGCAAGTCTGAAACGGCTTTGTTTTAAAAAGAAGGATTTTGGCTATTATCGCTTCAAGAGCTTAGCTTGGTGTTATAGATGGTGTTTTATAGTAATTTACAGTGAAAACTCCACAATAGGGTTACAGAAGGGTGAGGGTTAAGGTTAGTTAATTTAGTGGTGGGTTTTAATGTCTGCATCAGGATCAGGAGTTCTGTTTGACTAACCCACAATTAAAGACAGACTGAATCAGGATTCTGTGTTGCTAGCTTTTAAATTCAGATATCCACTAGGTGACTTTTATGTTAAAGTTCATTCAGATATTACATCATTAAAGTAAGGAGCACCATGCTCGCAAAATTTTTGGCAGCTGGTGCGTGAGAGGGAGCAGAACAGTGGTGAGTTAAAAATGTTATAATTGCACTGGTTTCCCAAAGGCTGCATCATTGATGGACAAAATGTATTTTGCCATTAAAGTCTTAATGACCACCGTGAGCGAGAGGGACGCTACCACTTCTCAAAGTGAATCCACAGATGTTTTTCACATCAATCTCATCTTTTAACATTATTAGAGAGGAAATTCTGCTGCCTGTTTTACAATACCCAACAGTGCACAAGGACTGAACAGGGTGTTGAGTTGGGATTGGTTTATCTCCTATTAGCTTCCATGCTTTATGTAAAGCATTTTGCTGGATATTCAGTTATTCATCCACACAGTTGGCATGAATGAATGAAAATATAGAGATTTATGGTCAGATTGTTACTGTGGCTATATGAGGAAAATAGTTTTTCTAGACTCATCTGATCTGAGAAGCATCTTGTCAACAGTTTTAAATTGGCTATTGAAGCTATAGCCATCAGCTGACTAAGTAGCTAAGCAGAAAGATTGGAAACGGGTGGGGGGATGGCCAGCCTGACTCTCTCCAAAAGTAACAAAATTAGCCTACCAGCACTTCTTAGATTCACTAATTAACATGTTATATCTCCTCTGTTTAATCCGTACAAAAATCTAAGTGTTAAATGACAATTCGTTGTTTTACAGAGTGTTATGTACTGGACTATCATTTGGCCAGGACCTGTTGCCAGGCAAGCAGTGGAGACTCTATGAAGTCACTGGTCTATTAACAGTCTGTTCATATTTTTGACAGACTCTGCAGCACCAGTGACATCCTACTCCGCTAACTCGCTGGCTGTAGAGCACTGTAAACTATGGACTCTGCAGGAATACCAATGCAGTTCTTTCATTCGGCTCATGTTTACCTTGATGGATTTATTTCCTAACTAACAAAAAGACTTTAGGGATAAGATTAAGTTTGTGTTTTGGAGGTGCAAGGGAACGAAAAAGGGAAAGCAGAGACAAAGGGAGTTTGTGAGAGAGTCAGAGAATGAAGGATGAGAGACAGGAGTCAGGCGAGGGAGTGATGGGGGAAGTGAATAATTGTGGTGGCCTCGTGGCTCCTATTTACACCACAGACTTAATCCTGCTCTTATCCTCCTCTTTCGCTCTCCCAGCGGGTCGAGTCGTGGGGGCAGGGGTTTAGGGGGTCTCCCATTCTCCTCATGAATTAAGGATGAGAGTTAGGAGATTAAATATAAATGTGGAAGGATCCTTCAGCTGTACAATTCTATCACGTCAACGAGAGGGCACAATCATAGGTTCAAGGAGGATCAAGCTGGAAGTAAATGTTATGCTGCAGACAAACAGACCAAGCATTCACTTACAGAGTCTGATTAATTCCAGAGAAATGAACCATCATCGGTCATAATAAGTAGTCAATCCAAGAAAGATGCAGCAGCCAAAGAGGGTAAAAATCCTTAAGGAACAAGCCTGGAGCTGTCAGAACCATTTTACTTGGTTTGGCACCTTATACATGATTAATTGGCTAATGTTGTGAGCAAAGACCACAACTGGTAGAGCTGGGCAATATAATGTGACATGGGTTATCCAGATAATCATTTTCTACCATCACTGAATGTTTATAATACTGTTGTCAATGATGTATGTAGATGTATTTGTTCATACAGTAATCATAAAATTAACCACTAAATAAAATTAGGCTATATGTGAATAATAGTTTGATTTACTAGAAGGCAAAACTTAACAGGATTTCTCATTTGCTTATCTTCACTATATTGTCCAAGACCAACAAGCTAACACAGTGTCATATAGGTCATAGCATTTAACCACCCAAATAAGGATCCTTCCCTCCATCCATCAATCATATACATTAACTGGCCACTCTGCCTTTTTTAGCTAACTTTATGACTACATTTCTCTTTCTGTGGACGTAGTCCCTGAAAGCAAAACAAACCAAAAACATATTAGGGCGATGTCTTCTTTTTCAGTCTTCTATAAAACCTAACTCTATTTCACTTATTGCATCCAAGTTTAACAAGAGATTAACTAGCTGTGGGCCTGAGTGCTCTGTTCCTCCTATTTCCTCAGTGATAAAAAGGGCTATGAAGCCCAGACTGGTCATTTGGCTACACAGACAAGAGACAGGGGTTCCCCCAAAGGCAATTTAGTGTTGGGATAATCTTTGCTACATTGTAGGTCAGTGTGTGGAGCGATGTTTTGGGAAACCTTGAAGACGTTAATGGACGAGGCTTGGTCCGTCTAGCATTATAGTCTAGAATTTGTTGGTTAAGGGTCCCAGAGGGGCCACACGATTAAAACATGGGAGGAGGACAGAAGGAGGGAGTGGTAAAAGCAAACAAAACAGGCCTGCCATTTCACCTTGAATTATGTTTTGCATTCATTATTACTTAGTAGTTTTCTGACCCAATATTGTTTTCAGCGTAGGTTTCGTTAGGATGCAGATACATTTTAATGACTAAATGGCAGAACACACAAAAGACTTCAGACAATTACATAAGATTTATGAAAAGAGCATGACAAAGAAGTATATATCAGCACACAGAATAAGAAAGAGGAACAGAAGAGAGAGTGAGAATAATATATTAAGACGAATGATAAAGAGGACAAATGGCTTAGCCAAGTAATTAAAGAAAATGTGAGGCTGATGAATCCTGATGAGGATGATAATTAAAGAGGGTTCAACAAACAATGAGACAAACAAAGCTCGATGAATATTTAAAGACAATGCTGGTGTTTGCAGAGAGGAAACAAAATGACAGTATCACAGAGAAAGACTATCCTGGTTAAACACTACACTTACATTACACTTAAACCAACCAACACAAAGAATAATTCATTTTAGTAATAACCAATAATCTACAAATATAACTATAAGGGATTATGATGGTGCTGAAGACAGAAGGGCCAACGCTGACCAATGGCCGAGTTGCCAGCTCATGTCAACTGACTGAAAATGTGTACAGGCTGTAGAATAATACAATTATTCCTGTTATAGAATTCCCTTAGCCAGAAGTACCAGCCATACACTACTCATAACCCCACAGCTGAGTAAATACAGGCATAGCAATTAATAGTGAGGTCACTGACAGGGTATCTGACATGAACACAGTCGGCCTGTAGATGTCAGCAGTGACAAACTGCCTTGACAAGACTTGAGTGGTAAGCCAAGCAACACAACCATCACTCAGAAATGAAATATGACTAAATGAGCATGTTAAACTGTGCAAGTTGATACTTGTCACTTTTTTTGTACTTCATTTTAGTGGTTAAATGCAGCAAATACTTGCAGGTGCTTGCATGCTTTTTCATTCACAAAGTTTAATTTATATTCCATTAAAGGCCTGCTTTAGAACATAAACACACATTGAAACAGGAATTATTAGTTGTTAACATATGTCTTCACTTGTACCAGCTGATTGAGCAGATTGTTACACCTGAAACCACAGCACAGAAAGAGGTTGTTCACCTCCACACCGAGACACAATGTAGCTACAGTCTCGCAGCACAATGAGTTATGTTTCCTTGATGTCTGCATCTGATTTCCGCTGGTTTATTCATCTCTCTCTCTGAGTCGCTCTGTCTCTTTGCATCGTCTCTTTCCGGGTGATCTCACTTCTTCGCTTTGATTGTTTTGGTTATTAACTGTCTCCTATCTCTCTCTATGTCCAACGGTTCACTCCCTCATTACAGCCTCCACTCTCCAGTTTCCCTGACACTAATGACATCTTCACTTTCGGCTCTTTTTTTGGAGATGTTCTCCATTCTTGCATTCCCCAACCTCCTCCTACTGGATCAAACCCCTATTTCTGTCCCCCCCACACAATTCTGCATCAAAGTGAGCAAGTAGTGAAATCACTGCAAGTAGCCTCATCACACTAACCAGGTGAGAACATTGGCTCTGCTGCCTGGAACGGGACACAATCACATTTCCAGATTTAGCCCTGTAGCGCTGCAGAAAGCTTTGATCAATCAAGGCCAGTGTTTGCTTGATCTAGTGTTGTAAGAGGGTGACAGTGTTGGGACACACACACACACACACACACACACACACACACACACACACACACACACACACCCCAAATGCCTAAAACATCATACACAAAGAAACACAAAATCATAACAACCTGCACATACACAGACAGAGTATACGTGAACTGCATGCATCTATGAGCTCCATTGAGTAAAACATTCGCTGAGCTCAGTGAATAGGCCCAGAACACAGCCATGCTCCACTGTATTACTGGCAAGTCCACACGGTTCAATTAAGATACAGTGCAGGGAGACAGATGGAGGTGGGGGGAAAATAGAGGGACCTGAAGTGAATATGACTGAGTGAAAGAGGAGACAGTGAAAGAGGCAGAGTGCAGCATATGATTGAGACTGGATTGATATTTTGTGTGTACCTTTACATTTTTTATATATAAATGTAAAGGTAGCAGAGAGTGGAGAAGAGCATATAATAGAGATAGGACTGACAGTGAGGGGACGGAATGAGGATGAAGTGAGAGGGAGGGAACAGATGAAGATAAAAAGTCTCAAATATTCTCTAAGAATCCAATTCTACCTCAGTCCAGACTATCTCTGGCACCATGGCACTGTGCCCCCCCAGGGGGAGAGAGAGCAAGACAAAGAGTGTGTGTGTGTGTGTGTGTGTGTGTGTGTGTGTGTGTGTGTGTGTGTGTGTGTGTGTGTGTGTGCTGGGAAAAGGGGAGATGTAATGAATTGAAGCTGGAATTGGAGGTGACAACTGCAAAGGCAGACATGCCACAGAGAAAGGAAAGGAGAGAGACACAGAGAGGGAGAGAGGTGGTGGTGGAGGGGGGGGGGGAGTTAGCAAAAGCCCACATGAGGAGATGAGGACTCAAATACTGTCAAACAGAGAAGACTGCATGTGCACACACACAAACAATAATTCTAACACTTTTTTGTGCTTCTCACAGTCAGACCAACTCTATCTCTTGCCAGCCCTACTTTATAAAAGGTGGCACTTTGCAGTCAAAATCTTGACCAAAATAAAATGCGTGGTGAAACTAAACACTTCTCCCTAACAGAATAAACAACCATTGCATTTGATCAGGCATTTAGAAGAGTTCTGCTAGTTTATTCAGGAAGTGTGTGCAGTCTGCTGAGTCTGTCAACGTGGTGCCTCTGTTTCTTTGCAAACATCCTTTGATATTAAACAGGGGCACTCCGCTGATATAAGACATGACGCTCAGTTTACTTGTCATGAGGAGAACAGCTCGGTTAAATAATGTCTTCTGTGACTCTGGAGGAAGTTTCCAAAAACCTTAGAGAATAACCCTGACGATGTTATAGTGATGTCACCGGGATTGTCTCATTTTCAAACAGAAAGCCTGTGTTACATTACTGAGAGTATGCAGTTTAAAAGGCATTTACCAGGCAGGGAGAAACTATTGAAACATGCTATCAGGTTGCATTATAGGAAGTGTAGGACCCAGGGTTTTTAGGGTGTGACTGTAACTACAGACAGTCTGAATATCTCAGCTTCTGCTGCTTTGATTTTGACAATCCTTTTTTAAGCCTCCAGAACTTTATGGAGATGCAATACTAAATCACTGGAGTACCCTTTTAAGAGCTATACTAAGTTTTCACAGTGAATATACGACATGTTAAACTCCTCTCAATATAAAAGGACACAACAGACCATGTTTAAGGAAACAGCAGTGAGCTACTTATGGTGAGGTTCCTCTTTTCAGCATCCCAGATATGATAGAAGGTTGTGCAGCAACTGACACTTTAGCTGAACAGCATTGACAAAAATAAATAAAATAAAAAAAACTTTCACAACAGTACTTTTTTCAGCAACATATGCTCAAACATGTTTTGGAAGAGAAAATTAGACACTAATGGCTGGAACCTGAAAGTGAGGCAGCTTGAAAGACACTTTTTTCCCCCCATCACAAGGTGGGGATTCTGCATAGCAACACAATACCTAGAAATGTCTCTGAAACACATTCTAATCACAGTTATGGAAAAACCTGCATCCTGTGATTTGGCAGGCACTGGTTTGTGAGGTACAAGGTTCAACAATCATTGGTTGGCAAGTTACGAGCCTGGGTAGAGAGTGGCTGGCAAGCTTCTACAGTGGATAAACAGCCATCAGATGGCAGTTTCCACACTTTGTTGTGCCAGCATTGTGACAGACGGGATGTTGAATGGCACTGTCACTAACGCTGCCAAAGGCCTGTGACTTTTGCCCCAGTTGTCTGAGAGTGATGAAGGAGAGAAATGCAGAGAGGGAGGCACACATGGAGAGGAGGAAGGCATGATAAACAAAGCAAGTAAACAGAAGTGGAAGGCAAGATGAAAAAGGAGTGTGTGTCTGCATACGTGTGGTGTTTCAATGCCCTCATGCTTGAAAATCCTGGACACATTACTGTAATAATAAAAACACAATCAAACCTGTATTATTACCCAAATATGTTATCAGAACTGAATGTGTATATTTTCCACAAAAAAAAAATACGGATCTGGAAATTCATATGGATGGGACTAAGTTTTTATTTTGCAAGTCACAAGTATGTCTTGTGTCTTGGTCAAGACAATCAAGACCACTAACCAAATCCAAGTTCTAAACGTTTTGCTTCAAACCCTAACAACTCATTAGTTGTTTGTCTCCTGGCGTACACTGCCACTGCAACATGACTGGCTGTTTAAGTAGAAGTCATTGGTGCTAAAATCAAAAGTCAAGTTGCAATATCTCACGTTTGTATCGTGTCTAACGTCACCAGATAAGTGATTACAGTCTGACTCTGGTCCAAGTCATATGACTCAAGTTTGGAGTCTGGAAATCTGAGTTTATAGATTCCTTGTTATAGTTTAATAGATATTACACAAATCATGCAATTCATTTCACAACAGCTATATAGGTACAGTACTTGCTTTGTTAATGTAATAACAGGAGACATCAAATAATGTCTCCGCCACACTCCTTTCATCAGAATGAGTAATGCCAGTCTGGATTTTCTTAGTGAGTAATGGTTCTAAATTGGATACATGCTCATTCATCCCACACAGTCTACCACTCATTCAGTTTCCTGGCAGCTTTCACAGTGAAGAAGGTAATTAGCATGGGTCAGCACCCCTGCAGAGTCAAGTATTCTTCTCTGGAGGACTAAAGGTATTACAACCATGCTTTAGTAGAAATTCCCTCCAGCTGGTATCTAAAGAGTGTTTGTGTGTGTGTTTGTGACAGCAGGTAGCAGATGGTAGTTGCTGCCAAACAGTGTTAGAGGTTTCTGAAAGGAATATTCAACCTGTCGCCCGTCTGCCCTCCTCCACTCACAACACCTTGGTGAAGACATTTTCATGGAGGAAAAAAGGGGGGGGGGGGAGCATGGGATTTAAACCTGCTTTGAGCTCAAAATGTTTGAGGTTTAATGTATCAGGACATGAAAAACAAGATAGTATTTTCTTTGTAAAAGTCTGTGGGGGGGGGGGGGGGCAAAAACATGTGGTTAACCGCGTTCAAACAGCAAAGTGTCCTAAAAGGACTTAAGAAGTGAATTGCATAATTCAAGGTCCCCCTTCTCAAACCAGCGCATGTCCAGGCCCGTCTGAAGTTTACCAATGACCATCTGGATGATCCGGAGGAGGAATGGGAGAAGGTCATGTGGTCTGATGAGACAAAAATAGAGCTTTATGGTCTAAACTCCACTCGCCACGTTTGGAGGAAGAAGAAGGATGAGTACAACCCCAAGAACACCATCCCAACCGTGAAGCATGGAGGTGGAAACATCATTCTTTGGGGATGCTTTTCTGCAAAGGGGACAGGACGACTGCACCGTATTGAGGGGAGGACGGATCGGGCCATGTATTGCGAGATCTTGGCCAACAACCTCCTTCCCTCAGTAAGAGCATTGAAGATGGGTCATGGCTGGGTCTTCCAGCATGACAACGACCCGAAACACACAGCCAGGGCAACCAAGGAGTGGCTCCGTAAGAATCATCTCAAGGTCCTGGAGTGGCCTAGCCGTCTCCAGACCTGAACCCAATAGAAAATCTTTGGAGGGAGCTGGAAGTCCGTACTGCCCAGTAACAGCCCCGAAACCTGAAGGATCTGGAGAAGGTCTGTATGGAGGAGTGGGCCAAAATCCCTGCTGCAGTGTGTGCAAACCTGGTCAAGAACTACAGGAAACTTATGATCTCTGTAATTGCAAACAAAGGTTTCTGTACCAAATATTAAGTTCTGCTTTTCTGATGTATCAAATACTTATGTCATGCAATAAAATGCATGTGATGCAATGTGATTTTCTGGATTTAGATTCCGTCTCTCACAGTTGAAGTGTACCTATGATAAAAATTACAGACCTCTACCTGCTTTGTAAGTAGGAAAACCTTCAAAATCAGCAGTGCATCAAATACTTGTTCTCCCCACTGTATGTAAAGAAGTTGCTGCAGCTTTCTTGAGGTTTCTGTTTTGACCTTATGTGTTCTGTATGCTGGATAGTCCACTGACTTAAATATACAACTTGTGAGATATGTAAATGGTTTGGATAAAGAATGACTCCATCTGTTTGTATACATGAAAGTTTTTGGGTGAAATGCTAGTCCTATCAAATGTATGTATGTAGGGAACTAAAGGAGCAAACTTGATCTTGTTCACCATCTTTTGTTTCGTCTTTTGTTCTGTGTGTATGTGTGTGTGTGCATACGTAACAGGAAGCTGCAAGGCGTCTCTGTCTGGGCCCCTTAGGAAGGTGGGCCATGGCCAGGTCTGCCGGATACAGTAGGGAAGGCTAAACACTTTGCTTTAGTGACACAACTACTCATGCGCGCTCGCTCACACATGTACAGATAGACACACATACATGTTAGTACCTCCTGGCTCCGCTCTGTTAACAGATGCTTCCTGCCCTGCAGCCCAACCCACGCTACTTAACGCATACAAACACAGATGCAACGCGTCCCTGGCACCCCTACAGGTTGACCCAGGGGCCAGGTGGAGGGGTAGTCCCACCCTTTGGTTCTCCTGTGGTGTTTGTTAATGTTGGATCCCGTTCCACTCTCTTGGCCCACTCACCTCATCCCAGACAGTGCCGACTACAATATTGTTACTATTGGCAGGACAGCAAAATAACTTTGTTTACCCACCGACCTAATCCTGAACTCCAACGTTTACCAGGCATGTTATTATGTCAACTGACAAAAACTATTCTTGACAACAAAAGGAAGTCGGAGAAATTTAACTGAATTGAGCTGAACTAGTGCTAATATGGTTTAAAAAAAGCTACACTTTCCATTATGTTTGGAATTTATAATCATTTGGCTACTTTTGGTGACTGTTACATGATGCTGCCGAGATGTTTCAACGTGACTCTGCAGATGTGCACTGGTATTTAAAAGGAGTTCAATGTGAACACTGAAATGTGGCCACAATAACAGCTGAATGCAGAGAAAAAAACCCCCTTAAAATCAAACCAAAAGAAAGGCCAGAATTGCTTTTCTCATGCAAACAACAATTATTACAGGAATGTACAAAGGCCCCCCAAGACGCAAACACTGCCAAATTGACCTTCTTCCTGCCTGATCACATTTGTTTTCATACAATCATACCACACACTGCCTGCTTCCCCCACACACTTTCTCTCTCTCTCTGCTTTTCTCTGTCTTTCTCACAAATTCACAAACACTCACAAAGCAATCACCCATCCTTTCCATCTTGTTTTTATAAATGCCCTTGAAAATTATCCAGTAAAGGCTCTCTGGCTGTGGCAGGCAGAGGAGGGGATGTGGATCAATAGCAGTGAGATAATGGGAGAAAGGAAAATTGGGGGGTGGGGGCTATGAGTGGTTGAAATATTAGCAGTAGGATTTGGTCTAGCAGCTCATGACTGACTAGGTGGAGTCTGCATATATAAAGTGAGGGGGTGTAATTTGTGTGTGTGTGCACATTTACTGTATGCATGTGGGTATTATGTTGTGACCATTGCAAGTATATAGGCCTGTGTGTGTGTCTATGCGTTTGTGGGAGTTAACCTGCATCTGAGAGAGATATGCCAGCAAGGTCAGGGGTCACATGCATGGGTGTATATGTGTTCAGACAATGAGTATGTGTGTGTGTTGTGTATGCACAAAGGCTGGAGTGCGTTCCCACATGAGCAGCCTCACTTTCAGTCCATTTAGCCCACACTGTTGACCAGCTTGGGCTTGTTAATGCACACAGGGCCGAGTGGGCTTTTCACTCTACAATTTTAGCCTATCATAGCTAATGGACAGTAAATACACCATTCTGGACACAACACTGGTCACTGTACTCATTGAAACAATCAAATAGCACTGCTTTTTTTTCTTAGTGTGGTGAAGGTGAAGTGTGTTAAAATACCAAACAAGCAACTGCCTTTTGCATCAGCTGAGAATGGTCAACCTACAGAATGTGAATGTGCTGTATATGTCAATGTGTGTCAAAGTTAAAATTCAGCTAAAATGGACAGCTAAAATGGACCTCTGATGTTCCATGTAGGGCAACACCTGCTTTTGTCTTGCTGATCTCACAATATGCCAAAAAGAAGCAAAAATATTTTTTGAGACACCCATCTTCACACATAGCACAAACACTGTTTTACACAATGACTTATGGTATTTATGAAGCTTTACATTTAGTTAATGTTACTAAGAGATGCACGTGCAAAAGAGGAAGAAAAAGTTAGCAACAATGTGCATTTATGTTTAAGATTAAATAGTAATTTATGACTTATGGGAGGTGAGCTGTGCATGGTCTGGCCTAATGCAACCCATATCGATCTTTATCACCCCCTACTTCCTGTGCATATGATATCCTAGACCTCCCTCGGCATGCTAAAAGCCCCCTTTCTCTATGGCTGCCTCTTGCTCCGATTCTCTACCTCCCTCTGTTTTCTGTCTTTGTCTCCCACTCATTCTCTCTCTCCCTTCTTGTGCTCTTGTCTGGAAGCCCACCCTCCCCCTCCCCTCATGTCTCTGGGCTCAAAGGCCACATTACCTTGACACCCTGCGTGAATTCTGTCAGTCCGTCAATCAGCCTGTCTGGGCTCAAGGTCAGAGTAAATCTGTTACAGTCAACGTGAAGAGGCTGCGTTATTACATCACCTGGCAAAGGTCATCCTCTTAGTGCACAAAAGTGGTTCTGTCAACATATTCAGGTATCAGGAGAGCCACGGTGCAACGATCTAACACTCTTTTAATGGTACCTGCAGTCTCCATCCACTGATCTGATAATGCAGAGGATTACAACGCAAACTCCATTTCATGATCGACAGCTTACTACAACCCGTCAACAGTAGCATTTTTATCTAATAGACTATAAATGATCAAGATGCTGAAAACAGTGTTTGGTTGTTTTTAGTTTCAGTTTTTTATTCTAAATGTATTCTTATTTAACAAAACAAACTAGGATTTCTGTTTTTTATTGGTAATTTGACTTGGTTGTAACCACTTCATGACACAGGGTGTAATTGCCATGAGGGCACTGGCCTTCGACAGCATAGCATGTCACCTTCTGTGTTACAGTAGCTAATTTGGGTGCCCTGGGTCTTGTTTTGGTCTGTAATAACCATTATATGGGCCACTGGTATTCAGAAACTCAAGTTATTGTTCCTCTCAAGTAGTGAGAGTAAAAACTGTTTTCCCACTGGTTTTCCAAGTTTAAAAAAACTAATTCAAATCCTTCAGATTGTGTCTGTTCTTCAGAGAATGGATCTGGATGTATGACTACCATTTACTTCGCTGACACTCATAGCTTTTTCAAACAAAAGTGCTTCTAAAAGTTAACTGCCTCACTCAAAGGCACCCTGACAGAACGGATCAAACCTGCAACTGGTCAGTATGAGAAAAGTCTCTAACTACTAAAAACCAAAAGGGAAGCAAATATATGTTCGGTGGGACAATACCTTTTTGGTCAGGGTTTTTGCTGCTCCTACAATTAAACCGCAAACAATAACTTAATTTCATCTTTGAATTGGAATAAGTGTGGTAATTACTTGCGGCGTTATCTTTATCCCTCAGAGTGATCTCTGACCATGTACCTTCTGGAAAAAAGCGTCCAACTTCAAGGTGATCAGTTCCTAATCAGACTTGTGGCGCTGTCTGGGCTTGAAGCCACAGCATTAAGAAAAAGGGTCAATAGACTGTACTGAAGAATAATTAATGCTTCTTATTACATTCAAGAGAGGTTTAGCAGTTTAATGGAGAAAACTGGTTCAATCTTATATGATTACATGTTTGTTTCCTGGTATTTTGTATGGATGCATTTTGGTCCATGTTTCCTACTACATACTGAGGGTTAAGAGTGGCACTCATTTGGAAACGCCGAATGCTTTGTCCATACATCTGTCAACCTGTCTGACCTGTCTTGCCCTTCCTTCCCTGGCACTGAATTCATCATCCCACTGAAACCCTCCGCTACCAACACCTCCATAGCACCATTACTATTCGACACAGTATGGGTCCACACAAACTGATTATGCCAACGCTCAGCAAGGCTCATTGATTGCTGAGGGAAGCAAAGGCGGAAGCCTGGGTCGACCTGAGTCTGGACCTGCTGCACTCTGCCATGGAAGTCTGCAGCAACAATCTAAGTTATGTGCTTGTGTTGAGCACATATTCTCCTATCAGCAAAGCATGACACTTTTTTCTGCTTAAAAATGACTGATGGTGGGAAATCTTCATAGCACAAATGAAAGAAGGCAGAAAGACATTTATGAATCATGCAGTAAGAAAGTTGGATAGAGTAGCAACCTTCAGTTCCTTTCAAGCAACCAATAGATAATGGCCAATTCTTATCCTGCTTGACCTATCAGCTGCCTTTGACACAACCACAGGATCCTGCTATCTGCTCTCTCAGCAATGGGCATCTCGAGTAAAGCACTCCTGTGGTTCGAATCCTACCTCTCTGGGCATTCCTACAATGTTCTGTGGCAAGGACAATTATCCTCCTCCCACTGCCTCTCCACAGGGGTGCCCCAAGGCTCAGTGCTTGGGCCCCTTCTTGTCTCAATTTACACCACCTCACTGGGGCTGATCATTCGCTCGCATGGCTTCTCTTACCACTGCTACGCAGACGATACGCAACTCTACCTATCCTTCCTGCCAGGCGATCCCACTGTCTCGGCGCGGTTCAAGGACTGTCTATTTGACGTATCTGCATGGATGAAGGCTTGCCACCTTCTAAACCTCTCCATGACTGAACTCTAGGCCATTCCAGCCAAGCAATCTATCCACCATAACATCAAACTACAAATTGACTCAGCAACCATCACTCCAACGAAGGTGGTGAGAAACTTGGGTGTCATGATTGATGACCAGCTGTCCTTTTCAGACTATGTTGCTGCGGTCTCTCGGTCACGCCGCTTTGCTCTACACAACATAAGGAAAATCAGGCCCTACCTCACTCAGTACACCACCCAGCTTCTGGTACAGGCCATGGTTATTTCTCGCATTGACTACTGCAATGCCCTTCCAGCTTGTGCAGTGAAACCCTTACAATATTAAATTTCACTTCTTCCTCTTTATTTTGAAGGCAAACGGTTTAAGTAGATACCATTGCTTAATATGAAGTATGAGGGAAAAATTGCAAAATCAGCTACAGTGCCATTTTGTGCCACCATCATGCAAAGTTGCTAACTTTAAACCAGCTTTTAGATGCAACTTCAAGTTCAGTGTTACACCACACTATTGTTAAGCTACAGAGAAAGGAAATTCAAGGCATCTGGCAGGGTAATAAGTAATGGGTTAGGGTTATTTGTTGCCGAAACAGAGAGCAAAGGTTGGACATGTGAGGATGCAGATGGTTTAAGAAGGGGTTGGTGTGATTTATAAAACAGGAAGCAGCAGATGAGTGAAGATGCAGCCCAGCAGGGCAGCAACTGCAGCATCAGGCTGGCAACAACAACAGGCCCCATTATTGATGTTTAAATAATAGATGCGGAAAGAGAGAAGGAGAAGAAAAGATGAACAAGTAGTAGAGGATATAGGATAGAAGATTCCCTTACTAAAAACAGATGAGAAAGGAAGGAAAGAAAGAGGAAGACTGCAGGAAGTCCTTGTTAAAAACAAAAAGAAAGAGGCAAAGAAAACATAAGAGAAAAAAAACCCCAGAAGCTCAGAAAGCTCAGCAGAGAACAGGTCCCATGTTTTCAGCGAGGAGGGTCAAAGAGTTCGGCAGCAGAACATTTTGACAAGCCTTCCAGCAGCGGGAGGACGTGGACTGAGGTTGTGTTCCACCGGGATGAGCAGGACATGATTTAAAGGGACAGTTCACTCATAAACACAAGACAATAAAACAATAAAATGTAAGCAAGATGTTGAAAGCCTCTTGTGACTGCTCTTCAAGTGACTGCTTTTCTAAGAAGAGACTATTCTAGCCCAAGCAGACCTCCTGTTTAAAGTTATCTGTTGTTTATTGGAGATGTAAATAAATCTAGCCCTCATAACTGCTCAGTGCGTCAGCTCCCCTGGCCTACATTTCGTTGTCTGTCATCTGATGCCAAATTTCCAGCCACACGGTCAATATTTCAATAACTATCCTCTGACGTTAGAAATTAAAGGACGAGAGTATGACATGTCAAAGAGCTGCTGTCTAGAACAGTGGTAACGAACAAAAGTGCCTAAATGGCAAATAAACTGTTTGCTTTCCATAGTAGTGCAGCCTAGAGGTTTACTCTCCAACTCTGTAGTGAACAAGACAGTAGAACAACGTAAGCGCCTGTTGGCAGCTGCAGATTCCCTGTAGAGTAAGTTATACTAAGCAATTCATGCAAATCAAAGAACGGCCTGCTCACTACTTTTTTTGGTCATCTGATCTTTTAGATGTCCAGTAGTTAAGTCATCTAATTCAGTTATCAGACCAGAATTGCATTGCTGAAAATTAAGCCTCTGACTGGTGGATAATGCATTAAACTGGTTGTGTATGAGCTGGTAAATCATTCAAGATAACTGCATTGAAGAATATCACTAATCCGAGCCAGCGCAGGCCAGGCAAAACAATCAAAAGAGACTGACTTCGAGAAACTTAATTAGGCAGTCAATGATAAAATTGTGAAAACCTATTGTGGAATAAAATCACTGTTTCAGATGCTTTCTCTCACTCACTAATGTGTCTTTCTGCCTCTTTCTTTCCTCTCTTTTTGTGTCTTTGTCATCCCTCAAATTTCAGATCACACTCCAGAATGGCTCTTTATCTTTCTTGCCTTCCTCATCCCTCCATCCTTAATATCCCAGAATGAATTCACTGAACCTTTTTTAGAGAATTAAGATCCTTTTGCAGACCACCCTCAAACTCTTGTCTTCCACTTTGCTTCTCTCCCCTCCAACCCGACTGCAGTGTTTTTGATTGCTACTGTACCTCCAGACGCAGCACATGTAATGGGAGGAAAAGGGAAAGTTAATTAACCTTTGCAAAAGGTGGGCTCATCACAGACGCCGACCAATTAACTATGGACTTCAAACAGTTCGAGCTGGATGAAAACCTCAGCTGCTCCTGACTGAGGATAAATTAGCTAGAGTCATACAGCATAGACGGGCCACTAATAACATACAGATCCAGCAGTTCAACTTAAGCTCGTGCAAAAAATTAACTAAAATAAAAAAAAGATGTGAGGGGGAAAAAAAAAACTGAGCTAAAGAATTTAACTAATGCCTAAAAAGGTTAATGAATAACCATTATATAATTATATAAATAACTCAGTAGGCACAATATATAATTATACATTATATTTGTCTTATGTGATAGTAAATTGATAACTAGGGACTGAAAATCAAATAAGACAAGCTATAGGAAGACATAAATCTCCACTTTGGGAAATGTAGAGGTCATTTCTCTCCATTTTTTCATTACATTTTAGAGAGTAAACAATTAATCCAAAAAATTATTGCAGCCCTACAAGTTTATTTTCCCAAGTGTAAAAGTTTTCACAGGCAAATTTATGGTATCCTTATTCGAAATGTTTGTTCATTTGTAATAGCAGCATCTGACAATTTATTGTTATCAGGTTTTATAAACTTAAATATCAATATTGCTATTGGCCTCCAAAATCCAGTATATGTCAAGCTGTAGTCGTGCACATCAAAAATCCAGGTTTAACATGCCTGGAAATAGGACAGCATAAGCCAATACTCATAAAGTCATGTCAAATGTCACTCAATACAAGCAAACTGGATATGACAAAACAACTCCAGAATTGGATTTACAATGTTTTCATTCAACAGCAGTGACATTAGACTGCTTGCATGCAGTGAGAGATCTATGCATAATTTGGGTCATACAAAAGATGGAGGGCAGCAAAGATGAGAAATAACGTATGTACGTTCTGTAGCTGAGTGTGGTACTGATATAATGCATTATCTTAGACTGAACATCTTCTCAGTTTATCCCCTTTCATCTCCAGGGACCTAATTATTACTTATCGTACTGACAGCATGTGCGCGCACACACACACATACATAATGAAGACAAACATCTCTGAGGCTTTCTGCACCCAGACAGGCGCTCCCACAGAGACAGACACATAAGGATCTACACGACATTCCGCAAAGACAACCAATGAGCCGGAAAGCGGAGGGTTTCGTTGTGTCGTCGCTCAGCTGATTCCTTTTTAGCATCCAGCCCATTATAGTTTGAATGTTTAAAAATAGAACAAACAACAAAGCAAGAATCCACAAAAGACACTTGCCAAAGTACATGTACTGTAGTTGCTTTCCTCGCATCATCAAGAAGTTCAGTGGAGGCTAGGCTAACTCTGGCGGATTATTTTGAGCAACAAAAACAAGGACATTAAACTGTTAATCACACACACAGCTACATCATCACCAACCCTACTGCTGACTACTGGGAGCTAATGGACAGATCAGACAGATGACATGGATTGCATGCATACGCTGACAGATACAAAGGAAGAAAAAAAAGAAGTACAGGAAAATGTACATCATTAGTAGTCATGGTTACAATAGCACATTGCTGCACAGACCAGGCCTGGCCTGAAATATCTTCTGCAGAGTTTTATGCAAAAATTTTAATTACAATTATCAATTTCATAAACTACTAACCTACTAAATACAAACATATAAGCTATCAATTAAACAGTGTTGCAGCTGCTACAATATTGGTGCAAAGACTTCATTTCATTAAAGCTCTTCAGTGACCACACTGTACAAACATGAGGACGTATGATATATAGGGCTCTTTTTCATACACTTCTAGATAATTAAAGCATGTCTTGTAGTCTATTGGGCCAATCGACACATCTTGTCTATATATTGTGCAGGTGATTTGTTTTTTAGTTGTTAGAACCATCCTTCCTTAAAGTGACGGGATAGGGAAAGGTTTTGCCATGGGACCAGCCGTTGTGGATATCAGCATTTTTCAAGGAACAGTTAAAACTGAACTTAAAAAGGAAGAAGCAAAGCATGAATGCATTTCTAAACCGACACAATAAACATTCGTCATATGCATATAAATCAAGCTCAGTTTCTTTCACCCCCACCCTCTCTCTCCTTCCAAGTAACACAAACACACGGCGGCATCGGCCAGAAAAGGGATTACGACATCGCTTACTTTGGAGGACCACGGCTGCAAGCAGTTGGCATAGCAACGGACCAGGAAAGCCATTTCCACAGAAGGGAGGAGGGTGCCAGCGAGGGGAAGTTTCCCCTCGTTCACCAAGAGATGAAGAAAAAAGAAAAAGATAAATAAGGGGGGCAAGAGCTGAAGCTGATCTCTTTGCTTCAAGAAGAGAATTGTCCAGAAGGTGATTTATTTATTTAAAAAAAATATCCTAAGTGTTGATCTGGCAGTAAAAGGTTGATGATTGGGTGGATGACAGATGCCGCTATAGAAGAAGACTTCAGGTCAGGGCAAATCCGTTTATTTGTCAAGGGTTCTCTCCTCTACTAAAGCATTCAAAGGAACCGCAACAGAGAAGCTTAAAACACCCCTAATAAACTGTGAGCACAGAAAATCTGCAGAATATTCAAAACTAATCTAACATCCAAATTCAGTTGTTTTTTCTGCTGAAAGTTAAATGTAGAAATTCATTTCTGTCTTCTTCTAGAACGAGTTTCCTTCTTTAAAGTAGCAGAGGTTCCTCTCCTTTATAGATGAGCCAGTGCTGGATAAAAAGAGGGGCTTGTCTGTGCATCTGCAGCCCCTTGGGAAGAAGCCTCTTGCCTAGCTTAAAGTCGTCCAAACAGTCCACTCTCCCCTCCCAAAAGCCTGGATCATTTGCCTGCAGCTCTCCTCTCCTCCTCATTCACTGTGCACATCTGTCAAACTCCTTTCTCTGTCTCCTTGCAACTCTTTCTCTCAACAGAGCTCCAGTGGTGCATCTCCATGGCAGGGTCCGGTGATCCCGCTCCCTCACACCGGCTTCAAGCTCTCTTTCTCCTGGTTAGCGCTCACACCTCACGCCGGCATTCCTCCTCCCCCTCCCACCCTCGGAGAGAAGCTGCCGTGGAAAGGATGCTGCGCTGTGGAAAGACAGCCGCTAATAGGAAACGGAGGAGAGAGTGAGAGCAAGGGAGGAGGAAGAAGGGAGGAGAATCCAGCTGAAAAGAATGACATCACCTGTGCAGCGAGAGAGAGCGAGAGAGGAGAGCGAGCGAGAGGAGGTTGCGTGGATGAAGCGAGAGCAAGCAGCGGGAAACTGCATTAGACGGATTGGCTGCTAAGCAGATGTGGATGAGAGAGAGTGAGATGGACAGAGAGAGAGAATGGGAAAGACAGCGACAGAGAAGAAAGAGAGGGAGCATCTTTATTGATCGGCTGGTAACATAAAGCTCAGAGGCAACCCCCTCCCCTTTGTGAGCATAATTTACAAAAAGGGTGGGGGGCATAAATCACAGAGCCCCTATCAGATATAAAGACAGACGCTGGCGGTATTTCGGCGAATGTGAACATGCAACACAATAGCACAAGCCGATAATGAGTTTCGCCCCCCGTCCGGAGGATTTGCAACACAGAGGACAGGATTTGACGTATAAGAAAAACCCATTATGATCACAGATAAAATCGGTCTAATACAATACATTGCTTCAATACACTGAGGTAATAAAGGCATTAAGCCGAGAAGTCTGTAGTTGTACTATTATAGTATTAGAAGCAGACCTGGCTCAGATGGGAACTACAAATAATTACTGTGGTTCATCCCACCAAAGAAAGTTACACTGAGTATATCAAACTGGCTTTTTGGCCATTTCAGCTCACAGTCTCCCTAACCAAAGCGCTGAAGAAAGCTCAAAAATGTCTGTTTTTACAGAGGTGCAATAGAAAGCCTGCTGTGTGAAAGCATCACTTTCTGGCCCAGGACCGGAGGGCTCTGTAGAGGGTGATTAAAACTGCTCAGACGATCATTGGTACCCATCTCCAGAGCATCAGTGATTTCGGTGAGGTGCCTGCACAGAGCCCAAAGGATACTTAAGGACAGTACCCACCCAGCCACAGCCTGTTCACCCTGCTGCCTTCTGGGAAAAGATATAACAGTTTCTGCTACCGCACCACCAGACTGCAGAGCAGCTTTTTCCCCAAGCTATCAGACTCTTAAGCTCAAATTCATCCTCAGCACTGCTCCACTGAATATAGTTTATTTCTGTTTACCATTTTTATAATTGTTCCTGTATTCATGCATATTGTCTGCTATGTTGCAGAAGGGAGTTACAAACTTAATTTCACTCTACAACCCTGTTGTATTGTGGCAAATAAATCTACATTGTAAACACTGATTTGGTGATTTGAAATCAGTAAGCCAAAAAGATGTCTTACTGAGAATCAAGCTGAATACGGTTAAAAAGTAAAAGTTTTAATCGTCTCCAAGCACTATAAAGGACTTAATATCAATATGAAGTAGGTCTAAGCTACATGTTAAAAAATATTCACTAAAATGCAGCTGAAACGTGAAACGAGGCTTATATTTAACCTTGACAACTAAAGTTTTTTTTTTTTTTACAAAATCACTAAATCAATGCTTAATGGATACCACAACCCCTTTAATGAGAGCAGATGAAGCAGAAACTCAGCAGGAACAAATAGTAAATCCGTGACTTGAAACACTTTATTTTCCTTTTCCAGGCCACCATTAATTATTAGTGGACACCTACGAGCTACAAATACACAGTTTCTCCTGGTGGGGGAAGCCTTAAACTCACGCAAGCTGACACTACAAGCAAATTAAAATAACAATCTGTCATCAATTAAAATCTGTGTACTCTCAAAGAGATTTATACAATACAACTTTATGACTTGAGGTCCCTTTTTAAAACATCGGTCATAATAACTTCTGTATAAAATGTAATTGTTTGCTGGTTTGATGCAGCAACTGCGTGTTCTGCTTTATCCTGAAGAGGTAAAAGAGTTTGAGTTGCACACATGTGAACAAGCTGAAACCCTTCCAAATAATGGGTCTTCTGTAATGATTTGAATATTTTAAAGTTATAAAAAAAGAATCTTATTTTTGTGGTTAAGCATTACTGCCTTTCTTTCCTTCTTTCTTCTTCTTCCTGTATACTCTGGTGTTTGTGATGTTGAGAAAGGAGGAAGGAGGAGGAGGGAGGAATGAACTGAAAGCAGAGGCAATAGGAGCCGTCTGGTTGTTTGAAGGGCTGATTCTCCTCCACCAGTGAAGAGATGCAAGCTCTTATTTCCAGACACATCAGAGAGGGGAGGATCCTTCTCCCCCTCTTCCTTTCTCCATTTCTAACCTCTGTCAATCTTGTTCAGTATATCCCCCCTCCTCATCCGTCTATCCTCCTTCCTCCCTCTCTGAATTAAAATCCCCAATGTTTGCAATCTCTGCCATCATCGTTTTTGCCTCATATTAGCCATTTCCTTTTCCCCCTGCCTCAATATCTGTTCTGGTGTCCATCATTGTCTCATTTTCAGCCCCACGTCCCTTTGAAGATCTCCTCTCATTTTTATCAGTGGCCCACGTCTTTGCTACCATTTTCACTCTTTCTGCTAGCTGCTATGAACCAGGATCTCTACCCTCAATTCTCTCTCCTGTGAGTTTGTGTGTGTGAAGTGTGTGAGAAAGCATACGCACCTCCCGACTAAGAATGACATCATCTTTTTACTCCGCAGCCAATCAGATGCAAGCACATGGAGCCCTGCCTTCAGAGGAGCGTAATGTACACAAGAGAGACAGAGAAAGATCGAGAGAGATGGGAAGGATAGGGAGATAGACCGATAGATAAATAGACCTTTATAGATAGACAGACAAAGAGATACACAGATAGGTATACTGAGAGAAAGAAAGAAAAAAGGGTGTGAAAGAGTGTGAAAGTATGTAAGAGTGTCTTATAAGACTGTGTTTATAAGTGTGTGTCTTAGTGTGCACTAACTGCGGTATTTTCCCTTTCGCATCCTAGTGGGCGCAGCACTACATCATTCCCTTGCCCTGCTGTCAATGCCGCGCATGCATGTGCGCGCATGCATGTGCACACACACACACACACACACGCTTAGTTTGCTTTTTAAGTCTAGCTTAAGTTTGGAGCTGAGGCCCCCGCTGGTCTACAGAACGTGTGTATGAATTTTGGACAATGGGCTGGTCTTAACACTAATCAATTTTTTAAATGAAATATTTAGATTGCACACTGATTAATTAATTAATAACCATTAATTAAGTTAAAAAGCCAAACTTTCTTCAAATGAGTTAATGTTTTGCTTTTCTTTATCAATCATTGATTAAACACATCATTCAGCCCATTGTCTTTTATGACCTTTGAGCATATAGCTGTAGAAAACTAAATCTCTGCTCTACACTGACGAGGTTTACATTTCCTGTGGTGACAACAGTGGTACGTTCAAAAAACACTACTTAATTTCGGTTTTTGTTTTATGGGGATGCAAAGTGATCATTGTTACAGAACTAAGCAATGACTAAAAGGTGCTGCAGAAATCAAACAAGCTCAAAGTGTGACACCTGCCTGAAGTGTTACAGACTAGCTGAGCGGGTCTGTGAAAGAAAATAAATAAATCCCTTCAGACAAAGAGCCAGAATTATACATAATAAGATAAACCTCAAATTGAGAAAAAATAAAAAAAGAGAAAAGCAAAGAAAAGGGGGGTGTCAATGTAACACTAATAAATGCCAGATAAAGAAAATATCTCCGCACATCACTGTATTGTAGCAGTCCCAAAGTTTCGAAACATTAATCTAAATTAATTTCAGTTTGAGAAGAGGATTTAGGGGAATTAAAGTCAAAAAAAGTAAAGACACACACGCTTGTCTGCATAATGTGTCAGTCTGTTTACTGTAACTAGGTACACGATGATGTGGGATCTGTCTGCAAAAGCAGGACAAGCGTCACACAGGAAACACTTCCTGGAACAGTCTGTGTATGAGATTGTGGGCGTTTGTGAGAATGTGCCCGTAAAGTAAAGTGATTATGGACGAAGCAGAGAGAAACAAGGTGACAGCTCAACATGATGACTCGGGAGATAGTCAGAAAATGACAGAGCAAGAATCAGAGAAAGGCAGTTGAAGAAAGAGACAGAATCTGAGAGATGTAAAAGAAAGAGAAAAATGTGTGTAGAGCGTGCCTTGTTAACCAGAAAATGTAAAAACAAACTTAAATGTTTTTGGAAAACATGACAAATTCAGGCAGGGGCCGCAAGACAGGAAATGTGATCTGTCCAATGGCAAGCTGTCAGACAGACTCGCACACAGACACTTTGCACTGACTACACATAGCAGTCTGTGTGTGGGGATGTGTGTTTTGTGTGTAATGCTCACTGAGGCGTGACATGGCTCAGTGATTTCTGAGGGGGTCCTGTCTCTCTTTTGTCACTCGGCCTGGTGCTAGTGGGACAACTGCACCCCTGGGACAGCGCACGCTCTCACTCATATACCCTCACATGCTTGCACAAAGTGGTCAACCGCATTTGACTCACAGCTAATCAGTTCTGCCAGACCAATTAAAAAGAGTCAGCTGACTAATGTCCCTGTAGCTCTGTCTCACACACACACACACACGCGCGCGCGCTGAGTTGTTAAAGCCCTATTTCTCTGCTGGGTGGCCGTACAGTCACTTTCACAGACAGTGTGCCTCTTTTACAACAGAACTAATGAGGGGAGATATACAGCAGCGCTGCTTTGGTGCATCACATGTCTCTTTGCTACATCAAGGTGAGGCGAGATTTTGCCTTCATCCTTGCAGTTAAAGGACAGACAGTAGGACTGGGAAATTGCTGGTTTGAATCTTTGGTTTGTAGTGTTGTGTGAATGTAGCATTCAAATTGGGCTAGCCAACTAAAAATGATTTTAAATTTGCAGAGCCAAAGTTGACATATTCAAATTGCTTATTTTGTCCGACCACCTGTCCAAAAGGCAAAGATTTTACAATCAGAGATGAAGAATACCAGCAAAAAGCATTTCACAAGATGGTACCAGAGAAAATTTTGCTTAGAAATTACTTTAAGTTGGAAATGAAATGGAAAATTGTTGCTGATTTTTAATTAGTAGCTGAACAGCCGCATAGTACATAGCTACCACGAAGTATGTCAGTCCTCAGTAGTGTTTGTATTTATTTCTGCACTAAACAAAATGGTTTATGTTGATTTCCTTTACTTATTTGCCTTAGTTAAAAAGACATGTTAAAAAACATTTTTAAAGACATGACTCCTTGCCTTCCTGTAAGTATTATAATGTGTGAAGTGAAATAGGTGGTCAAGTCCCTGTTAGCAAATATGGAGGTACCACTGTTCAAAGCCTGGTATACTCTGATGGTTCCCTGTGAACAGTAGACGAGTACACAAAGAGCAGAAATGTCCTGCTCAGACAAAAAAGTCAAGAACAAAGAGACAACTAAGTGAATGCGCTGACTGCAGCCATCTGAACATGTGTGTGTGTGTGTGTGTGTGTGTGTGTGTGTGTGACAAGACAGGAATTCCTGCTATTTAAACCAGCCCTTCCCTTTCCGACTGGTCTGCACAGAGAGAAACAGAAGAGCTAGAGATGCAAAAACAAAACAGACAGTGAAATGGCGTAAAGAAATCATAAAAAAAAATACCTGTAAAAGGTGAACAAGGTATTTATCCCCAATTACTGGAATTACACTCTTGGCCAATTGGTGACAATCATCTATGTTTTGACCTTCAGCTGCAGCTGAAACTTCCAGAATGAAACATGGAGAAGCGTGATGTCTGCATGTTTCCTAAAGTAAAAAAACTTGATAAGGGCTGTCTAAAGTGACGCACATGATGGATAAACAAACGGATAAACACAAATTAATTGTCTTCCCCTTGGACTTCAGGGAATTAAGTGATTAAGTTAAACAATGATGACTAAGTTATCATAAAGAGTAGGAAATAACACGGAGGGTCGGGAACAGAGTTAGAGATATCGAAAGCGAATAAGAGGAGACAGTGAGTCAGAGACGAGCACGCAAGATAAAGAAAAGTTAAGTAAGACAAGCAGACTCTTGAATGAAAAATTTAGATAAACAGAAGGAAAGGGGGGGGGGGGAGAAGAGAAAGGGCTGCCAGCAGGATTTCACAAGGTGAAGGAGAGGTAAGGGAGGAAGAGTAAAGGCTTTTATTCAGGCTACAGGCTGTGTTTTCTTTTGGTAGACATTCATTTCCAGTTAGGTCCTTTGTTACTGATGTCCTGATTGGAGCCTTGTAGACATGAACAGTAGACATCTTCAAGTGTGCTTCAGTTCAATCTGACCTATACCTGTTCATGAACTAAGGAGGAATTATGGGAAAAGGCTTTGATTTGATTTAAAACCTTCCGGTCATGTCCAGTCTTCAGCTTATAAAGAACCATTTCTAAACACAATTTAAGAGAAACAAGAGACAAAATAGCAAGAAACATTCAGACCGAAGTCTGAAAATGTATTAATATGAATGTAGAATATAAAGTACACATACTGTGTGTTGTCCATATGAGTGTGCATATTTCATAAAAAACAAAACTTTAACAGAGGCCAAAAGAAGAGGGAAGATGAAGGTTGGGATGATGACGGGAAGATATGGGACAGAGGCATGAGGAGGAGGGAGGGAAGAGAGACGGAAGGAGGACAGAAGAAGCAGAGAGGAATATAGAGAGGGAGTTCAACAACATAGTCATCTTAGTGCTGCTGATGTAATCCCTAAAATTAGCAGCAATAACAGCAGCAGATAGTGCCCCACTGGTACACTGCGCTGCACAGCGTAATGAACACTACAGACACTCACACACAACAGGATGTCTGCAGGGGTTTCAGAAGCCAATTTTAAGAATAAAACGCAAGACCAATTTTAAACATGACATGAAGAAACAATGAAAACAAACAACCTATTACACTGCCAGAAAATTCTGAGATTTTAAAAGATTGTCAAGAGATACACAGTACAAAACGTCCCATTCTGTTTAGCAGAGCAAATGACAGAGTTAACAGAGGGTTAACATGCAGCTCGAAGAAAGCTGTCATTGCATTTTAAAACTACCACCTTTCATAACTCTGTCAGATCATTTATGTCAGGTCTTCTTCAGACTATTTACAGACCTGTAATGTGTTATATGTGCTTTGTGGATGGACGATGAATGCAGCAGGAGTCTAGCAGCAGGGCTTGAGCATTGCTGGGCAACTGAGGTCTGCATTTTTGTTGGTTGTTTGAAGGCATCAGTTGAGTATTTTGAGCCTGAGTCACAATTTAAGGAAGTAAACAAGTCATTGATTTTTAAATGATCGTTGTACTAGACCCAGCCAGCTGTTCAGATGAAAAATATTTTGGTCTTTCTGGCTTTGTGGTTGTAGTCAGTTATCTGACCTATAGATTTCCCCTATTCCCCTGTCAAGCAAGCAAACAGCAAGACTTGAAAAATAATCAACAATTCAGTAGGGTGACGGTGAAATAAGGTTATAATTTTTTGGCTATCTCACTACACCACCCCTTTTTTCTATTTCACTTTAAAAAGGCCAACTTTTACTTTTATAAGTCGATATATATATATATAATCAGTATTTTAAAGAGAATGTTAGTACAAATTATTATCACACCATTAAGTTTCAGCTTTGAGGAGCTTATCAGTTTGTCTTAAAGCACCAGAGTCCACCTCTCTGACAGTCAGAGCAAGTTAAAATAATGTCATGTGTTACTTGCAAGTATAATTAACCCTAGTTAGATCCATTCCTCCACTACCCCCCCCCCCGCCTCTCCTGTCTTGACCCCTCTTGACCCAGCCTCTCTCTCACCCCATCCTTCCTGCCTCCTATTAAATCCCCACCTGACCTTCCCACAACCTTCACCTTTCTGCTACCTCGCCACCCCTTCTGCTGCACGCCCACTCATTTAAAAATAAAATATTTTTTTTTACTACCTGTCAACTCCTATTATCTTCCAGTCTTCATTTTGCCTTTGTTTCTCCTTCCTCAACCCCTACTCTCCATCTCAGCCAACTCCTCACGCCGACAGCATTTCCAGCTTTTCCTTGATTCCTTATCACTTGTTCGCGTCAGTCTTTCTCGACCATGTTCAAAGCGACAGTCATTCCTTTTCAATGCCTCTTCCGTTATATTTTTTCAGCCTCACCCATTTTTATGTTACATTTATATAATTGTCAACTTTGCTTTTCAGTCTCACCCCTCCCTCTCCTACTCATCTTCTATTTCTCCCACTTCCCCCTTCATTCTGTGTCTTTCTCCCTTCCGCCCTCCTTCCTCTTCACTTTGATTTTTTTAAAGGTTGTTCTCATGGCATCTGTGCTTCCCTCGACATCGGAGAGTGAAAGGAAAAACAGGAAAAAGGAATATGAATACCACTGGGTTTTCTTTGTTAGTCTTTTAAGATTGGTTTCAAGTTTAACGTTTTACTAGTTGAAGCAGAATAAGAGGATCATTAGTCAAGTTTCCATCCAAACTTGTTGACAATGCCCGATGAGATGAAATTTTGTGTGTTACAAACCAGTTGATACTGGATTAGACATCGGATACAATAAAACATTTATATAATTTGCATGACATATTTTCATCACTACAACTAGAAACTATCATTATTGTGGTCAAATATCCAGTAGAACAATTCAGGTAATACTTATAGCTAATATAAATCAGCCCTACTTACAGTTTTCAATTTTGTTGTTGTTTTTTTATTTTCCCCCACTATTTCCTGTCTCCCCATCCCTCCCCAGGGCCCTGCTTGGTCTAACAGTGGCAAAACTGGCTAGAGGTCCTTGGGGTTTAGCTGGCCCCACCTGTATTCTGATAGAATGAGACCAGATGAGCTCAGGGACAGTCTGAATGCATTAAAGCAGCAAGGTGCTTTATAACATAAGCAGCCCAGAATGTTTAAGCTCTGCAGAAGTACAGGAAAGGTGAACAGCAAGACCGACGTACATAAAACCTGCATACTGTATGCATCCACATTTAAACACACAGCTACAAGTACTAAAAAAAGTCCTGAAAAGCCAGACACACCCGCACACACACACACACACACACACAAATGAAATTGAAGCCAGGGATATTACGGGAATGTTAAAAGCTTCATCATTACATGATGCCAAGCAAAACTCTATAAAACTGACCGACACCAGTGAGCTCATTCCAACACAATCAGCATAGGAAATTGACTTTTTCAACACACCACCACAGTGGCTGGTGCGACATAGATTTCCCAGAGACATTCACTGTTTAACCAGCCCTTTTAAAACAAGGAGCCTCAGAACAACCAGTTCTACTTGCCAAAGTGGCCGATAGAGACAAACCCCCCAGGCCAAGTGAGGTATAGTGCATTTAGGTGGATTTTTCCATCACCGCATCCAGATGACCTTCAAACATGAGGGGAGATTGAAAGATGATGCAGTCATTTTTGCATTACTCGTCACACCAGGTTGACATGGTTATGACAAAGCACGTTTCTATGACTTGCCCACTGTATGACGAAGGCAATGTTAGATTTAACCCGATAGTAAGCAGTGACGTTAGAGTAACTTGAGTCACTGCATGAGCACAAATGCATCAAATTGAACTCATATGATACCACCAAAGATAGTGTCATCAAGGTAAAGTCGTTGCTAATGGTACCCTAAAAATAAGCTGGTGTTAGTGTGCTTTTATATTTACACTACAAGAATGAAAAATACCAATTCAACCAAAAGCAGCTACATTCTTGAGATTGTGAGTTCATGTTTGATCTTGGAAACAGTAGATGACAAAATAACCTCAATGACCAGGCCATTCAGTAACTGTTCTGGGGCTTTTAAGTGACATGCTTTTACCCAGTTTATAGACGATGCCTCTTAGGCCCCATCAACACTACTCCGTTTTTGTTTACAAACGGAGAATTAAAACGAATACGATCTCCGTCAACACCAGCGTTTCGGAGTTGATCTCCGTCTAAATTAAAACGACTGAAAACGCACAGCTATGTACCTTTCAGGTGCACTTGGCATGCACATGCCAGTGTAAACATGAAGCAGATGGTCTATTCCGTAGTTACAGAAGATTTGGCGAAAGAATAAATAAATACAGACTAAGCATCAGACCATTTTTTTTGTTGCATGGATCAATAACGAGCTGGGACTGTTACTGAATGTAACACGGGAGTGTGGCGTCAGAAAACAGACTGGGAGTTGTTGCAAAGTAAACGGCGACATGCACAGTATAAGTGTAGGCAGAAGAGTGTTATTTGCACGGTACAGAATATGTTAATAAAAATATGGTGTCAAAAACCAATCATTGTGTTTTTGCTATGCAAGACCCAATCAGAGAGCCCAGCGTGAGCGGCTGCGTCATCGTTTCTAAAGTCCTCCGTTTTGGCACGTCTTCACTAAAAACACCCTCCGGAGTTTTGAAACGCAAAACGGGGTCGGCAGCGTTTCCAAACTTCTCCGTTTTAGGTCTTCGTTTTCATCGTTGTAGTGCAACGGGAGGTGCAAATGTAGCAAAAGGTAGTGTGGCTGGGGCCTAACACACAGATGACAGATCCAGATAAAAATAAGGCGCTAATGAGCATTTAGCGTCCTGAGGACTTCAGGGAGCTTGTTGATAGAGGGGCTTCAGCTGTTTTCTTTAGTCGTGTTGCACCTATTAATAAAGTGTGACACCAGGTTTAGAAAATTAGTACAAACCTACCACTGTAACCACTATTTTACAGTGTTATGTTACTTTGTGTGAAAGCATCAGTTTCCTTTGGTGACATGCTGTATATATGTTTAAACTTACTTAACTGTATTATTGATTATTACAGAGCAAGGACAGGTAAATGTTTAAACAAGTTAAGTGTTGTCAATCTTGGGCTAAATTTATACTCTTCTTCTAGTGAACTACTGTCCAGAGGCTTATTTAACCATTGATGGTTGAGCCCAACTTTCTGTGGGACACTTGCTCCCTGCGGTTTAGAAAGTTTAGTGTGAAGATGTGATTTGTTGCTTCCTGTTTGAGAGATTATCTACCCAATGTGGGCAAGTAGGACATATCTACAGTAAAGGGAGAGTGTAATTTTAAAAATCTTGCCTGGAGTAGCTTTCACCTCCCCCTCTGCCTAAAGGAATGTCATTACATGTTCATTGGCGGCTGATACTTTACATTATTAATGCAGGTGGGCACACTTTACTCACATGTGTCCCAGGTTAGCCAGAGAGGAAAAACAGTACAGTCCAAGTGTTTGGAGGGGGGAAAAAGAAGCAGACGTGAGACGTTTTGCCTTGTAAGACAGGATGCTAGCTAACCACAGACGTTGCAAGAGACATGTTTCCGGTGTGTAGTGACACACTGTTGCTTCAAAACAGCAGAGAGGATGCTGCTTCATGCTCCGAGCGTTTCCACAAGCATGTTCAAAACAAATCTAGCTACTTACAGTATAACACAAAAGGCTTCTTATTATTCTTAACATCACTCTTTGCTGATTTTTTTCTAGTGTTCTGCATACTGAACTATTGTGTGCAGATGGCTGAACTTGCATCATGTTAAATTAATGATCCTGGGGTGCCATGGAGCACCCTGGCTGTAAAAAGACCTTAGAGCAGGTTTCCCCTGCAAGACAAATGAGGTGATGTGTTCATCTATCTAGGCTTGTGCAGTGAGAGAAAGACAGTAACCCAGTGAGGCATCTGATGTCTTAATGAAGTGACTTTTTCTGTCTGCATGTGTGTGTGCGTGCTGTGTGTGCTGTGTGTGCTGTGTGTGTGCTGTGTGCGCGCTGTGTGTGTGCTGTGTGTGCGTGTGTTATGAGTCAGCCATTAGTGAATCCCAGTGGTCTGTACGGTAGTGAGAGAATGCACAGGATCTTCTGTCTCTCGGCCCACTGGAAGAGGAATCAGGTTTCTGGATCAATAGGAATCAATCACAACCACAGTCATCACGGAAGAATAAAAAGTAAAATAAAATAATTAAATAAAACTTGATCTAATCAGCAGTTTGTCTTTCTCTGCCTCTAAATTGAGAAAAATGTATCCAGTAGAGGAGATCGACCGATTATTGGGCCGATATCTGGCATTTTGAGATAATTATTGAGAAGCATTGGCCTGATACCTGCACTTACGAGGCCAATGTATCTCTCTAATAAAGGCAGGATTGTGTGTGTTTGTATTTTGATTATGTAGAGAACCGGTCATCCAATCAACCTCATACTTGTGTGTTGCTGCAGAGCCAAAGGAGTCGCATTTGGTGCAATTTGGACCCGCGACACATCCAGAATTAATAAACTTTAAATAAACTACAGTGCAACGTGAGCTGCTTTGCTCTGTACGCTCGTGGGGGTGGGGCTTATATGCTCCAATGTGGTAGTGAGTTGTTAGTCATCACGCAGGTTTTATATACGTTAAACGAATGTGTTGCAACTGAGTTGTAAGTGTTTTATGAAGTTCCAAGGAAGCGCTGAATAACTAGCAGTATGTCCACCATAGTCGTGTTGTTTCTGTGCTGTAGGTGAAACCAATGTGAGACGCACATTTTAAACAATCTAAAAAGCGCAGGGAGGCGTCACGTCGGCCCCTGTGAACGGGCACTGCACTGGTCATCTTAAATGACAGCACATCTCATCTAAAACCATTACTGAAATCTACTGCATAACCCAATGTATTTTTCTATTTCATTCATTAATAAAAATTCCATCTAAAACATCATGGTACTGGCATGAAGATAATCATGTAAACAGTTCTCTTTGAGTGTGTGAGTGTGTGTGTGTACCATGTACTCATTACCACGTTATCATCACAAATGAGCAACCCCCTAAGATACACTGACAAAAGTCAAGAAGAATCAAACTCAGTGTCTTCTACAAAAACAATGGTTTCTTCTACAAAAACAATGGTTTTTATACTTTTTAAATGTATTTTGCTGCTTGACCCAGTTATTTACCCTGTTTTATTAATTGCAGCTCAATCAATTAATAAATCAATCACTTCTTCAGAGAGTATTTCAGAGAACAAACGTACCTTCCTCCCCACACAGAAGAACGAACTTGAAATTCAAAAGTCTGCACAAACTGAACTCTGATTCAGAGACGGGTTTCAGAAAATGTCTTTGTGATTTTTGCAGAGACATACTAACATTCAGACATTTAGTCAGATGTAAAAGTTCCACATTTTACTACAAGGTTATTTCATTGTTGCGCGACTTTAGAGAATTTAGAGAAGAAAGGTCCGGCATGTAGCAGGTTGCAAAACCAGAATTATGTGTTACAATATTGATGGGGGTTTTTGGGTCCATTTTCTCAGTACATTGCTAGGTCATTATATATTCTTGTTGTTGTTTATTATTATTTCTTAACTCTTTACAAATTAATAAATTTTTATTTATTTTTTTTTTTTTTTTACACATACTCGTACTAAATTTTTAAAATAATTTCTATTGTGCCATCCTGGACCAATGCAGCATGTCACAGATTGTACTTCTATATGTGATTAAAAAAATCGGAACTATAAACCCTATAAACCTGAAGTTATTTAATGGCAATGTGGGGGGTACTGTTGGCACTATGTATCACTGAACCACCAACAGCACACTAGATGGTCCGAGACATAGCGGTCCTGGTGTCATGAAACTCAATTCAATCAAATTCCATGTGCCAGTAATGTTCTGACCTGAATCTGAAACCTAAAAACTGTGCCGTCGACTGTCATCTCAAACCTGTCTCTGTCCTGTCAGGTTTTAATGTCAAAATTGAATGCCTTTTCCTCCATTTGTTAACCAGTCAGTTGTTGTTGTTGTTCCCAGCATGCATCTGTTTATTCCACAGTTAGCCCTCTTCCTATCTGCCACCCACAGTGTCATGTGCACGTGTGTGGCAGCCTCAGAATTACCCGCTTTTCCCAACACTGCCTGTTTCTAAATAACAGGTGCCTGTACCAGGGGTGACTCACATACACATTCATGCACACACAACACACACACACACACACACACACACACACACACACACGGCAGACACATCAACAGAAAAAAAAACCCTGATTGATGTGAAAATACTGCAAGAGGTTGGAGCAGAGATAGATCTAAATGTTAGGAAAGATTCACTTTGTATTCCCTCCTACCTGGTTACTGACATAATCCTGAAGACAGAAGACATCCACAGAAACATAGAGGAGAGAAAGAAACAAGATGAAGTCAGAAAGGGACAGTACGCATGTGTGATGAGAGTAAAATAGGTAAAGTCTAGCTCATCATAATCTAATCTATATATTCTCATTTAATAAAAGAAAAGTGAGCATGTCAAGGGCCCCATTCATTCACTTAATCACCAGAGTATAATGCATGTCATAGCACAGTGATTTCTTACATTAGAGATGTTTTCTTTTTTGCCAAATGTGTCTCTAGCTCACCCTGCTCTACAATCTAACGTAATTCCCTGAATTTCCAGGACATTTGCACTGTACCACTTGTTTTTGTGCTATGCTATCACACCAGAGTGGTTAGCCTTTTCAAAATGAATGCAGTCACAAAAAAGGAATGTGGCGGGTTGTGGCGAAACTGAGGGCTAGAAATATAATTTTAAAAAGTGGAACAATCACCGAGGGACTACAGAGGCACGTAGGGTCAGTAGAGGACACTTTAATCTCTCATTTAAGCCCCTTTGTTAACACTCCCAGGGAGCTTGGCATTTGATGGGAAAAGTGTGTATGTGAGCGGAAGGGGTGTGTGTGTGTGTGTGTGTGTGCGCGTGTGTGTGTGTCCAAGCGTGGCTTCTGGTGATTAGTCAAAACTGTAACTGACACACTGTTGGCCCCAGTGATCCTATCAGAGGGAGGGAAACTCAACCTCATACAAAGAACACACACACAGTTTAAGTACTTTTCTTACTCAGGCAAAACTCCTGACAGAATATCAAGCAGAATAAAATGAGACTTACTTACTTTGATTCTACCTACAAAATCCCCTTTTTTATTGTATCAGATATGTAGGTGACACAATGTTTTGTCATTTGCCTTCTCTCTGGGCACTCAAAGACATTGACAAGAACATTCAGTTCCACTGGGCAATAAATATAATCTGTCACAAAGCTTTTCCACCCGGTTCCACCTTTATTTTGCCAACAAGTACTTCATCTTCTTAATCATGTATTTAATCTAACAGCAAATGCAAAACTTTAATGAGACTGAACAGATCACATGTAGCCCATGCACTAGTAGTAAGTATGATTTACGTCTGCTCCTGCTAAGACCGGATGTGAGCAGGTTTCAGAAAATGAGATCTTTAAAGTCTACCAAGAACATTGGTTTTAACATTTTTATTACTGAAAAATATAAAACCTAACCAGCTATGTATGTTCAGTAAAATCAAATGTTAAGGGGCATAAAATGTTACTGTGTTTGGATAAGCTCATAGAATAAAAGTTGCTTCCTGTTTTATATGAATCTAAAAGTAAACAGGCAGTGCAAAAACAACATTGTGCAGTCAAACAACACCACCTCTCACAATAAGAGGGTTTGCATTATCTTCTGCTGCTAGTGATGGCGTTACCCCTACCGTGTTGTAGCCCGCGGGTTCTTGGCCGTCTGTGATGACTTCCCGCTCTCCCCTGGGGTTGACCCTCCTGAAGCGGCGCCTAGACCTCCGTTGGGATCCCTCTCTCTGCAGGAAACTGTCGTCCCCCTCGCTGCCGTTATCCACCTGCAATACAGAGTGAACACCTTCCTCAGAACAGCAGCTTCTACGGGAACCTTCAGGTGTGTGGGGACACCTGGAAGACTGATCCTCACTGTATGAGACCTGAGAGCACAGCTCAGAGTTCGAATTTGTAAATTCCAAGTTCTGGATCTCAATTTCTGATTTCTGGATCTTATAATCAAAGATTTGGGCCTTAAGTTCCTTTAGATTCTGAAAGTCTAAGTTGTGATCCTTGAACGTGTTCCCTTCCTTTTTCTGTGGCTCTGCTTCATGCCCTGGAGCTTCTGGGATCTGGTCCTGCTCTTCTGCTGGCTCCTGGTTGAACATCCAGTTCTTCCAGAGCGCAGAGAGTCGGTGCCAGCGGAGCACACTCATCTGGCCTGAAGGACGGGATTAGAACAAAACATAAAAGCAGGAAATACCAACGAGAGGGGAGAAAAAAAACAACAACAGGGAAATACTTCTATACAAAAGATGAATAGAAGTGTTGCGTCCAAATTTTTAAAAATGTCCAAAATCCTGAGGGATCCCGCAACATTACTTCCTTTGGGGCAAGCATCCAGATCAAAAGAAAGAAAAGAACCAAAACAAACGCATCGACAATGAGGACCCCCCCCCCAAAAAAAGAACGGTTGTCGCTCAGATTTGGCCAGTGTTGTCCTCTGAGAGCAGGAGAGTTCAAGGTAAAGTTCAGCTGCTCAACACATTGCATACTGACAGACTCTCTCACATGCTTGCTCGTTCTCTCTCTCTCGCTGTCTGACACGCGCACAGAGCATACACTGAGCCCCTAGTTTCCTCCAGGAAACCGTAAATACACAAATATCCTCGCCAGTCAGAAAAAAAAAAAAAAAAAAAACACTGCACAGCACACAGATTCCGGCCAAACAATGCGTTCCCCGCAGGCTTTTTGCGTCTGTTGTTGCAGGAGGAATTTGTTTTCTTTCTCAATTGCATAATGTTAAGTATGTCAATAGCCTTATTATGCCAGTAATGAACATATGTATCAAAAATAAATAAATAAAAAAAGTTACCCTGCCTTGACAGGACAGACTTTGCTTTTACAAGCCACTTGTTTAATTTTCTTACCTTGCGTTAACTTTTTCAAAAATGACATTTTCTTACAGCTGAATGTTTTATAATTGATATTTAGTATTTCTGCTCTATCTAGCATCTAACTACACAAGCCAACTAGATATTCCAACTTTAATCCTTGTTATATATCAAAATGTTAAAAGAGTACTGCACCGATTAACCATTGCACTTTTATAACACTGTTGAACAAACATTGTACAGTTTGAGAAAGAATTTGTTGGCACACAAAGTATAACAACATTTATACAGTTATAAGTTATAAAAGATTAAAAAAAAAAAAATTCACTTACAATGTGGTAATGTGCTTATTATGGAAGAGGAAGGTTTTGTCATAGCAAATGTGAGGACAGCAGAAGACCATGAGCTGATAGGACACTACAACACCCATTATACCTAAAAACCATGAAAATACTAGTATTATATTTCTCAAACTTCACAGAGCTGTTTGATTGAAGGCAATCTAGCACATCGATAAGACAACAGCTTTAAAATAAAAAAACTAAGCGAGAATGTGGACCCAAAGATTTTCTGTCACAGTTAAAATGGGACTCCATAGCCGCTGCGGGGTGAAATTGGACAAAAAAATACCTGAGGGAGTTCTGCTGTAATATACAGAATAACTACTGTATTGTGGGTAGTTTAGCTGTAATGGACTCTGAAACAACTGCATGAGGGATAGTTCAGCTATAAAATTCCAAATAATAGTTGTAAAAGTAGCCAGAATTGGTATCAATGAGTCCCTTCTTACAGCAAAACAATGTCCTTGTTTTAACGAGCCTCATGAGACTGACAGCCTGAAGGTTATACACATGAATTTCTGCAGGGGAAGGTTAGAAATGTACCAGGCTTTCAAGTCTATCCTGTGACCATATAGCCATCTTTTTGTCTCACTGCATATGTGCTTCTGTGGCTGCTTGACTGAGTATAACCCCGATCTATCCTGTGACTACCATTGAGAACTCTTGCTCTTGCCTTTATGTACTGGTGGTCATGGCTATAATGTGATCATATTTCCTGTTTCCTCCATTTAAATGTGTGTGTGTGACTAACGACCCATCTACTCATCTGTCAGTTTATAGTCCTCTCTCTGTCTATCTGATGGTTTGCCTGCCAGAGTGCATCACGCCCTTTTGCCAACTTTCCTTTTCTCCATTCATTTCTTGCTCCTCTCTTCCCACTACTTCCTTCTTTCCTTCCCCTCAATTCCCACCACAAACAACCCCCTCCCCCACACCCACTCAAAAACAACCCCACCCTGTCAGTCTGTGAATGTCACTCCTGTCTATCCTCTAACCAGAGTCATGACACTGCCACAAATTACACTCCCTCTACTATTCCCATGGCCCTAATTAGCTGATTGGCTGCAATGCAATGTGACTAGACCACAGTCCCTCTGCTCTTGTGTGTTTATGCATTTATCTGGAAGTTTGTGTGTGCCGGCCTGTTCACTTTTATTTGTGTTTGTCATTTTTAGTCCTCATAGTGGTTATTCAAGAATTCCTCCAATTTTTATTTTTGAAGGAATCATTGATGATAAGCACTCACTGCTGAGGTGCTTTCCCAAAATCATTCATCACTCAACCAGTGCTACGTGACTTTTTGGATTTGGGAAAAGATGTGCCACTGTTCTTTCTGTCTATTACCATTCAAGCTCACTACCCAGGTTTTATCATATTTATTTCAAACAAGCAGCTGCCAGAAACCTAACACGTATTTATCTACTGTGCATCTGAAGGATTTTCCCAGGAAAGTCTCATCTGAAAGCAAATATAAAAGCTTTCATTCACTGGGTGTTGGTTGAATTGCAACTGCAATAAATATCTGATAAAAGTGGGATTTTTACTTTATCTAGACATGTTGCAGATTGATATGCAGGGATAATCCGCTTGCACCAATAGATCATATAGACACAAGCGGCACTTAATCAGATTAATATCAGGAGTGATATCACTGAAAAAAGAAGAACATGAAGAGGACCATGTGACATCCAACCTGCTTTTGAAGCTAGAATCTGTTGAAAACGTTCTGTCCACGGTCACAAAATGTATTGAAGAAGCAGCTATGTTTTGGTCAGGCATTAAAAAATCCTAAAATAATAATTCAATAATCAATCAAATGCTCACATATGTCAAAGTATATATCTGAAACAAAAGCTAGAATGTGTTATAGCCTGTGTAAGACAACGTTATTTCTAAAAGATGTTTTCTTCCATCTACCTTTCCGTCCAAAAATTAAACACCTCCCATTAGTCCTTGACAGAGATGTGTTGTCACAACCTCCTGGGAAAAACAAGCCAAGCAGTGTAATAACTACAGGGTGTTTAAGACTAATTTAGCTATTGAAAAAAATAATGTTTTTGGCTCAGCTCTGTGTACAGCGCAAAGTTGTCTAAATTTAGATGAGGCAGTAATAATCGTCCCATTTCAGAGATGAGATATTTACTCGACCATGTTACTACACCATGTACTTTGTTTGACAAGAGATCAAGCTGACGAGTTTTATTATATGTTAGCTTGTCCTGGTTTAACATATTAGTTAAACAGTTGCAACTGGCCTCATCAACAAGACCCAGGACCCGGACATGGTCTCTTATCCTACCCCATGGACATTATATGTTCATTATGCACTCATAGGTTTATCCTGCAGACACCACTCATGTCATTGACCCAATTTTGTACGTGTGCATCTCCATCTGCCTATTTGCACATTTTCTTTATAATATGAACATTTGCACATTCCTTATTCAAAATGTTGTATATCTAATTATTTTATTTGTGTTGCATCACAACACAAAGGCAAATTACTTATGTATGTGAAAACCTGGCAATACACCTGTCCATGTACCTTATTGAGGGGTCATTGTAGAATTAAGTCTGAAGTGGAGTAGGACTCTATTAGTTGGCAGCCCCTGCTTCATTGTACTTTAAAAAAAAAATAATAAGTCTGATACTTCAAAAGACCCACCCTCTTCTGCTGTGCTGCGGCTGGTAGAAGCAAAACAGACCATAAAAAAGGTGGACAAGGCAAGGATATGCTTGGATGTTAACAATAACAGCTTCCATGTACTCTCATTTCCTAGTTCTCAGACGAAAATACAAACCCTTGAGACAGACAAGTCCCTATGTATAGACACAGACCGAAAACACTGCACATTCTCCCATAGACTCTAATCAGCTGATCCACTTTGTCTTTTTCTAGAACTCACTTCTTTCCTCCATCACCACCAACAGCTCTCGCTACTCTCCCAGGACCACACACACACACACACACACACACACACACACACACACACACACACACACAGGTTTACAGGCAAGTTTAATTCAAACCAATTTTATTCCCTCATTGTGTCTTTTTTTTAATTCAAACTGAGTGCATCTTTTGTTCCCCAGGCAACTGAGTCAACTGAGGCTGTTGGCTCTTTTCTTGCAATGCCCAACTTCACATTCACACAGCATAACACAAGAATACCTGTAATCAGTATGATTCAGTACCACCACTCCTTTTTACTGTGGCAATAGCCTCTGAATGGACCCACAGGGGTAGTTTAGCATTAAGTGCCTTACAGAGAGGGCACCTTGTGATTATAACCCTTTTTCATTGAGGGAATTTTCCAGGAAAATTATGTTCAATGTCCTTAGGACTACTGGGGTGGAGTCTGCAGCCCTGAATGTTTCTGACCGGTCAAAGCCTCATGAAGTTAGTTTATAAAACAATGTTTTTCATTGTATAGTTCATGCGTATAATATTAAAGGAAAAGTTCGACATTTAGGGAAATCTGCTTATTCGCTTTCTTGCCAAGAGTTACACAAGAAGATCAAGACCACTCTCATGTACAGTAAAATATGAATCTACTGCCAGCAGCTGGCTAACTTGGCTTAGCTCAAAGACTGGAAACAGAGGGAAACAGCTAGCCTAGTCTGTTTAAAGATGACATAATCCACACGATGGACATGACGAGAAGTGCACGGCCACACGAAAAATCGTATGCATCGAGTGTGACATTTGTGGGATGCTATGTTGCGATAGCCTATCAGCACTGAGACTCAGTCGCAGGCGGCTTTCCAGAATGTTGTGTGTAGAGGATAGGGACAGAGCCTCTGCTCGCCGAGAAACAGCTGTTGAGCAACATGGAGCTCTGGAGGAGGGTGGCGGGGGTAGTGCTGGAGCTTTTGAACAAATAAACACCTGCAGTTGGACTGTATTCTGAACTGACGACTGAGTCATTTAACGGCGGGAGGAGTTTTTATTAAATTAACTTTTCACTGTGTTTAGGGTGGTGATGGCGCACAGATAAGATGCTTGCCTTTGGTGTGGGAGACCTGGGTTCAATTCCCACTGTGAGACATTCACTATTGTGTCCCTGAGCAAGACACTTAACCCCTAGTTGCTCCCGAGGCACACGACCTCTGAGATGTATAGCAATTGTAAGTCGCTTTGGATAAAAGCGTCAGCTAAATGAATAAATGTAAATGTTTACGGCACCCACTGTTCTTATTGTAGCCACCAGAGCTCTGTGGGACTACTTCATATTTATACAGATTCGACAAAATAGAGATTGCTTGGAGAAAAGTAAGCGAGAAAGTTGAAGAAGGTAAGTTCAGAAAATTAATCTGTTACTTGATTTCAGCTATTGTTGTACTTGGAATAGTATGAAATACTATGTAAGAAGTTAGCATAGCCCTAATCGAGCCAGATTCCATTTGTTTATTCCATCTCAAAAGAGAAAGTGTTAAATCAACAACACATAAAACCACATGTAATTAACAATTTACATTTTTTACTGTGAAAGCCATTTTCAGTTGTAGTAACATGCCAATATTATCAAATGTCAACAAAAATTGAATACAGTAAATTCATGCAGTTTCAGTTTTCAAGTTGCTGCAAGAAATCTATATTTCTGTTTTTCAGCTGGAGAGGAAACATAACTTCCTGAAACTCAGGGGATTTTTCCCAGTAAAGAACTGCCTGAGGTGCTAAATATAAATACTTTCAGAACAAAACTGTTTCAAAAAAGTTTGTGTTACAACAAGAAGAGATAAGGGGTGGGAAGACTGACACTAATTTATATGAAAATCTTGCAAATATTTCCTCAGTTTTAACTGAACAGAGTGACAGTCTGTCTAAGGGTGATAAGGTTTTGTCATTATTCCCCTGGCTACAGTAATGACTATTATGTAAGCCTGACATAGCAACAGAAATCTCAGAGTTTCTTAGAAAATAATTAATTAAATTCAGTACAAAAACTTGCAGGGGACTTCCTTTAACATCTAAGACTCACTCACTGTTACAGGTCGTGGATAATGGACAGGTAATGATCAAGAAGCCACAAGGTCAAATCTGTTTTATATTCCCTATTCATCGACAGTAGAACTGTCTGTATAAAACTTTACTGCTTATCCTGTCTTATCCTCTCTGATCCCTCTAGTCCCTCAGATACAGAGACACAGGGGCGGGAAGATAGGCGAGCAGGAAGGACATTCAGGGAGGAGACAGAGGGGGACAAAGACGTTGTAAGCACTGCGACCTTGTGGAAGCTGACAAACATATTACATTTATATATGTAAATGTATGTAATAATGTATATGCAAATTATGGCATGATAAACTTAAATTGAAAGAGAACTTTCAGATATTCTCTCAAGGAAGGAGGAAGGAAAGGTTTTACCAGTAACCATACAGATGTCCAGTCTGTGCTGGTGGTCTATGTACTTGGAAGGAACTACACTGGAAGAGGGAAGTTATAGACAGGACATGACACCACTATGATTAACAAACTGGGTTTGAAAAACAGAAAATAGTTCCTTTAAGCACCCACTCACAAAAGCTCCCACTAGATTAAGGGAAGGATGAGACCCCGCTTTCAAACAGCTGATTTTGGAAAAGGTTCCTCTGAGATACTAGTCCAAGGAAAGGCAGTTCTCAACCTTAAAGCCTTTTCTCTCATAAAAATGAATGAATAAAAATTAAACATACAGGTAATCCCACATTTGTAACTTGTCCCTCAACCACATTCTAAACATTCTGTTTCTTGGAAGTGGTCAGAATTATTTTATCTGAGCTTCTTATCAAGGCATTCTGTGCTACCAGTAATTCTCAGCAGCTTGTAGACATTAGTATCAGTTCCTGGTCCGTTTATACTGTTAAAAAAAAAAATAAATAAACAGAGAGAGACGCTTGTGACCTGGTTTCACTCTTCAGGAAATTATGTCCCCTGTTCCAGAAACTCCTGCAGCTCAAACTGGACTTCAAAAACAAGTTTAGGACTGACTAACTCTAGTAGAAACATAAACAGACTTTAAAGACAATCGCTAGCAAGGCAACATTAAGGCATCAATGCAACACTCTCTGTAGGACTTGGTGTTTTGGAGTTTTTTTGCCTTTATTTAATAGTTTACAGTGTAGACATGAAATGTGGGAAGAGAGAAAGGGGTATGGCTGCTGTCATACTGTATGGTTTGCATCTCAACCATTATACAACCAGAAACTACACAGTCACTCAATAATATCTGATGATGGGAATATGCAATTTTATGGTCCTCAAATCCCAACTTTCCAAATGTCATAATCTATGTTTGGGCCATTATGTGAATCCTTCTATATTTTCCAATGTTTCTGGGCTGATCATTGCTACATTAAGTACTGCTACATTTACTTAATGGCAAATGTTTTGGCAAAAAATTGTGCCAATAAAGCTCATTTGATTTTTGAGGACAGAGATACAGCGCATACAGAGATATGGTGGGGGGGAGGGGGGGGACAGACATGGGATGAGACAGACAGGAAGAGGGAGAGAGATGAAAGAAAGGAAGAAAAAGGATGAGCAAGACAGGAGTACAGGGGGGGAAAGGGTGGCACAGACATCAAATAAAGAGGAGAAAACCAGGAATAATATCAAAAAGGACAGAGATGGGAGAGGTGGGAGGATAAAAGGGGAGGTGCTTGGGAGAGAGACAAAGACAGAGAGAGGCAGCATCTCTACTCACCACAATCATTTCTGACGGCTCCAAAGTGATGCATTCACAGCCTCGTCTGCCCCCCAGCTGCTTGCCAAAACTGTAGAGAGAGCGCACAATATAAGTGTTAAAACAAACCAAAGGCAAAGAGAAGACAATTCTCACACACTGACAGAGGCAACAAATGTAGTCAATCACAATCACCCACCCACAGATGAACACCAGACTTTTAAAACTACTGAATGGCAGTAATTGCCTAAATCAAAACTGAGATGTCCTGGCATTAAATGATACAAAGGGTTCGTGTAGATACGGTATGTCTTTACACTTTGAGAAGTAACATCAGTTTGGTTTGATGTGTATCATTAACTGTCTGCTTACCTGAGGATTGGCTCTACATTCAGACATTTGGTAAAAACTCCCTGACTGTTATCTAATGGCCATTCGCATATCACAAATTTGACTGAATGAATGTGAGTTGGGGCAGGTGACACACATAAGAAAGCGAGTAAGTGGCTATAATTTTTCTATCAAACTGTTGAATAATACACATTTTTAAGATGCCCTGAAGAGATACTTTCAGAAAAGCATTACCACCGATATTTTAAGATATTTTTAAAGCAGTTTCAAACAGATCTTTATAAAACCTTTAATACATGTGAGAGACACACACTAGTTTTAAGACAAGACGTTTTACTAAGATGCCTAAGATTGGCTGCCAGCATACACCAGTCTGTGACACAGCTCTGTTGGTGTTACAGTCGAACCCTCAGTTTGAGGTAAAGGCCTAATCGCTGAAAGAAATTAGTGTAAATCACTAAGCCTTCATGGTCGACACCTCAACGTGACTGTACACTGTCTGCAGGGACAAACACGATCCGTGCTTAGCCAACTTTGATCGCCCAACAAATACAATCCTTAGTATTCTCTCAGTTTCCTGATGGCAGCTAACTGGTACTGACATTCATCATTCAAATTAATAGGTACAACTGAGCACAAACATTTCAGTTTGCATGACTGACCAAACGTACTTGTATTTTTTGACTTATGGGAAATGTGTTAGGATTAAAAACCTTTGGCACAATATGCTACCACAGCACAAGATAACATAACAAAGAGATTCTTTGGATTTTATGAAACTATCAATAAAGCTAATTTCTGCAGCTTGTTTAGTGTCACAAATGAGAACGAGAAATTATCAAACCGTCAACATAAACACAAGTTTCACTGCAGCTGCTTAGAGAACTTAACACACGGAACTTCTAAATGTCAAGCTGCCTCATTCACAAGAACCACTTTAAACTGGCCAAGATCAGAATCAAACAATGTGACTCTTTGTCTGCAGGCCTCACAGGTTTGGCTCTGGTGGCTAGGCTGCTGGCTGTCCCCTGATAAGCAGGAGGAGAGCAGCTGATGCTGTGGTGAGGACTTGTGGGTCAGTCTGCTCTACACTTGTCACATGGAGACTGATATGTTCGTTAAGGATGTGTTCGGTGACAGTAAAAACCCTTTGTGACGATTATCTCTGTCAGCCTTCCTCCGTACAGCCCCAGTATGAAGTTTACAGAAACAAAACATGTTGCAAATGTTTTTTTAAACTTTCCAAACTCGTAAAGCCAGAACAAAGAGTGTGGGTTTAACCTAATGATATAATCAAATTCTTCAAATGCCATTTACAGCTTCTGTGCAAAACACACTCAAATACATCCAGTATAATATATGACAAAGAAAAGCGGCAAACATGACAATGTTTTATATTTCTTTCTTGGAAATTTCAAGGATGAAAATTATTAATTGATTATCTGAATAATTGCAGAAGAATTTTCAGACAATCAACTGATCTATTAATTGACTAATTTGTCATTGTTCCCACAGAGTGCATCATAACGTAAGTGCTGAGCACACAATGTGATCCTTCGGTGGTCACCTTGATAACAGACACAGTGAAGCCAACACTGAAGCTGCCAGCACACTCACACGTCAGAACTACTCGACGGATGGTGAAATGGCTTCGGAAACCTCCTCCACACCAACATTTGATTATGGTTGTCTGTGTCTGACCATTTTTGCAACTTTCTTACACCGACAGTCTTGACATTCACACCTACGCCACACTGATTTACCAGCTATGCTAAATTCATAAAGAAGCTACGGTTTGAACTTCTCTCTTTTAATGCGTTACAACTATTTCTGTAACTTGTCTTGTGTACAACCAAGTGAATGCCTTCCAGGAAGAGTCTGCCTGAAAATGCAAGTGTTATCTCCATATTTAAATTCCCCCCTCTCTATGACGGCTGGCTTTTCACTTCGCACTTTACACTCCTGTGTTCATGCATACTGTAATTATGCATGTCTCTGTGTTTCCCTGTCCTGTCGAAGTGTGTGAGAGACACCCCATCTCAACAGCTCAATCACTGTGTGCGGTGATCCTTGAGAACAGACTGGCCTGTGAACATGTCTCGCTGTCTCTGGCATGCTAAAAAAAGTGGCGAATCAGCATTGTTTAAGGACTGGAGGAGCGGCTGGTTTTAATTATGGAAGCGTGCTGTGCTGGGAGACGGCCAACTTTCACTCTCACATCGCTTCTCTGGTTACGTTCTCACACGGTGGCTCCCTCCTTTGTACCTTCGTCCCTCACGCTCCATTTACTTTCATTTATTAATCTTCTTCTTCCTGTTGTTCTTCCTTTGCTTCCTTTCCCATGTCCTGTCCACTTTACTTCTCTCCCTTTTGTTTTTTTGTTTTTATTTTATCCTTTGCTGTTATCTTCCTCATCTCATTCTGCATTCCCTTTTATCCTTTCTCTTTTCTTACCGTTGGTCCTTCCAATTTCTGGGTCCCCCCAAAGAAAAGCAAAAAAAAAAAAAAAGAAGCAAACTTTCATCTTATCACATCCTTAATCAGTTTCACACCGGCGCAGACACTACTCTAACAATTTCAGCGTCTTCATTTAGGACTCAGATGAAAGCCAGTCTTCATAATATGTTCTGATGGTGGAGACAATGATAAAAGTCCTTTTTTCCCCCCCTGAGTTGGATGAGCAGTTATTCTTCAGACGTACAGAATCAGTGACTTTTGTGCGTCATACTAATTTTTTTGTAAGGGAGGACTGACATCCACAACGGCTGAGGTAAAATAAAGTGTGGGCGAAAACTATAGCATATTGTTGCTGGAAAGCTCTCTCATTGTAGCTTAATAGGGCCAAATTAGATGTGAGTGGATTTATTTGATACTTCACTGCGACATGCACTCAGATGCACTGCGCATCCACATGTTCACACTCCAGATTCACCCCGAATGAGGTGAAACAAAAAAAAAAGGTCCAGCTTATGGCATCCATCCCTGCTGATAAAACCTTAATGCTTTTTGGCAACACAATCAAGGCTAAAAGGATTACATAAGGTTTTCTACAGGACACTAAATGTACAAAATATTAAACACTTATCCTTTTTTCCATATAGTGCACGTGTCAGGTGAATCCAGGCACAGTAAAAGCCATGATCCCTTTTTACTGAATTTTCTTATTTTACTACTTTACTATTTATAGCACTGGCAGGGAAAGAAGCACATTAGCTAGGGAGGGATTTTTAAACTTTAAGCAACTGAAATGAGGCAAAGAGGCAGACACGTATATTGCTATTTTGTCTATATCTGCGTCACTTAATCAAATGATATGATATTACCGACCTCTCTGTAAATTCTGCTTTTGCTTGCCTGCGTCGAGGTCAGAAGTCTGTCACCTGAAGAAAGCATTCCTAGAGCTGCAAGGGTTTACGGTCATCTGTCAGAGGCAAGTCAGTGAGGGAGATGCTTTCTAACATGTGTTAGAAAGCATCTCAGTTCCACCAGTTAAAATTCCCCAAATTGTTTCAGACCACAGGAATTGTTATTTCTGAAATACGAAACAAGTTACTTTAAATATTCTGAACTGGTTTGATCAGAAAAACTACAAGAAAAAGTATGCGGTCCTGCATCACAAAGAGTACAACAAAATCCATATGCTATCTAAACAACAGGTCCAACGGGAACATGAACACCCAGGCATGATTTTAAGAGTTCCCAGGGAGGACTGCAGTCTGCTGGGCTCAAGAGTTCTCTCAGAACCCTAAGCCTGGAGGTCAGCCCGTCTCTGACAGATCTCTCCACACTCCACTGAGGCGAGACACATGGTCCCTGTCAGCGCCGCGCAAAGCCTGCCTAGCCTGTCTCCTCGCTGTGTGTGGGTGTGTGTGTGTGTGTGTGTGTGTGTGTGTGTGCGGGGTGGTGAGATAGGCTGTGTGAGATAAACAAAAGAAAAATACAGTTTGCTAATAATAAAGCAGCAGTAGGAGAACTAGAGTTTGCAGACTTCTATGCCCTACTGTATGTACTGTACTTGCGTGTGTTTGAGATTGGACAAATACACCTCAGGGCAGCTTCCCACGTTGGCTCCTTCCTCTTTCCCTGACTTACTGCACTCCCACAAAAGCAGGAGAACCAACAAAAATGAGTCAACTCTTAGACAGTAATTGAGTTTTTGTGTGTGGGCACATGTGTGTACCCACCAAATAATGCTGCTGCCCTGGCTGAACTGAGATCTGATAGCTCTCTGTTGTCAGCTGGTGTGAATCTGTGTTCTACAAAGGGAATAAGACAAACCTCTAAAAATGCTTGGAAAAGTGGGTTTAGAGATTCATGAACTTGTCAAACAAACACGCTCATAAACACATTCACCATGAATCATGGTCAGTGTAGAGACTTTATTTTACAAGTTTATTCACTCCTGCACAAAAGAGTTCTTACATATAGAGTTGGTAGTGTGCAGGAAAAATCACTGTTGTAGTGTCCACCAAAGCGTTGTTTTCTGACGGCGTCTTTTTTCCAATTCATTGCGGAGCGCTGCGTTTTTACAACCTGGTAAAAACGGCAGCAGCGTGACGAGGCGCTGAGCGTTTTTTCTGTGCTGGTTGCGGATCGCTTTTTTCCCGTCGCCAAGAGAAAAATGTTCAACTTCAGTCAAATGCACTTTTTACCCAGCCGTCCAATCACAGTGCAGGAGGGGCGGGACTAACACCACACCGAGCACATCCGATCTTGAACGCAACAATGTGCCAACTCGCTGAGATAATGGGTGGCCGTGGCCACCCCAGTGCCCCCCCCCGGCACGTAGCATATGTATAAAAATGCTATATACTGTATATATTATGTAACCCCTGCGTTTGAGTTAAAAGGTGAATAGCAGCATACAAGTGTTCTCATATTAGGCTCTGTCACTTTAAGAGGGTAACCTCTGACCCTGAGCTGTGATGTTTATTTTAGGAGAGGCCTTTGATTCGGCAATCACGTTTCTAAAATTGTGACTGGTTAAGGGGCGGGACTAACAGGCAGAGCAGACCGGTGTTGTGCTGAATGTGTGTGTTTTCTGTGGAGGCAGCAACAAGCTGCAGAAGAAAGAAAAGTGTAATTTAATTAATGTACAGAGACCGTTAGTAGTCTGGCTAGTTTGTAATAAGTTTGTCACAATGCTACACAGTTTTGTGTATTGTACCGTTTGTGACAACTATTAGTCTGCAAACAGCAAAAGGTTAGCACTATTGCTAACAGCAAGCTAAGTGTACGAACACTGGAGCCCCTGACAGCGCCGTGTGTGACCGGCTGTTAACGTTATGCATCGAGGGAGACCGTCCTGTGCCTGTTTTCACCTTCATCTTTCTGAGAGAATTGCAAAAGGTGAGAACAGCAGGAGTCATCTGGACGATGCTGTGAAACTGGGCTCAACGTTACTTAGAAGGGTAAACGTCGCAACTGGCGCTCCATTGAGCAGCATAACAAACACTGCCGGAGCACAAAATCGGTGGACTGTCTGAAAAACTTAAGAGTCACCCAGAAGTTTACCCAGAGGAAAAAACGCCGGGCTGCCTTTCTGTGGTGAGTGAAAGCATCTTTTATCATCCTGACTCTGCTGCTGGTCCCTGCATGGGCAAATTGTTGTGCTGGATCGGTTGAGACTAGGCTACAGATTACGGTTGTCATATAGCCACTTTCATAGTGGTTTATTATTTGGGATAATTAGGAAAATATGCTGGCTCACTGCGCTGTATGAAAGGTACGGAGCTGGGAATGGGATATATATTGGGGGACATTCTTTCCATTATGATTACAGGATCTCTGGAACCCTAAAACGTTGTCTGTGCACTCGTTGACTTCATTGGTGTTGAGCTCAATGCTGTTTGCTTATGGCCCTGTAGGCTCATTTGTTCTGAGCTTGGTTGTGTCAGCTTAAATATTGCATTCTTAATTTAGGTTTGTGACAGTGATACTGTAGCTTGTGTAAATAAACTTCTCTCTCGCTGTGTTTTGTGGAGCCATGCTGTTTGTTGACATGTTAAAAAACACAATAGCAAGAGAGAGTACGGTAGTTTTACTGGTATCTATGTTTTGAAATGGTTGGTGCCATTTTTTCATATAATTATCACACTGGTCAAATCAGTGGTTAAAAAGTTGGATATGTCAAGATTAACTATCGTAGTTGTTTGGGAAAGTCTTCTGGGGGCGCCACTGGGTGGTGGGTGAAATCTTCGGGCCATCTGCGGCTTTGACGGACAGGAAAAATGCACAACAGAAAGACACGTGTAGTAAGGTAAGCGTAATTACTAAGCTTGTCTATTAAACACGAGAGGCGACACTTGGTTTTATTTTTGTTGGCCAAGATGATTTAAAACATACATTAGAGGTTTTCTTACCTGCCAAATATCCAAACTTTGTTATGATGGAAACTAATCCCTGTTTTCTTTAAGACCACAACATTAGTTTAGCATCCCCACAGTATGTCCAACCAATTCCAAATGACTGAAACAATTATGTCTTGGACCCTTTACCTTTGACCTTCAGTGATTTACTGTACTCACAGCAACATTTCTTTGAATGAGCTATTAAGTTCAGTTCCCCCGCTCCCCCCAAAATAAGGCATCTTTCCTTGGAATGGAAAGGTCTTCCCACGGCAGTGAAGCTGTGTCTGTGCTGGATTTTAGCAGGTGATGATTTCTCTCCCCTCCTTTCCTTCAGAAACAAGTTGTTGGCAGCGTGGAGAACAGGTTCAGCCCCAGTCCAGTGACAGCTGTTGCGCCTGGGGCAATAAACCATGACAGCCGGCGCAGAAAGGGCCACACAGACACACACACACACAGTCAAAAGCCTGTAAAAACCAGTGATGTGCCCAAAAATACTAATATAAATAAAGGGAGGTGTCTATTAAAATAATATGAAAATAGAGTTCATTTATATATTAAAATATCCTTTGGATTTAGTCACAAATGTTTAAGTCAGAGTTTGCATGTTATGGCATGGTGTATAAATTATGTTTTAGAATATTTTAATCTTTTTTTGGTGTAATTGTGAAAAATGCTCATCACAATTTCCCACAGCCCAAAGTGACGTCTTCAAATAGCTTCTTTTGTTTAATCAGAGTCCAAAACCGAAAGACTCTTCATTTTAACACTGCAACTCTTCCTCATAAATGACGAATAAAAGCAGCACATCCTTATAATTAATAATCGCTAAAAAAATCTGCTAAAATGTGGTTGCAATTTATATAAATTGGGGGTTTTCCAAGCATTATAAGTATATTTATCATAGCACATAAGCCAAACAAACAGAAAAACTATACTGCCGTTTTTTTTTCCCCCATTTACGAGCACCCTGCTTCTGTTCTCTGCCCTCTGTGTCTAGGGTGGACACACACACAAAAACCAAATTTTTTTCTTGACTGAAAAAGGGCTGAAACGATTAATCCATTTTCAAAATTATTGACAATTTTCTTTTGATCGACTACTTGATTAATCAACTAATTGTTGCGGCTGTAATAACCACAGCAGTTTATACTAGTCAGAGGCAAGATTTTAAAATTCTGGAAAGTTATCACAGCGGAAATCCTTCCTCAGAACTAGGGCTAGAAAAGATAGAAAGATTTGTTTTTGGCAACAGTAAGAGCTCCACTTCCAAAATGACAAGCTGCGTGATGCTGCACACAGTATATAGACAGCAATCTTTGGGAGTGTAATTTGAGTCCATAGAAAGTTTGAGAGAGTTTCGGTCAAAATTTAAACCCAAACAGAGATCCAGGCCAATTTGGCACCCATGTTTCCATGGTAATGATGGCCAACAGTAAAGAAAGAAAACCTCAGACCAGAGTCTAACACATACACACAAACACACATAGAATATTCTACTTCTCATTTCTCTGTTTGGCAGTTCTTCCTCTCAGCTTTAGAGGACTGGTTGGCTAACAATGACCACTCTGACTCACACACACATTAAAGAAGGCTGGACAGCTGGCCAGCAGTCAAAAATTCAGACAGACCACCAACACACACAAAACAGCCAGACAGACTCCAAGGAATGATGTAGTGGGTCATTCAGAAACATCACGATTCATTTGCAAAACAGGGTGATCAGTTAAGGGGCTCATTCAAACCTTAGCATATCAGAGCAAATCAGAGCACCGCTCCACTCCAATGGAGCGAGTTAAAAAGTGTCCTCATAGCTTAGAGAGAGATAGCATTTACACTGGGCTGAACCTACATTCATTGCATACTACTGGAGACTATCTTGCTCTAATCTGTACTTTTGTGTAATGCAGCAGGTTCCCCAGAAAACAGATGAAAAGTGAGCAGCGTTGTCAATGTTTTACTTGTGGAGCTTCAAGGAAGCAAAGCTCCAAACTAATTCTAGGAAAACACATGTAACACATGTATTGTTATCTGAACAGTCCTTTTAGCATAGCGTTGGGTTCCATGGCATTTTATCAAATACCAATCAAGCTAAAATCCCACGTATCATCTGAATCCTTTTGAATCCCTTAACCAATTAACTCATTAAGTTTAGCTTTCATCAAGTCACTAAAGTTATAAAACAGCTACAACTCAGATTTGGTTTAGATCTGTGATCCCCTACTAAAAGTTTTAGTGGTAGACTTTAAATTAAATCAGCATTAATTTTCCCAACCTGGAGATACAGATAGGCTGAAAACGAGACAAGCAGCAGAAGATTTGAAATGTTGACTGTTGATTGGTACCGATTGTTCTGACATATTAAAATTACAGCACGGATTTATCTGATTTTTCATAAACAACTTTATCTAAATAATGGAGGTCCTGATTCAGAAATATAAGGTTTATGCGCTCAAAATATTGATCTGATATGCCTACATTTAACTGAGAGACTCATCTATTTAATGTGCTACGATCAGCTAGATAAATTTGTCCAGACATGAGTCAGCGCTCTGTTGAGCTACAAAAACACAGTTCACTCGCGGTCGTGGAGTGATGTTGCAGAGTGATGTGTCCTTTCATTCACAAACGATCTTTAGTACGACACAGTGAGCAGCTTTCAGAGGGCACATTAACCGACAGACAAAAGTTTCAGTGAAGCCGTTATGGCATTACTATTAATTAGCTGACATAATCTTATGCCGGTGACGTTTGATACTTAACTGGCGAAAGCAACAGTCAGCACCAGTTATTTCCTCTTTCTCTCATTGTTTTTGTCATTCTTCACTACACATTAAATCAGTAATAACTTACCAACAGGATTCAACTAAATCTTGTCAACACAAACATTTCAACCCAGAGCCTATTTCACTTGAGACTTTTCTTTTTATCTACACTGATTATCTTAAAGGAAAAAACACAGGAGTTAGCGATGTGTTTTTCAGAGCTGTGGGGCCCCGTGGTGTTAAGCTATCCTACCGCAGCGCCGTGGGGAATTCCTGGCTATCCAGTTGGTTAAATGCTGGCAGGCAGGAAATGAAGCACGTTGAAGAATGCACAGAGAAAGTGAGAGGGAGTTTTGAAAAATCTCAGTGGACTTAGCTTACAATCACCATTACATTACAGCAACTGTCTGAATTCAAAGACACAAATTAGCGTAAAAGAGAAAGAAAAACTTTCTGATCACTAACCAGGAACAGGAATTTCAGGGGTCCGCTTCTTTGGATTCCTTGTAAGTGAAATAATATCCAGCATATTATCCACAATGAGAAGAGAGGAAAGCACAAAATTCCAGTAATCCAGGTTTGGATCCAAGTGGGTTTGTTTTATACTCCAGGAGTGTGAAAAAGTGAAAAATTTCCTCAGAAAGTAGGTGACTGTCAAGCCTTTTACTTTGTCTTAAACTGAGGGAGGAGTGTATGTTCTCTCCCGCTCTACTCTGTTCTGTCTGTGTGCTGGCTCCAGGGAGGTGTGTGTGTGTGTCAGTGTGTGTGTAGCCTGCTCATTTCCTGCCTGGATGTGCTTCTGGGCTCCAGGCGGGTAGGCTGCTCAGGAACACATGGCCAGCCACTGTTCTGCCAGCGGTTCCGCATTCCACACACACACACACACACACAACTCCACCCTATTAGCTCCCTCTTTGACCCTTTAAGCCCCCCTGCTGCCCCTGAGCACACACACACACACACACACACACCTAGCTTCCCCTGAGGTCATTGATAGATGCCCAACTACTTTTTCTGCTACAGTTGGTCAGTTGATGCTTTGTGTTGTTGCTGTTGTTAGATAAATTAACTTAATATCACAGCGGCTGTTCGTATCCATCTGTTCCTTCAACATGAAGCCTGTAAAATTTCACTACAGGCGACTGCATCAACTGTTGCATTAAGGTTTTAAAGGATCTTTCTTGTCCAAAAGTGTGGAAATTTGTCTCCGGCTTCACAGGCTGGTTAAAAAACAGATTATTAACAAAAAAAAATAATCACAGTACAAACAATAAATAACACAACATCCACAGCACAGACGCTTTCGTCATTAGTAACCAGTGTTGGGGGTAACGCGTTACTGTAATCAGATTACTTTTGTCTGTAAAGCAGTAATGTAACGCATTACTGTTGATAACTTCAGTAATACTAATAACAAAATGACAAATTACTTGTGTACTGGTTCTTCAACTATCTGCATAAGGGGAGGAGAGAATTACATTACATAGTTACATACAAGTTTTTCCTTTGATGTCTCACCATCTGATATTGTGATGAGGGCCAGTGTCTTATTTTATTATTGATATAAAAAAAATAGATGGTTGGAAGGACAACCTATTTTAAGTTATGTTGTAATGAAGTTAGGTTATTCATTATGTTGAATGGTGTCACACACTACACGAGCTGACAAGGGTTCTGTCACCCAACGCTGGTCTCCAAACCACGTTTTGTCAAGAAAACACACGTGAAATGTGAAACGGGAAATGACGCGAACCTACACATGAAACAGCTGTTTGTTATTATAAAGATACCAATTCTAAAGACTGAGAAAATCTGGGTGATAGAATGGATTAGCACACGCAGGTAGCAGGGATCGTCTGACCTACAGAGAGTTTACAGTTTTGAGGTGAAAAGTAGCTGCCTGCTCTGCCAGCTGCCTGCTCTCATTGGCTGGATGTGGATGTCAAGTCAGCCGACTCTGCCAGATATTTGGATCAGTAAAATTATTTGCAGGATCAACTGATGATGAAAACACAGAACTCCACTCAGTAATGTTTTAAAGGGATTAACAGTGAACCAGTGAAAACATGTGAAACTCAAATAGAACATTCCCGTGAAGTGATTCTATAAATTCTTAAACGGTGATCCCCAAAGAATTTGGTGAACTTCGTCTCTTTTGGACACAACGCACTACAAGCTGCTTCCTTTTCCAGAAAATTCCCTGACCAGTAGGAACGCTGCTAATATGAATGTATGATGGTTTGTGAGGCTATCTTTCTCAATTCACACCCTTTAGCAGGTGAATCTCTCAGTCAGAAGGTCTTTTTTTTTTTTGTTTTGTTTTTGTTTTTACTCAAAGCTACCCGCCCCCTTCCTTCCTGTTTCTGGCATGTGTAAGCTTCTGTTTCAGTTCAACAGAGGGAAGGTAAACATGTCGCTGAGGGCTGACCTCGAACAATTTCTTTCACCGCTTTCCCCATTACAACCAATTCCTTTGTTTAAACAGGTGCAACATCTCTTTTCAAGGTATTTATAGGCTACAGGCTTTTTTTTGTCATTTTGACTTGTCTGAGGAGGGGGACCTGATATAAACCATTAATTCATGCACTTGCAACAGATTGTAATCTTTTCCACATTTGTTTTTCACATATTTGCCCATAATAAATGGCTAATAAACAGTCTAGAGTTGATTGACCAATTAGTCAACTGAATCAACAAACATTTTGATAATCGAACAATCGTTTTAGTCATTTATCAAGCATAAATGCCAAATATTTGATGGTTCCAGCTTCTCAAAGGTGAGAATTTACTGCTTGACCTTGTATTGACATTACAGTTAACTAAATATTTTTGGGTTATTGACTTTTTGTTCGGATAAACCAAGGCATTTGTTGACATCATCCAAACGATTAGTCAACCGAGTATTCGGTAGAGTAATCAATGTCAATAGCTGCTAGTTGCAGCCTTATAATAGTCTATACACATTGACGTCATAAAACTTCAGACATGTTTTCATTTTTTGTATTTGATTAAACAAACAAGATATAACCTGTTCATTAGTAAGTGTAAGAGGTGCTGATTTTGTTACCTTTACATGATCGTTTCCCTGTTTCCAGTCTTGCTAAGCTAACCGGCTGCTGGATTTAGCTTCATACTGAAAGGCATTGACATAATTAAGTTTTCTCTTAAAAAAAAAAGTCATGGTTCACTAGGTCACATTTGATGTGCTGTGCCACATTTGCCTCATTGAGAGTCTTGCTGAAGGAGGTGAGACTTTGTGAGACTATAAATCTAGTGGGATGTACAAGTGTGAGTGCATGCGATTTTGAGTGCATACATTGATCCCTTACATGTCAATAACAACGGTCTTTTCATACCTTGCTTACAGCTTTTTGACATGCTGTCATGTTATGTTACAGATGAACAGACAAAGACAGAAACACACACAAATGCACGAAGACAAATCCCACCTCCTCATATATATCACCTTCTTGTTCCACCCCACCATGATGTTGTTATGCCATTTTCAGAGAGAGCGAGAGTGCGAGTGCATTACATACCAGCACCTTGCCAGGTACATGTGCTCCTTGACGAAGACTGATCCAGAGAGCAGGATGTACCAACAGGTAGCGATGCTGTCTGGGCTGGAAGACCGAGAAAGAACACACTGGTGTGAAACACTGCAGTCTGTCATTAATAACACCCCATAATCGAATGTGATAGAAAGTGTGGATTATGTGAACTTTCATTATTCCCATTTTTGTACCTTTGTTACATTTCATGGCTGAGATTTCTCATGTATGTCTTCTCAGTTATGTGGGATTTTCCAGTAACATTAGCTTATTGGGCTGATAAATTTGCAGTTTTATTTATATATTTGAATAAATGGCAGGTTAGTGCATCTAGTTTGAATCTGCACACTTTGGCAGCTAAACAACACCAAGAAGAACAACAACATATTTTAAGGATAAGGAAAATAATCTCGTAATGTGTCAGTCAGACAAGGAAATGAAGAACATTAATTTACAATAGGTGCAGCCATGTATATCTGACGGTCCAGGATACTCCCATAGTAGAGCTTATGCAGTTATTTTTTGACAGAATAAAATTTCCCTTAAATTAAAACTGATGTTTTATTATTGAAACAGATTTTTATTTTTAGTGATTTTATCACCATCCTCTGCCACAGCCTCATTTCCGATGTATCTTTAACTAGCTTCTAAGACTTGGTGAGCTAAAGACAATTTATATACATAGGACTATGCTACTTATCATGGTTCTCCATACATTTATGGCTGAACTGGCTAGAAAGAATTGAATCCAAGCCAGGATTCTTGGGTGACATTTTATCCAAGGCTTTGAAAAATGTAGGAGTTATGTAAAGAGAATTGAAGACCGTGATTTTTGTGCACATCTGCGCTTTGAATCCCAAGTGCTGCATTTTGCATTAGCATAAAATGTATTCCTAGGATGCCAAGTACTATAAAGTCATCATCACTGTTAGGTTGAGAGAATTCATTAAAGGCAGGCAGTCATGCTAAAAAGATACGAATAAACAGTGCTGAAAGAGTCACATAATCTTGTCTATACTTTTATCTGAAAATAAACCAGTCCAAAACATGGGCCATGTGACTGTCCATGCTATTTCATATACACATTGTGTCTGTTAACCCCAACCACCTAAGTCACTTCATAATACGCTGTGTGCTCGAGTCAGCAGCAAGCAGAGACCCAATCATACATGAAGAAGTCAGCCAGAGGAGAACAGACAGTAACTGAGCCTGTGGTAATATGAATATGAATAGAGGCGGGGAACATGGGCTGAGAAATGAGGAGAGCTTGAAGAGTGGAGATAAGAGGTGCACCATAGTGGGAAGAGCAACATCTTATCAAAAGATGGTAACGTTATCTCCTCTTCTTGCCTGACAAAATAGCACACAGTAGGTTTTCTGTGTGATTTATGTACACTAACAATTTATAGATGGGGTGAAATATATGGGCAGATGTCATTCACAACTGACTATTTTTGGTTTGATTTGGATAGAATATCAAGATTATCTCTCTACAAGGTGACACAGTTCAACTGCTATGGGCAGCTACTATTTTAACTGCATCACAAAAAGGGTTTTCTCCCTCAAAACCAAACAAAAGGTCCATATTTCTTTCATGACGAATCACTAATAAATCACTTATATACAGCCTGGCTCTGCAGGATGACTACAGGATGTGTTAAGAAAATTTATTTTTAAAATGTGGCCACATATTGTTCAAGCTGAGTGTTGAATCAATAAGCTGGATTGATTAAAAAAACAAAAAAAACAAACCGAAGTTTAATCAAATTAGTTTCGAGCTGAGGGTAACGTGATACAATAAAGTCATGGGATCTCAGGTGTTGATATGGAGGTGGACTGATGAGATAAAGACCGGCTTTTATGATAATAGCTATATCAGAAGAAAACAGGGATATCTGCAGAAGCTCGTGCTTCATCTACAGAAACACAAAAAGATGTCATAGTGCTAGACACACTGTTTAAAAAGGGAAGAGCAGGAAAAACAACACCACCCACACACACACACACACACACACACACACACACACACACACACACACACACTTAACTTAGAGTCTAACATGCAAAAATGCTCATCATTCACTGGTCCCAGTTTCTCAAAAGTGATAATTTGCAGCTTTTTTTTAAATGTAAATTTAAACTGAAATTTACAATCTCTCTGTGGGGGACATCTTTATAGATTAACCAATGAATTAGAAAATAACTGACAAAATTAGTTATAGTCCTTCTACTGCGCACATCATTAATTCATTCTTCCATCTTTTTTGTTGCTTTTGGTGTTCTTTATCATTGAATGTTGTGCCGTAAAAGCAGGTATGTTCAAAGAAGAAATGAAAAGATTTGTTTCCTGTTGCATTGTTGGAGATTCAGTGAGGCCAACATGATTAACTACCATTATGGTTTCACTGGAGAGACCTTGATTGCTTTCATCTGCTATTTTGGGGGGGGGGGGGGACTAATTGGACATGGCGGGTGCTTTGTTCTGGGTTAAGGTACTTAGGACTAGCCCCTGGTAGGGAGGCAGGAGAGAAAGTGTGTGTGTGCGCGTGCGTGCGTGTAATGGTAAATTAAACCACTGAGGGTCTAATGTGATTTTAGTGAGCATGATAATACATCTCCAGCATGTGCAGCTTCTCTCTCATCCTTTCATCTGTCTCTGTCCCCCCCTCAATCTCTCACACTTCCTCCACATCCCGGCCACCGTCCTCCCTCTTGCTTTAAAGTCCAAATTTCTCCCCTCGCTTCCTTTTCTCTTCTCTCCTCCCTCTCAACTTTGCTCTCCTTTCCTCCTTCTTTCTCTTTAGCATATTCAACTCTTGTTTTCTCTCCTCCTCTGCAGTCCTCTTCTCTCACCTTCTCTTTGAATATACCTCTTACATCTCTCACTTGCTGCCACTTCCTCCCTTCTCATCTCATCACCTACTCTCTCCTCTTTTCAGCACCCTCTGTTACCTGTCCCTCTTTCAGCAGCTGCTCCTTCAGCTCTCATTCCTCCTCCCTCCTTCTAAACAGTCATCCCCTTGACTTTTCCTTCAAATACACGCTGTATATGATGCTAAAATGACTTATTTTTACCATCTGACTCATCCATCTCAGTATCCATTTATTCACGCACCCTGACAGGCAGGCAGAACAGGAAGGCAGGCAGGCTATCAGTGGATCTGTCGGCATTACCATCAGCTCAAGATCAGCTGTATCTTAAACCAGGAGTGGGCCTCTGAAAAGCAAACACACCTCCAGCAGAAGACCTGAGGATTTACTGCGCAGTTTTAAAGTTTATTCAAGAAGCAGCACATAATGTGTAGGATTTAACAGCAGTCTTAATCCACCTTTATCCTTGTACTTTGTTCTCTTGCCGAATTTTGAACTCTGTGAGAAGCGAATGTTTAGAAATGTATGAATTGAAAGGGAGGTGTTGCTTGAAATGATGATATGCCAAGTAGATATTACCTTGTTTATTAAAGGTTCAGAATGAAGCAGAATTTACCCTGTTTCCGACCATTTTAAAGAATCAATATAGAGTCTATATTTTCATCAACATCAATAAGTCCCATTAAAAGGCAAACACCAACAATGCACTACTGTCGTCCACAGACTATTAACAACATATTAATAAGCCACATTGTTGCACTTGGTGATGTTTCGTCATTTCATAAACGTAGGCCCAAATGCACAAATGCTATTTATTCCTATTTGAGTAATGTTTGAGAGTGAATGCACTTACTGCAAGTCAACTATGCTGAGGATACTCTGAGCAAGGTATCATTTGCTCCAGTGTTGCTGCTAGGCTGACAGGCTGTTATTCTAGGCAGCTACAGAGTGCTAATGTTAAAGATTATACGAATGTGAAGCAGGGTATTCTTGAAAAATATTGTGAAACTTAAATTGAGTAAATTACTCAGAAAAAAATAAAAAACAACCCATATTTGAATAAAGCAAGCTTGCCCTGGCAGGTATCTGAATAAAAAGAAGTGCAGCAGAACGTAGGAGAGCACTTCCTGCTCAGTGTGAGAACTTGTACTTACTAGAACAGGATGTGGTTCGCCTCATGTCTCTCATACCTGGCCGAGGTGCACATCGACCTGAGAGAGAAAGACAAAGATGTTCATTTTTCTCTCCAAAAACATCCCTAATGCATTTCTAGCTCTCGCAATCCATCACATATCGATAAACTTTTTGCTCAGAAGGGGCCAAGCTCTCCCCATTTTAGACACCATCATGTCTGTGTCAGCTCAGAGTGTTATGAGGACCCGCTACTCAATTTCTGGCTGTGGGCCAACATACATTTTGTTTTCTTTGGTCTGAGTTGTAGCAGAATTTTGTTAAGTCTTGATTGAACCCAGTTTTTGTTTGTTTGTTGTTGGGTTTTTTACAAATCCTGGTTCTCTTGTATCTTGATAACTGAACAGAGGAGTGGTAGCATACTGTGACAGAAACTGTTGAGTCTCTAAAACCTTTATTGTGGAATTATTTCTTGTAAATGGTTCTCATACCACACACCTGCAATTTATGTGTGAACACCCTCTGTGTTTTTAGCTGCCCAACTAAATCAAACTCACAAAAGAAAACATTCCAGTCTTAAGGCAGAGCATTTCAAACATGCTCAGTATGAACGTATTGATGACTAAAGGGCACCTGTGAATGATAAAGCTGAGGTGGAAAACCAACCTGGGGCAAAAGGCATCTTCAAAGAAAATGTAAGCACTCTTAAACCTGTTTGGGTAGGGTTTGCTGCATATAACAACGCATGCAGAAAGTAGCCCTAAAGGCTGCTGTTATGTTCATTTGGTAAGCTGATAAAGTGATCGACAAATCAGAGTAACTCTAAATTTTGGTTTAGACTTTTCTTTCAATTTTTTGAAGTGAAATGAAAATGACTCACCTTAGCTGATGTTCCCTTAGGTGAGAGAGGACGTCCATGTGGTAGAGGTGGCAGTAGATAGTGTGCAGGTCCTGTAGGACAGAAAGACAATGGAGTCAACATTAATGAACAATCTGCCAAAAAAAAAATTAATAATTATTGAATAATCTCACATTTCCACACACACAAAAGGGAAAAACTCTCACCCCCTTAGATGTGTGAGGCGTACACACGTGTGGTGATCTTTGCTACTAGTGGGAAGCCATTTCAGAAACAAAGTCCACTACCTTTTCAAACAATAAATATTTACACAAAAAAAAAAATCTGCAAAACAGCTGAGCGTGGGTTTAGTATTTAAAAAGTGAAAGCTTTTAAAAGATTAGCTCATTGTTTAGAGTATGTGGAATGTCTCGGCACCATGTAAATCACATCTAGCGCCGCGCTATGACAGCGGCCACTCAGACCGTGCCAAACACTGCCTATCAAAATGACACCCTCAAACCAGACAGGCACGCATACCACTCACGTGCGCACATGATGGCAGTGAGACAGGCATAGATATATCCACCCACGGCCTTAAAATAGTACTCTATCAGGGCCTGCTGTCAAAACATTAAGAGGCTGACAGAGTGTGTGTGTGTGTGTGTGTGTGCGCGTGTGCGTGTGTGTGTGTGTGTGTGTGTGTGTGTGTGCGCGTGTGCGTGTGTGTGTGTGTGAGAGAGAGAAGGGAACAGCTTCATCTAAGCATCTGTGGAATCAAACAAACACAGCGGCTATTGAGGCATAAGGGCAACTACTTTAAACAGGTGGACTGGTTGGCTGACTTGTGCACACACACACACACACACACACACACACACACACACACACACACGCCAATTCTTTAGAGATGAGCCCATGACACACAGGCAGACGGCTAACAAAAGCTAGCCTGGTTCTGTACATAGTGAACAAAATCTGTCTACTAGCACCTCTAAATCTCACAGATTAACATGTTGTATCTTGTTTATTTGATCAGTACAAAAAAGTATAAGTATACATATGACAATTCAGCATTTTACAGGGGGTTATGAGCCAGATTATTTCTTGGTCAGGACCAGTAACAGGCCTGGTAATGGGACCATTAGCTTCGTGCAGTCTCCACTGGTGCTGGCCTTTGGACCATCTCTCTCTACCACTTTTTCTATCATTCTGAAGGCACCAATGTAATGGTCTATCATTGTGCATTTAGATGATGTCCTGTACAGCTGAAATGGTCTGCTTAAAGTAAGCAGTTGAGCCAAATGAGCACATTTTAACTAAAAATTCAAGTGTCCATAAGCCAACTAGAAACTGCACCATTGTTTGAAACTAAGCTGAAATATACACAAAAAAAAAACATTTTCCCCAACAATCAGCCCTCTTTAGGATAAAGCCAAAGCACAGCTGCAGTTTAGTGAGAACACACAAAAGATTTGGACTGCTACAATGCCCTAATCTGAAACTAATAAATCAGAAAATCCCTAGAGGACAAATTCATATTTGCAGTGTGTTGCCTTTGTTGGAACATTATTTCCTCACAACTGGTTTTGTTTACATAGGGCTTAAGCAGATTAAAGATTTTTCAGTCAGAAATGAAGGTTTTTCAGTCAGAAATGTAATGTCAAGCATTTCACACAAATACTGACAGCCAGACAAAACTTTTATGAGTACTTGAACCCCTCAAAGATATAAATTTTATAAGAAATTGTATTTAGTAAGACATGATGGATTGTACATTTAAACAGGTAACAGCAGATGTGTTCTCTTATAAATGATACAAACCACTTAAGCCACTTTAATAGGGCTGAAGATTAATTGCATTTGCGATATTATCGCAATGTGATAAAACCAGATTTTCTAATTGCACACACATGACACGCGAGAGTAAACCAGTTTGCAGAGGAAGCATCAACTTCACACGTTAGGTGTACCTTGACTTGTCGTCGTACACTGGCCTTAAGCTTGACAGAAGCTAACACCACAGAAACTTTAGTGTCACACAGGGAATGAAAGTAGCACCTGGCACCCGCGGGTAACTTGATGGTGGGTGAAATCGTCGGGCCATCCGCCGCTTTGACGGACAGTAAAAATGCACAACAGAAAGACACGTGTAGTAAGGCAAGCATATTGTGGAAATCAGCACCTGTGTCACTGTGTATCTGTGAAACGGTGCTTCAAAGCAAACGCACAAGTCCGAAAGAGGCCCGGTCTGTCACGAGTTACAGCCTGGTTACAGCCAGTGCGCTGCTTACCAGCATCGGAGGCTGCGGGAGAGGAGGGGGACTCCGGTGTTGTCGGAGAATTACTAAGCTTGTTTATTAAACACGAGAGGCGACACTTGGTTTTTATTTTTGTTGACCAACGTTTGAAATTAACCTCAAACTGAGTATTTTTTGTTTGCTTACCGAGATATAGAAAAGGAGGTTTTTGATGAGAGAAGGACTCGTGTGGAGATTTGAACTGAGATCAGGACTCATTAATTGGTGGTTGAACTGTGGGTTTTGTACTGAGCGCTTACTGTAGCCTGCGGTGAACTTAGTTTTTCTTGTGGTCTGTAGGTAGGCTGACCTGATGATATTATATCATTATTTAATGCCATGACTCTCAAATTATCTTTTTCATATTATTATAATTCTTCTTTCTGCACGTGTACAGACAAGAAATAGGAAAGGAGATCATATTTCTCCTGTATTGGCTTCTCTGCACTGGCTGCCTGTGAAATTCAGAATAGAATTTAAAATCGTTCTCCTCAACTACAAATCCCTAATGGCCAGGCACCATCATCTCTTAAAGAGCTCATAGTACTTTATTACGCTACTAGAACACTGCGCTCCCAGAATGAAGGGTTACTTGTGGTTCCACTCCAAAAATTATATATATATAAATAAAATGGGAGCCAGAGCCTTTAGATACCTAGCTGGGTATGTGTTAAATAAGAGTATAGTCTAGACCTGTTCTCAATGAAAAGTGCAATGAGATAACTTCTACTATGAATTGGTGGTATATAAATAAAATTGAATCAGTAATGTCAGACTTATAGATACACTTATTTAAAGTACAGGATTTGTATTCTGCTTCTTATGAAGATGTACACAAGTTGTATTTTTGACCAGTCAGAAATACTGAGCACAGCCAACCCTGCCCCTGAAGTTCCTGAACTTTTGGAATGTACTACCTCCAGTGCAAGGACTATTTACCAACTGAAACTATTGCACAGGAACTACATTTAGTCTCTGGTCGAAACAGAGATTTAGTTCCTTAGTTCTTCAGTTCCTCAAAAAGGTTCTTTGTCGCCTGGGAAAGCTCCTAATGGACACCCTAGAATAACCATGGGTTAAGTACATATATCCGATGTTAAGAGGAACCTATGACGAAAGCACAGCGAGCTCTTTCAGACACTGAAAACTGGGCAATTTAAACCATTTAAATAAGAGTTCAATTCTGAACGACAGGGACTTGACCTGGCCGGCTTACAAGGAGAGTTGTAACGTCCATTTAGCGATCCTGGGGCAGAAAGAGTGAGCGAAGAGCAGGAATGGTTCACAGTGGTGAGGAAGTGGAACGTATTGACTTGAAATCACAGTTAACTGGGTTAGTGAGCAAAACAAACTGCTGCAGTAAGCACTCCTGTCATGTTGCTGAGCATGCATGTGTGTATGTACAGAAAGTGTGTGTATTTCAGGACAAGCAGGCCTGAGGCGACAAGCTAGCATGGGGGCTCAGATTAGGCGAGGCAGCCCCAACACCCACCTCGCCCCAGCTTGTTAGTGTGTTCCTGGGTTACATTAACTACTCTGCCTGATTCAAAAAGACAGTCGCACACAGCACAATATTTCACCAGTGACACCATGTATAATGTGACCGATCCTCATAACAGAGAAATGCCAGATAAGACTACATATGCAAATACTTCTGTATAGTCTCACTCCGCTCAGAAATGTGTTTCACTTAAATGTGTTTCTTCATTTGGATGTATGAGCTTCACTGTGCAAAATGATCTTTGTCCATTCATCCATCGTCAACCGCTTATCCTGCGCAGAGGGTCGCGGGGGGGCTGGAGCCAATCCCAGCTGACATCGGGCGAAAGGCGGGGTACACCCTGGACAGGTCGCCAAACCATCGCAGGAAAATGATGTGTAGAGTTTAATTCCTTTGTCTTCCCCGCCTTAAAGACACGCATACATACAAGCAGAATTTTGTCACATTGCAACTAGTTTGGAAGCCAATGGTGGTCCAGTATGCAACCTACAAAAGTATGAGGTAAAAACTTGAAACCTCCACTTTTAGAAAGGACTTTTCAGTGAAGAGAAATCGTGGTCCAACTTTTTAAATGAAAATGATTTGCATTTTTACAATCTGAATTTGTCAGTGAGGAAAAACTATGTAAATTATTTTTCAAAACAGAGTATGTTTTATGTCTTAAAACATGTATGAAGGGGATCTTTAAAGGTTCAGTGTGTAGGTTTTAGTGGCATCTAGTGGTGAGGGATGGAACAGCAACCTGATTGCAACCAACGGAATCAAAAAATGAAACATGCTGTTTTATAGATCTGCTGTAAAGCAAAGGCGGACAGGCCATCGGAAGTACCGGGAGTTTTCCAGGTCAGCCACAGGACAATTGGGCCAGTAAATCACATAGGCCTAGTATTAAAAAAAAACAGACAAAAAACTGCAAATCAATAAGTATGTGGCTTGATCTACTGGCATATAGTGTGTGGTTTCTGGTCTAGACGGGGGTGGGGTGGGGCAGGGCCATTTTAATATTACTGCCTATATCAATTACTGACACACTCTACATTAGAACGTAATGAAACTGTTAAACACACACACACACACACACACACACACCTAACCCGTTTTTTTGTGCTTCAAAAATCATGGATAAATACATGCGACGAAACGCAAAGGTGGTGCTCACAATTTGAGGGAGAAATAAAAGAAGTTGCTTGAGGTAGGTGCAGCAAAGTGCCTTAAAATCACAGGTATTTCTTTTGGTGCTGCTGCTGCTACTTCTACCCACCAGTGGAGACAGCAGTCTCCTGATAAATGTTGACCCTGTAATTCTCAACCTGCTGTAACTACTGTCTAGTTTATAGGATTCTGTTACTACAATGACTGCTGGCTACCTTGCCTAAGGATAAAGTCAGCCCCTCGCTTGTACTACTAGAACTAATAGGCTACACCAAAGTTTGTGTACTACTTTTAAATACTACAATTTTATTATTTTAGTGATATTGTTATGTTTTAGCCTCCTCCATTTAAAAGCAACACATGCATGTTCTTGAGAACTGTTAACTGTTATGACCTCCATTTTCCATGCATCTTGTATCAAAGAAGTGTACAAGTCAAAAGCTTGAAAGTTTGTGTATTGTTCAGTTTACCGATGTTTTTGGTGCAGAAATATCTTTCCAGATTTTAAATTTTTACTAAAATGACATGTGTTTTTCTTACCCTCTAGTGGTTGATTATGGGTATAGGCAGTGTTGTTTCATTTCAAATGCCTGGCTCCAGCAAATTGGTGGGTACAAATTTTATTGCATCAATGATCTACTGACATTTAAATCACAGATGCATGGTCTGGAAAGCCACTAGGCTTTTATGTACACTATAATTTATTTATTGTACTCAAGGTCTCAGCTGAGGTGATTACTTTACTTGAGGAGAGCTAGACAGGTGTTTCTAGTTTTGAAAATGTATTTTAATGGCTCATTTCGTGATGTACTGTACTTGCACAAGATTCTCAAGAATGCAGGAATAAAGGTTTCAAAAGACCCAGAGCCCCCGCCAAATGCTTTGTCTGGGGTGGGCTGACCACTCTGCACAGTGACGCCTCATATAGCAAATATGACCCTTAAACAACACACATAGTGCTTCTACTACTACTCACATCCATGAAGCCAAGTGTCTTGGTTTCTTGTATTGATTAGTGTAAAGCAGGTCATCAATAGGCACAGACAGACAGATAGAAGGATGTCGGAAGATGCTTTGTCATTTCAATCGTTGGTCTCACCCAGAGGGAGAGTGATCACTACAGTGATCACTGCACCACCCACGGCAATCTCTCTCTTGCTGGGCCCTGAATACTGCTTTGGTCTTGAACTAAGGGTGTGGTGGCTGTGGTCGGGGTTTTGGCGGCCTATACTAGGGAAACAATCCCCATATTATAATGTAGTATTATAACATATCTACTCTGCAGTGGTGCCTCCATTTCCAGCCCACACGGAAACCCTAACCCTAATGTAATAAATTTTGACAAAGCACACAATCATGTTTTTTATTCAAATTAAATATGCATGGGTTCAATTTAGAGGCTGATCTCTGCAGACAGTAATTCCTCTTTTTACAGTGATTCCCACTGTACCATTTCTAGCAAGCTACTAGAAGCTGCTATAAAATATCTTTGATGCACCAGGGGCCTACCATAAGGATAAAAAATAAATAAAAAAAAAAAAAACTTGCATCCGCAGGTTCTAAGAAGCCCACTTAAGCACCTGTGATCAATAAATCTCACATTAACTTAAAATTGATGACACCTGCCTTGCAATCAGTTATTTCCTCTTATAATGCTAGCTCAAATTACTGTTTAGTCAGGAATAGTCATGGACCAAAAGAGAAAACTGCAATACCTCTACAGAACTAGCAGGAAAATCACTTGCATCAAGTCTAGAGAGGAGATCATTTCAACGACAAATTAAGGATTTATAAATAACCACTTATGAGGTTTTCTGAGTATGTCATACTTAAGATCAAAATCAATCATAAGTTTTATGAATGAGGCCCCTGATTTGATATATCAGAGGGCCAAATCTTTTGCACGTCTAATAGAAAAAAAAACGACTGCATAGTTTAGTTAGGTTTACATGTCATTAGACTCAAGCCCTCCCTCAGGACAGCACAGGGCAGCAAAGCAACCCTCCTCAGTGACTTCTGACCTTTGGCCTGTCCTCCCTGGAGGCCCATGTGGTGGCCTGGTGACTCCATCTGTAATTAGGACGTCACAACCTCAAGAGAAACATCCATTAACTCATTGCCAGCTGAGGCCGTGGCATTTCATTTAAACCAAGCAGTGGAAAAAACGCTTTCATCCCAACTACAACTGAGGGTGCTTACATTCCTAAATAGATGGATATTTCTCAGATTTTGGCTCAAATTACTAGGCCTATGAATCTAATTTTCATTATTTTTTCAGTGACAGGTGAGAGTCAGAATATCAGAACAAAGATACTAAGTTGCAGCAGGCCTCAGATGGTTTTATCTGAAGTTGCACAGGCCTCACAGCACATGAGCCGAATAAAACCTGGTGAAGTTTGACAACTGCGTGGTTGTCAGTGAAGACAAAAGGCCTGTTTCTCCAAATTACTCAAAAAGGTGGACTCTGAAGCTGCATGGTTTGCAACCAACTGCAGAAATATCTAAAAATCTAATCTCATCCTCAGAAGTGCAGCTGTCAAACTAAAAGGAAGACAAATGGGTCTGATTAGCCATGCTCTGAGCTTGCTGTGCTGATCCTGGTCTGTGTGCTTACAGAATACAGACTAGCTACAGTGCTGCTGCCACCTCCTGGCAGAAACATCACTCTCATTACATAAATAAGATTTGGTCCAACAGATACTGTATATCTATCTACTGACACATTTAACTAACCTAAGAAGGATTAGTTACATTTTCCATTAGGGCAGCAGCTATCCAGACAGCAAAAGCAGCAATTTCTGTTGATACTTACACTAGATTCCAGTGGGAAAGTGATATGAAACCAGTTAGCTGCCTGTGTTTGAGTAGTCATGTGATCTGACCACAGAGCTTGAATTTGACCCATCTTAATTAGGTGAAGTTATTTTACCCTACATTTTACAGTCACAATAGATGCGTGCGTTTCTAGCACCCCTAACCATGACAGGATACTGACATTTTGACATGGGGCCTACTAAAGTATGCCTCTTACTCATACATAAGTGAGCTGTGACAGCATAGAAATAGGAGCGGTCATACAAAGGCAAGTTGTTGCAGTACAGAGGTTGCTGTCCCACCCACCACATTTCTCCCTCTTCCTATCAAGAGACTGCCTGTTAACACAAAATTCATGATACGCAAAGGCACTCCTACATGAGTAAGGGAAAAAAAAAAAAAAAAAAAAAAAAAAAAAAAAAAAAAAAAAAAAAAAACACAGGCTACGGTTGTGCAAAAATTCCAAGCCTGAAAGCTCTGCTCTTTAATTTCTAACTTGAAATGGTTTTATTTTAGCTGTTCTTTATGTACCAAGTATATTAAATGTCCCTGAGGCCAGTAAACTCATTTCAGTCCCTTTGTGGACTATAAGAAAAGCATGGATGTTAATTTTTCATACATGCAATGAAAAGTGCAACAGCTGGTTAGAACATATATGCCGTTTGGTGGCAAGAATAACACTCAAAACCCGTTGCAGGGTTTGAAATTCCTCCACTGAATCTTTGTGAAAACTTTATAAACCTTTATAGCAGAGCCTGCCTTTGTAGAGAGTTCAGTCACCCCTCAACCCACACCCACCTCCACCTGAATGTACAGTATGCCAGTCGAGTCTGTCACTGACACAGAGGGGTTATTGTAGACGGACGATACAACAAGTCCATTCAAGCCAGAGGAACAAACAGCTTGGCTAACATCCTCCCTGCAAAGCCAGCCTTGAACATTTACATTACATAGACTACTGACTTCCCAAGCCTCTGTGTCAACATTGTGCAGGGATATAGCATAACAGGGCTAAACGCCAGGGACCTAAGTGCTTTAGTGTAGTGTATAATTCAGAACACATATTAATACAATCTGTCTTGTGATACTTGAATTCTGACTTTGTCAGAAAATGAGGATTCAAAGTGAAATGCATCATTAATATTATAATATTATTTAAGAGTAGACCTTTTTTTAATTGGTTGAACGTGAGTTGGAATGAAGCTCTATGTACTGCACATAAATGCACTACGAGAAAAGGTACAGTGAAAAAAGTAGAACAAATAGGATGAATATTAAATATATTATATCATGGATAACAGCTTATACATGTTTAAATAAACCTTTTAAAAAAGGTGTAGATACAGAAGGCACACAGCCCTGCGTGTTTAAAAGAGAAAATGTTACATCAAGTGTCTCTGTGGGATACCACTGACATTCCAGCATCCCACAAAACTTACACTCAGCTTTTACACCATGGGTGCAATACTCGGTCCGTTTAAGAAAAACAGGTCAACTGACTACTTTATAAACTCTGCCGTGGTAAGCCACTGTTATACACACATTCACGGAATGGAGATGCTGTTTCAGTAATGGACACAGGGACTGAAAATAGGCCTCAACAGAAACAGAACAGATTGTCAGAGGTTGCACGAGATGGGAATCCAACAGGAGTGCTCTCTACTGCACCCTAAACCTAAGTGAGCAGATGCGTCAGGGGAATTAAATGAAGAAAGAGCTTAAGTAGCTGTTCATGCTTGTCATTTAAAGGAAAGTTGTGACTAGTTCAAGGGCCTGCACTCCAGTTAAATTTCAGAAATGATGATACTGACAAATTAATTCCTGTGTGCTTTATCCGTTGTTTTTATGTCCCACCACCTAGTAGTTAGCCGTTATTGTGACACTTCCTACAGAAACTTTTAATTCACCACCACCACAAAGAGTAGATGAATTTAATTGATTAATGATTGAAAAAAATATTATTTGAATGTTTTGAGACTTCATATAAATATGTGTGCCGATAAGAAAACATTTGCTAATCAAAGCATTAATTAAGTTGACTGTTCATATTTACTATATTATAGTGATTATGACAGCTGTAAGGAGTCTCCTTTGTATGCTACTGGAGAAAACTACACATTTATTCTTCAGAAAACATCATGAATCAAATAAAATACTGCAGCGGCTGAGAAAAACACACCCATGCATGGTCATTCCTCATGGCTGCCCAATCTCCTTACCAGACTTTTAAAGGCTCAAGTAAAAGCTTAACATCAAGCATGATATAACGTTATTATTCCTAAAGCCTTAGGCCTAATGGTTTAAACCTACAAGTGCCTACAAGGTCAACTATAATCTCATGGTATCGTAACTCCAGACAGGATGAATATCCATACAACACAGAAGCCCTCTGAGAATCCCCTGCCCCACAGAGCAGTACGGCCTTATCACTGTCAGCATCAGTGTGAGGTTTTAAGTATGCCTGAAGCACTTATCAATCTTAAATCCCCTCTTTTTGCTCACAGCTCAGCCTCTGTTCTACAGGACAAAAAAAAAAAAAATTCCTTTCAGGAACAAATCCAGGCTGAAGACAGGGGGGCTTGAAACTTCTAGCACAAGCTTTCACCACAATGTGATCCTGCAGGATTTAACGCACATGAATCTGATCATCCGGAGAATCATTTACAGCACGGAGGGACCGTAGCAAAAAAGAAAACGCTGAAAACAAATACAGTGCGAGTCCTGGATCCTGAGAGTTTCCGCACTGAAAACTAAAGAGCTGGATTCATAAAAAGCCCAGTGACGACAGTCGTGGTGCTGGTGGTGGAGCGGCTTATGGAAACAGCGGGAAGGAGGGAGGGAGAGCACGGCAGGCGTCAGTCATTACCAGAAAAGAGAACTTGACTTGTCTTCACTCCAGCCAGCATATGAACTGGATGTCTACATTTATGTAGACATATACTTGCCATATCACCAAAAAAACAAGCCCTAAACACAGCTAAACAGAAGATGAATAGCCCTAATTGATGTGAATAGGGGGTTTGAACACTTGATGAATCACTACTTCCCCTCCTGGGAAGAATGCCAACTGTGCAGCATGGCAAATCTTTACCACTTTGTGCAACCCAAGTTCAGACTGTCACTTTGCAAGTGCTGTGCTATAATTTCTGACTTTGTATTGGAAAGGTCTGCGCTGTCTTTACTCCTACAAGAAAAGAGGGTGAAGAGCGAGTCTGGCCCAGAAAGAACCACACCAGCTGCCCTTGCTCCACCAGCCAAACCAAACAGCCACACACATACGCACAAAAGTGGAAAATCTGAGCCTTTATGTAATCTTAGGCATAGGAAGTTCTTTTTCGTCAGCAATAAACTTTCTATGGAGGTAAGAAAAGGTGTACATCAACATTTTAAGCTGTCTTTGTTATTGCTGTTATAAGCTTTTATTGATGAATAAAATCAATATCAGTACAAGGGCTGGACAATAAAACAATGATAATTATTGCAATATAATTTTCCTCAATAACAATATAACAAATGTTCAATAAATGTTTGATTTAATAAAAATTTTTAGAATTTGAATCACAAAGGAATCAGCACTTAATTTTTCTATTTAGATATTTTGTTGATGAAAAGGAAGTGAAAAAAGATTTTACTTAAGATTTTATCATTGTTCTTTTGAATCTTCTACATCAGATTTGTAAAGTGATCCACTGTTTGGCATCAAGTCATGTTCTGACCATAAAAAATAGTTTAAACCACAATTAAACATCTGTTTTTAATCAACTTTCATGCAAAAGCTATAATCAGCCTTTAAACTTGAAAGAAATAATGATTTGACATTTATCGTGATAATTATCGATATCGAACGATATACATTTTTTTATCGTCATAACATTTTTGGTCACATCACCCAGCTCGAATCAGTTGAAAAAGTCAGCGATCAGCCCATCATCAAAATCAGCCTCTCTATTGGCTGTGCTGACAAACTGGGAAATGAGATTTCATGCTTTGAAGTAGTGCAAACTAATGTTTGATCTGTTGTCTGTCTGTGATCTGTAATTATATTGCACGTCTGCCGAAATTTGATTGGGTTTAACACATTCAAAGACACCCCTGAAAATAATTTCATAAGTGTTTTCCACTCCCTCTTGCACTCTCTCATTACCAACTAGTTTTGAACTCGTCTATCATTCCCCTTGCTTGACAAGAATACAGTCCGCATCTCTGTTATGTGCTCTCATTTACTCAGCTGTTAACATTATTCTAAAGTTAATCTTAATTATTCCAGCTTTACGTTTTGAGATTTCAACACTTAGCTACTAAGGTTTTCATCACCTGCGGTTTAAAACTCATTTGAATGCTTCTGCCTCTCTGATGTCTCCCCCACTACCCGTCACCATCTCTGCTGGCCTGAGCAGTGGAGGACATAATGGAGGCAGCAATAGAAGTTTCGGTCTGTTCAAAGCAGCAGATGTTACAGACTGAACACACAGTACTGAGTTGAACTCAGTTACTGCAGGGTTCCTGCCAGACAGCTCAGCTGATGACTGCAAAGTTTGTGGGCGGACTGCTAAGTTTAGGCAGGCACACAAACAGAAATGTGCAAACACAAACATGAAGAAGCAAGTAAATTAATACAGCAGTTCTTGTTCTGTACAGCAGTTAGATTAAAGTAGTTGATGCACACACCTACTTGGCCTACGCATAGCTGTCATCTACATGGCCTTATAGCCACAGGCGGGCTGTCAGATAGCCAAGATATGGAACAGATAGCTGCTATCTTTCACCAATCTGTTCAGACAGGCAGCTCTGCTCTCACACTCACTGCAGCCCAGTAAATCAAAAACAGAACTGAGCAGAGTAGCTTCTACTTCTTTTCAAACTATTTTGAAGTTTGCATATGAGCCTGCAAAGACAAAAAGCGCAAAATGTCTTACAGTTGGGCTCACTAGCTAGTCTATGGGACTTGAAAAATTAATTCTGTTTTTGTTTGGTTTCATGCAAGCCTAAGCCTCCAGGGTAATGTACGTATAACCAGGTGAACCTGGAATGCAGTACCAACATCAGCAAAATTTAACCACTACTAATACTAAAGAAATGGGACTCATATGTATGCTTCATTATTCCTGGTTAGCTAGTAAGGTTTTCTAGAAATAGAGTGTTAGGCTTAAAAGCCACCATTTATGGGTGTGGAGGGACATAGGGGCTGATGAGGGATTTAGAGCAGATTGTAACCAGTTAAGCCATTGACTAGAAAATGTTTACTCAGTACAGATGCTACACTAAAATGTATATTTTTCATAGATGCAGGAAAAACTACATAATTAAATAAAAAACTGAGCAAACTTTTTTCCCCCTCCATGTCCATAGACATTTAGGTAACACTCCAAACGCAATTGTTCTGGTTGTCTCCCCCAGACAATGAAATAACATGAACATGTGGGTGTGTGCTAACATTCACATATAGTTTGAATATGTTTGCATGGAAACTACCATGGAGGGTCAAGTTGAATCACAGCATCTGAACCAAACACACCAAGTTATCACCGAAGTTGCACAGCCAAACCTCGAGCAACCTCACACTGACGCACACACAATATGCACACAAATCCCAGCCAGCGAATGGCTTCTTATCTGTGTTGGCATTACCCAGTGTAATTTGCAGTTAAACGTGGACCGGACAGAAGACTATTTGACTGAGCTCACCAACTGCAGATTAAGCCATAGAGGCTGGCAAAAAATATATTTCTCTCACTTACTCAACTCTAGGTACTTGAAACTTTCTCAGCCCTTGGACAAATATAGTTTCCGCTTTGAAAACCAAGCAAATGAAAAAAAGTCTAATGCAGTCCAGACCACCCCAGTGAAATACAAATCTAGCCTTGGTGCAACCAACATCAAGGAAAGACAGAAAAATATCGAATTCAGAAGAATTTAAGGCAAATGTAAGGATTGTACATCACACACACACACACACACACACACAGTTTTTACACGCCAACGGTGTGTCAACACACCAGATTTCTACTTTTGGCAACTCAGAAAACCAACTTGAGAGACGGGCAGTTAATTAACCTTCAAGAGCACTACACAATAGTTTAGACAATGGCAGGGTTTCTCCAGCTGTTCAATTTTGAACAAATGGTCCAATTTCAGTACAAGATATAAAAATGTGAGTTCTAGATAAAGTTCACTTGTTGGGTCGGGATCGGGTGGTTTTGTTGCGTAAAGCTTTGTACCCACTGAAAGGATGAGAGGCTGCTCCCAAAGACAGAGATCTGATTAGTAGGGGAGAGTTTGACAAAGCCAAAGGTGAGTTAACATTAGCTTAACGCAAACCATGAACTGTATGCTACTAGTTAAGTATTGTTACAGTAATGAAAACAACTTGCCCAAAATCTCAAGTACTGCACTAATATGCTTCCAGGCCAGCTGTTCCAATTTGACAACAGGGGTGGGATGCAAATGAGGATGAGTTTTTTCAACTCGGTGTTCAGAACGCTAAATATAGTTATGATAGCTGCCATTATATAGAACCAGATATTTTATATTTTCATTTCTCTGTAAAGTCAAACTTCTGACCCCAACAGGAGAAGCCTTTTAGAAAATCCATGAACATACTGTACGATGAACATTTCTGTGGCACCAACATTAACCTCACTGTAAATTCAATAAGTCTGGTTTCATTTGTCTTAAGTTTTAGCATGTATGGCAAAGCAGGCATAACAGAAACCTGAAGGCAAATGCATAGTAAAATTAAAATAAAAAAATTACGAAAAAAAAAGAATTAGCGCATGTATCAAATGGCGCTATGCAAAGTTATTAATTTTTTTGTTGATGGCAGATACAGTAAGTGATCACTGACATTACTAATGCCTAATCTCACTTTAATTGGCCCAAAGGATGTGTGTATGGAAGTTGTTTCCATACGGAGACATCAATCTGACTCCATCTGTTCCTCTGACACGCCTTCTTAACTGCGCTGTCTGCTCACAGTTGCAGAGTCAGTGGACCGCAGCCCCACTCATCCTTCTCCTGAACACTGCCAATCAGGCCAATGAAGCAGAGCTGACCCTTATCAATGAACTGAAGTGGGTGGGCACATGGACCTCCAATTGGGAGCACGCATTCATTCCCCAGGTCACGGCCTCTGCTCTGGTTGTCATGGCATCAGGGGAAAGCACTTTGAGGGGAATTAATTGTTTAAAAATGACAACAGAAGGGTGGGGATATGGGCCGGGATATTGAAATACATCGTTACTGGCGGTGAATCAATTCAGTTTAGATGTTCTTAGTCTTGTAAGACAGACCAGCTTTTCATTAGGCCTCCAGGTCTTGTGTGTCTAAAATGCTTGCCACCTGTTGCTACTGCCTCTTTAGAAGCAATTTGCAGCAAGGAGTAGTAGTAGGCAATGCATAGCAAATTAGTAGTAGGTGTAAAGATTGTTGCATTTTGCTGTTATGAGCAGATTTTTTTCTGTTAGATTTTATTTAGGAGTTTGCTCACATTTAGCAAGCATTTATTAGTATAGATAATATAAATCAGTGCAGATAAAATCTGTGTTACATATGAATCCCTACATCAAATCAACTGCAACCTTAATCCGTGCATAAAGTCATTGAACTCATTGACCTTAGGTTAGCAGTTTATGCAACCATCCTAGAGCTGCAATTAAGTAAAAGATGAAATCTAGGCACTTTGATATCAATGTTTGGTAATCATGCAAGGCCTAAGAAACTAATTAAAGGAGAGACATTTGTATTACTTTTAGAGAAATGATCTCAAATTATCACATTGGCTTATCAATAAGATACAGAAGCCACGAGGCAAGTGAGAAAAAAAATATTTCTATTGTCATTTTGATCAAGTCTGATCTAAATAGTTCTCTCCTGTGTTTATCATTTAAGAACAGGGTGCAAAAAAGGTTCCTTACATTTCTGTGAAACAGATGGAGAAAAAAAAGTTGTGGTGTCGGGATCATTTTGTCAATTGTTGTAAAACTAATTTTGGCCACAAGAGGCTAAAGTGCATCACTGCCCTATGCTCTAAACAGGACTAAAATTATTCATGTTTTCTTCCAGATAAAGCATTGATTTAAAATCATTTATAAATCAAAAAGAAAGACAAAACCGTAATGTTACATAACTTGCTAACACAAAACACGGGCCGAAATTGCACAATTTGGGAGTGGTGATGGCACACATGCCTTTGGTGTGAAAGAACGGAGTTCACACATCAACCACTATGTCTGAGCCAGACACTTAAACCCTAGTTGCTCCAGAGGCTTGCAACCTCTGACATATATAGTATTTGTACGTCGTTTTGGATTAAAAATAAAAATAAGAAATGTAATTTAATAAATTAACTGTAAAATTAAGAATATTGTGAAATCTGCCAAAATGTGAACGCAATCTATAAAAATCTTGGCTCTCCCAAGCATTATAAGCAGGTTTTTCACTGCACTTAAGCCAAACAAAGATTTATTGTTGGAAAAAAAAAAAAAAAAGTTACATCCGGTCAAGTTTTGTTAGCAAAGAGAAGCGTTGCGCCCACGTGAGAGTAGCCTCAGTCAGATCTGCTTAAAACCGTGTATTTGAGGAGCATGTGGAAGCTGTGCTGCAGAAGATCCATGACAAAAAAACTGTAGTTAAGGAATAACCTATATAATAATTGCACATACATCTGAATTTTTCTATATGCATATTTGCATGAAACATCAAATTCATTGATAGTGATTAAATGTTTAATATTTTCTTATTGAATTGTTTAAATTGTATTCATCATCCACATGATTACATACTGAAGACAAAATGTGCTTACATCTTAAACATTTCTGTAGTTCTGCAAAAACAGAAACTGGAAAAATTTTAGCCCTACCCTTAGTGTTCAGTATTACAGTCTTGTCTAACAACAAAGCTATTGTTAGCCTACTCACTTGTCCAGCAGAAACAGAGCAACCTCAGCATCAGTTTTCATTCCTTTCAAATCTCGTAGATTTACCCAGCATTAAAACCCCTCACAGGTCTTTCCCTCGCCTGGTCATGTAACTTGTCTCACAATTCCTCAGACCTTTCCCTCTGTGGCTGTTTCTCAGTCATCTTCACAGCTAAAGTCCCGTAATGAGTCCAACATGTTCGAATGTACAGCTGTTTGTTTACACTCTCTCTCCGACTGCTTCGAGCGCCACCCCCACCTGCTGCTCGCTCCGAGCTCAATTTACAGACCCAGGGCTGTGTAGGAAAACCAGATTTTTTTTTTGCAGAGCACACGAAAAACAGAGCTAGCGACCCATGAGGAACTATTCACTGAATTTAACAGAAAGTGTATTGGATTAAAATCGCAAAGTACCCCTTTAATATGTTGTGTGTGTAGCATGAAAGCAAAATTTGTTTCGTTACGCAGCCTTATGCTGTATAATGACTATTAAACTACTTTGTATTACTTTAAAACAAAAAAGCATATTCTACGCAATTTTTAAGACAATTTAGAGTATTCTGCCACCAGCAGTTGGCAACCTCAACTGGCACAGCCCATAGTTGCTGCTTCAGTGACATTGTTGTATCCATCCTTTTGTCAAGTCTGTAACCAAATAAATATTGTTCCCCAAATGTATTGTTGGAACATTATGTACCCTTTTTATTATTACAGTTGTTTTGTGATTGTTGATGTGTGATCTGTCCGTTTAGTTGTTTTGCGACCAATTTACTGCAAACTAAGCAAGCCATTATACTTGTTGTCCGTGGCTAATGTGTTTCTAATACAACATTCTAACTAACATGTATTGATGGGCTGTTTTAAATTCTATTCAATTAACTTTTACTATATTAACTCATCAATTTGTCATTTGTATATAAAATGTCAGAACATTTTTTAAAAATGACCTTCACAAGTTCCCAAAGTCCGGTGTTACATCTTCAAACGATTTTCAGCACACAATCAGGGAAGACTAAGGAAGTAGAAAATACACACACATTTGAAAAGCTGGATACACTTTTAAAAATGACTCAAAACATTTACATTGGTTATCTAGACTTTTTGATGATGTTTACTAAATGAGTTTCTGTGTTTCCACCTATGGGGACTTAATGTTGATCCTCCACTGATTGAGGATACTTAATTTCTTCCAGGCATAAGGGACAATGTAACTAATTTGACAGCTAAGCAATAGTTTTGTATCCCATTTTCTTGTTACTGTACTGATAGAGCATAGCGTTAATTCAGGCAGGCAACAAAGTCAAGCTCAGCTCCCATTGGCAAATCTCAAAAAGGTGCCTTTTTGAACGGCTTTAGCCGGTTTACTTTTGCTGCTTCCTCTGCAAGTCGCTTTACAACTTACCTCCACCTCAGCTCCTCCTTAAATCTGTGTCCGACTAATCAGTGCCATTTCTGTTTTACACTGATGCCTGCTGAAATGGTCCTGACTGAATGAATGAATCATTTTTACAAAACATTTGGTCTAACTCTTATAATCACTACAAAATACACGGTTGTGTCGTACACATTCAAGTGTTTCTTAATCTGAACAATAAGGTTCAGTGTAACGTATATTTAAACATACATCAACCGCCATATATGGACAAAGTATAATTTTATAATAACGTGTAAGTGGGTGGGTAGGTGAGACTTTGTTAGTTTATGCTCGGGTTGAGCAGCTTTTGTCATTAATGTGCCACCTTGTTTGAATTCCTCATTCATTGTTTAATACAATCGCACTGCTGAGGCAGGCAGGAAGTTCGGGGAATCCAGCTGTCACATTCCCAGCATTCCAGAGGTGAGCGCTCTGCATTCTTTTCAAACTTGCCAGCAAAGGAGTTGACCAAACAAGCTAACAAGTGCTCCAGAGAAGTGATGAAGAGAACTTTCTATAAGTGAAAGACTGACAAAAAAATGTAAGAATAATAAGCATGCAGACAGCCAGATGAGTGGATATGTGAATGAGTTTCTGACCAGACAAGGACACAAATGAATGAGTGAGTGATAAAAAAAAAATAAATACGTAAATGAGCGAACAAACAAAATGAGCAAAGTGATGACTGGACACAAGTGAAAACATGAGAGAGAGAATAAGTAATTGAGCATGCACAGGATTGAATCAAAGGTTGAGTGAGTGAACAGTAAGTAAACCAAGGTATGATTCACGAATTGAGTAGGTAAAATGGGTGGCTTGAGTAAAAGAGTGTGCGAGTCAATAGTTCAACAACCTGAACTGACTGCATTCCCCTGCAGTCTTGTGTTGCCTGCACAAACCACATGTGTCATTATGTTTGTATATATTTTATCATCACCTTGTGCAACTTGTACAACTTATGCCTCAGGAAACTACAACATCTATGCTAACAAACTATTTCAAGTACTCCCCACTCTGGTTCACCATTTATTGCTCAATCACACACCTCTAGGTGCATTCTGCTGAAGGCAAGGCAGGCTACATGTGCCTCTAGTGGAATTTTAGTTGATGTACAAACTTGCAGATACTATAATGAAATACTTTTACAGGTTATATGCCTGTAACATGCAAGTATATACACACGTCACTTAAAATGTTCAAAACATGCCTGAACCAATGACACCAGTACATCCATATTCTTACGCATTCAAATCTTATCATACATCAAAACTGTGATACTTGGCAAGAATCAGTTCGCAAGTGCCTGGGTGCACCAACACACCAGGACTGAACAATGACATGGTGGAAGAAAGTGGCATCTGTCCTTTCCAGCCCAGCTTCATTCTTGTAAAACATCTGAGAAGCGTGAGCTTGGCCTGGCGTCAACCTCTCACACGGGAATGTTGTCAGTACAAGACCTTGTTACAAGTGTCATGTTTTCACTTAACAAAACACTGTGTGTTATGATCCCTTATCTGCACGTTCAAAGCTAGCTCTGCCTGCAATACATCAGCGTATCTCGGTTTTTGAATATTAAAATAACAGATAAGCAGTTGCACTCTGTGTGCCTGAGGTATATGTTGAGACAGAAGGAGCATATGGATAGTCAGTCAATCAAAACTAAAATACTTAATTATATACATATGAGAAAGAGACTCAGGCCAAATATGCACATGGGAAATTGGTAACTTCACTATCAACTTCCTCTAATACTGACTAACAAACAATATATTAGTAAGCAGTAAGTAAGAAAAGGCTGTGTAATTCGCCACTAAAATGTTAGCACCCTGGTTTTGTTTAGAAAGAGAGAGGTGTTGGTGCGGAGAGTTAAATAGGAGCCAGAGGGCGGACGGTTTCTGTTGTGATGTGGACAGTGACTCAATGTTTCCAGAGTGGGATCTGCCAAACAAGGGGCCTCCCACAACACTGCTTCTGTCAGCGCTACACACATCGTATTCAATAGGAGCAGCTGGCAATTTCAAATGGATGTGATGAGACAGCTGATGCAGGCTTTCAAAATCTCAGCTGATGGATTCATAAAATTGGCATCCACTGATTTTCTGTGTTTGATGGACAAGACATACTGTATGTTTTGGAATAGGAAAAAAAACTCAAGACGATGGGCTGGACACTTCCAAAGTGGGTGAAGATTCGGCAGAAACATTATTGGTATCCACTACCCACTCTACTGTATACATCCCTTTGTTATCTATTTGACTAGAATGTAATAGAAAGTCCTATAGCCCCTGAAAAGTTGGTGTCAAATCAAAGTACTTCTCTATAACATTAAATAACCATGAATTAATAAGAAACAATTCTAAAACTAATCTAGTCTAATCTGCTCGTTTATAAAATTGTGCAGAGGTTTCACATCAACAGGTTGCGTATGGACAAAACAATTTACAACACAGTGCGCATGCATGTCCCATTGTCCCCCACCGATATCCCTTTAATGGAGGTCATTATGCTCATTATTTTCAGGTTAAAAATCTTATTTAGGGGGTTGTATTAGAACAGGTTTACATGGTTTAAAAAAATAAATAAATAAAAAAAATAAATAAAAAAACACACCACCATATTTTTTTGTCATACTGCAGCTCCTCTTTTCACCCTGTGTGTTCAACACATCATTTTAGCTATGGAGGGATACATCTCACCTCTACAAGATCTTTTTTGGGAGTTGCACATGCGCAGTTGCTAGTTAAGGACGACTAGCCAATCAGAAGCAGAGGAGGGCAGGTCGGACTTTGGCTGATCTCCAGCCAAAGTCCAGTTGCCCTTGACTTTAAGCTTCTTTGGATAACTATGACCTGGATGACTGAGAACCTTCATAGACAGTAACAACTTTATGTCCATTGACTGCCTAGAGGGTAGCTAGTGTTTGGAAGGCAGAGGAGAGGCAGCAGGCGGATGTCTGCGTGCTGCAGCTCAGTGCGTTTTTCCACTGGTATTTAAGGGTGTGTCGGACTAGTTGCTAGGAGAGCATTATGATGTGTCGTCACAGGGATCAAAGGGAAAAGGCTGGACTACAAACGAGCTGTTTTCAGGCAGTTCAGATCAGTGTTTTCTGTGGGAGATGGGAACTCCCTTTGGGTGGACTACTACATGCACAAAAAGATATACAACTCAACAAAGGAGAGGGAAAATGCCAAAAAGCATAGTATGACCTATTTAAATCTCAATCAACTCGATATTTGGCGCATATGTGAGCAAGCTTCTTCTCTTAATCTCTTCTTAATGCTCATAGTTGCCTATAAATGGTCATCAAAACACCCTAATTAATAATATATACTGACATGAAGACATTGATGGTAATTTCTGATGAATAAACACAATCGACTCAAATGGTAGTGGTAACACATGAGCGGTAATATTTCAGATTATTTTACACATTGGTATCAATTTCAAGCCGTTTCATCCTTCTGCCATCTGAGTTGCAGTTTCTCATTTCTCCAGTTTATGTGGGTACACATGAGTGAACGTTTCCGGTAAGGACCGCACAGTCTTCTGTGAAGTTTGTACTTTAAAAAGCAAACAACCAAATGCCATCAGATTTTGGCTAAAATATTGCTAAATTTGGTTTCTGGTTGGTGAATCACATCTTTACAACTGAACCCTGCCTACTTAAAGCCAGTGAGAAGAGCTCATTCAAAAACCCAAAAAACTAAATCTCTAATGTGAAATAACCAAAACTTTCTACCAAAGTTTATTGTAAGCCTATAGAACTTCACTTGCTCAAATTATTTTCAGGCTGACAAGAATTCTGGGCCCATACAAAGGAATAGTATTTGCCTTCTTCAAAAGTTGATGCTATGGATCAAGGTCAGACAGAGGTCATGGCTGCAAATGATGTGTGACCACATACAATAACAGTAATTGAGCTGGAATCCCTTTGTGAGACTACATTTCTATGGTCCCACGCTGGAAAAGTTAAAGAATATATACAAAGTTTTGAAGGATGTGTAGCAGGTGTGCCTCTTTGTATAACCTTCTACCTGAGCACTCTGCCAAGAAGTACAAAGTAGCTTCCAAAAAATCCACAATATGTAAAAGGCAGAGCTCCAAAAACTATTTTTTGTCACATTGACTAAGTCAGGAGTTGTGGCTTCATCAGGATAAAAACCTTGGGCTGACGATGTTACATTACCGGTTGTAATCTTTTAATCAGACACGTTCTAATTATATTTCTAGAAATCTGAGCTTATTACATGACACTTTAAAAAGTTTCACAGTGGCATCAAAAAGGTTGCCTAGTTTGTCTATTTGCAATGTTTTCTGGATTACAAATACAAGTCATTTCTTCACACACAAACACACAACACTGTTGTAGAGCCCTACAGATATGGGATTTTTAAGACCGACTCCGATTTTGATATTTGAGGATTCAAAAAATCTGATATATCCACCGATATTCTAAAGATACACATAAGATAAAAAAAGACTATCCCTAACATGTATTATGTGTAGTTCATTTATTATACGAGACCTAGCCAAGACAACATGACATAATGCAATATAAAAAGTAGTACTTTGAACAAAAGTAGAGCGGATTATGTCAGCTCTTCCCAATAATTACCTATGGCGGCCCGCCACAGTCTACTTTGTACTACCATAGTTTCAATATGAACCAGAGATATTTTTACACTTCTTATAATAACAACATTAAAGACCTGTAACATTGTGTTTTGTGCTGTTGCTCCCCACTGCTGTAAGCTCGGACGCTCACCTACTTTGGCATCCAACTTGAGACAACAACTTTTCTTTTGAGGACACAACATTGTAAGTACTGTAACGTTAACTTAGGGTTTAACCAGCTTTGAGTGTATCCACCGTCACTCGTATTGGTCAACAGGGTTAAGCTAGCCGCACCTAAATTTGGAGTGCATGCATATTCAAGCCTTTATGGTAAATGCACTGAAACAGAGCGAGTGAGCCGACAGGCAGAGTTAGCAACTGTATTTTCTCACTTTACAAAGACAAGTGTTGCAATATGAGTCTTACCTGAAGAGATGTGTCCGCGACGCGAGCACCACATACAACATAATTTGTCATATTGGATCAGACTTTGTGAACTTAGCGAGAGGATACACATGTGACAATGTCAGGTTTTCAAAATAAGGTGTTAACACGACGTTTATACAGTATGGAAATAAGATTAATTGGATTATGTTCACAGGAAGTATAAAATATGTTACAGGTGTACATTCAAAGTTTAAAAATAAACACTAACTGTTAAGGAAATTATTTCATTTTTGATTTTTGGTTGCTGAAAAAACAAATGTTCACCATGTTTATGATCAAATTGTTTACTAGAGCACAAAATTATTTACAAGAGTGCAAAGTTCTTGATAGATCTAGCCTCTTAATTCTGCTCTCAAAGCGCACCAGATTAATGCATTTAACTTTAAAATGTACAAAATTTTCAAGAGGGTCCGAGGTCCAACCACCATAGTCTCACAAAATCCTGTGGGAGACTGACTGCCATGTTTTGTGGTGGATTTGTGGCTTTCTAAAAATCTGTGTTGCCAATAGGGGACTTGCAGAGTGGATAAACTATGCAACAGCAAAACTTACAGCATCATTGATTTATTTATCGGCTGTTACGTACAGATTTATCTGCAATTAGCTCATATCAAATCATCGTAGCAAAATACAAACCAGTGAAGACTCCCAATCGTCACACTCAATGTACGGACATGTAGAAAATCAGAAAACAGCTGCTTACAGAGTGACAATATATCGGTTTTAACCAGTAGATCTAAACTCGTCATGACTCTAAAATCACTTCATCGTATCAGTGTGCACCACTGCTTTGCTCAACTCAAACAACTCACACGCGAGTCACACATGCAATGGAAATGACGCACAATAGACACGCAGACAAACACATTGAAGATTAAGGATTAAAAAATGCTTCTAAGTCCTGACTCATCTCAACAGACTGCATAACTCACTGTCAAAAGCTCTGACCTCAGGGGAGAATTTGTGCTCTAACCTTGCCCCGTTCTTGACATTTTTTCTCTTCATGGGCAAAACAAAGAGGCAGCTACAAGTTCAAAATAAGAAAGCACATCAGTTCTTTTTCCAGGTTGTGTTCCCTCGTGTATCAGCACTGCTTGGCTACCGCAAGGAATGCTGCTGCTATTGACTACAGCCCAGTCTCTGAGGGATTTACAGGGCAGGATGTTTGTAACCTACACATAGCCAGCGCTCTACTGAACCCTCTCCACATGGGGAACATGTTCCATTGCTGTGGCAAGAAACTACAGCATTCAACATCCTGAAGGTCAAAAAAAAAATAAAATAAATACATTTTAAAAAAGTCACGTGTTATAGGGATAATGATATTTTTTAAAAGGGGATTATTACAAAACAAATGTTTTCTTGTGTCTGTAGAATAGGATGTGTAGGCCATAAAATCTCTGCAGTACGACAATATTTAATTTAAAATGGTATTTTTATACACCTTTAACAAATACTGTGCATTCTGCAATTTCAAAATTACAGTAGACCATATTGTGAATTCAATAATATTTTGATTATTTGTTCAGCCCTAATGTGCGCCTCACTGAAATGGCTTCTTTGCATTTTTGTAACCAGTTGTTGTTTGGTGGCTTATAGAGATATTTGGGCCAGGATCAGGTTCGTTTTGCCATATAGACCTCGAGGGGGGCTGACTGAAATGGACCTCAAGTATTATATGGGATAAGCTACACGGTGAGAAGAGCTCAGTGCTTTCACGGATAGGCAGTCCCTTTACAGAATATATTGGAGCTACAAACAATAAGACAACTTATTGTTCAGCTGTTGTGTAGTAAGGCCTCCATTGGCCAGAAGGCAATGCAAACACAGGTTTTACATTTTAACATTAGATGGTTTTACATGCGCTGTAATTTATCATTTTCTCTCTGTCTTGACATAATAAACAGCTGAATTCAGGAAGATACTCAGGGCAAAATTTATTAATTTTCTCTCCATGTTAAATACTGAAAATGTCCAATACTGAATGTTAAATAAATTTTACTCAACTACATAATGTGTGATTTTCTGTTTATTGACCAGTTCAACGAATTAATAATAATTTTTTAAAAGTGTATTTAAAAATATGTAGCTTCAATTACAGTTAATCCTGATATTGACTTCAGGTGCTATCGAACAGCCCCATTACCCAACATGGTCATTAACAGCTGATGGATACTGTGTCCCAAAAATATGAAACAAAGTTTCTGTGTCCTTTCAGCAGAGCATGATATCAGATATCAAAAAACAAAAATACAGTCAGTTTTCAAGCACACCAGCATAGCTAAACTGAAGGAAGGAATCTCACAGCTGACATCGGCAAGGTCTCTGTGGGCTCGACCATCAGGGGTATTTTTTGAGACCTTTCATGCACTACTGCTCTGCAGAAGGTTAGTGTGTCTAATATGGCTCTACTTTCAAAATGTGCACACAGCTGTCAGTTTCACACCACATACTGCAAAACATCAAACTGCGACCAGAAACTTCTGTGATTCCCTAAACTGCAAATATTTAACTAGTAATTTTCAAGGTGATGTCAGCAACATCTCTGATTCTTAAAAAATTAAAGGCTTAAGTATCATTTTGTTAGCACCAGAAGACGTAGTACGCCGAAGGAGAACAGGTTAATTTACTATTATGTTTAATCAATTGTTAAAGGCAAAATCCAAGAAAGATCTTTAGCAGTGGGCATTAGTGCTTTTCTTTGATTAATATCTTATGGTTTGGGACAACTGACTGGACAAAACAAATAATTTGAAGCTGTCACCTTGAGCTTAAGGATATTATGATGATCATTTTTTGACCAAACAATTAATGGAGTATGGCCTGCGGATTTAATAAAAATGAAAGTTGTTGTAAGTTATTATTCTTTTTGTCCAATATCATATCCAGACATAAATCGTTACATTGCACACAATCAGATCTTGATATAAATGCACTTCAAGCACAATCAGTACACACTCACACACAAACACACAGCTGGAAGTATCTACTGCTTTCCTTTCCTGACACACATTCCTGACCAGTTTTGCAAGGTCATAAAACTGCTTTAATAAGAGTACTGTGGCAACAACAGGTTGTTATACGGGCTGCTTCTTGGCCTTCTTCTACTCAAAGAAAGAGAATGAAAATAGTAAAAAAGCCAAGATTGAAGGATTTCTGGTATCACGCCCTTTGAATGCTAAAACAATTAGACTGAAAATCAACAACAATCTTAAATCCTTTACCAAGTAAAAATACCAAACATTAGATGGGTCACAAGTGTCAATATTATGATTTTAATGTTCTTTTCATTTCATATCAATTTAAATCCCCTTGGATTTTTTTATTTAGCTGTTGCTCGGGCAATAAGCAATTTAAACCTAACCCATATTTAGCTCCGCTTCTGGGATGCACTACGGCCGAGTCTGGTGGATTCAAAAGCATTGACTATTGATGGTGTTTAGCTCCGGCAACGGCGGTGCAGCTGTATCGCGCCGTAGCTGGAGTCAGGGGATTTTAGGTTGCTACGTTGCTGTGCCGCTGCTGTGGGAGCAACTTACCACATATGGAATACCGGCTCCGTCTAGCTCCGTACATCGTAGAACGGAACAGTTGGAAGGAAAAGCACTTCAAAACATGCTGTTCAGAACAGGAGGAAATCTGAGGTTTTTGCTTTCTTTTAAATACTTTAACCTCATTATGTTTAACATGGACATCCAACACCAACATTGTAGATTAGTCATAAAATATGGAAAAGCAAAATAGGTCTCTGTTAAAACAATTTACAGCATCTCATTAGCATTCCTTATCTGAGGAAAGCAAATAATCAGCTGATTCAAAATGTCAAGGTAACTCCGTCACTGGTTCACTACACTATGCAACACGAGTCCCCCCGTCTGCCTGTTCACGCCTGCTGCCACGCGTGGGATGTTGCTACACAGCCCACATCACACACTAACACACCCACACAGTAACACTCTCATATGCTATAGTGTTTGTGTATGCATTCGCAGGCAAATATGCCAGCACTCTGGGAACCCTGGGCTGCTGTGCCGTGAGGTTGCCTGTACTCACAGGAAAAGCAGACATGTTTACATTCAAACAATACCAAGCAGCACAAAGCCAAGCTGTTGATGTGGCCCCGATGTGCGAATGAGGGACTTCAAAACAGGTTTTAAAAGGCCAAGCTATTAAAAAAGGTGGCATTAGAAGTGGTTATGTTTTGCTGACAAGCTCATAATTACCCAACAGTGTAGATTATAGCATCATTAAGGCAGTAAACACAAGCTACAACTACAATGCCTTCTTAAAGGATTAACTGACTAAACATAGCCATTATTTTACTTTTACTGTGCATTTACAAGTTTGACTGAAACTCATCGTCATTTTCATTACTGATCAACATTTCTACTTTTAGATTCATTGCTTGATTTATAAAATGCTAGAAAATAAGGACAGATGCAAGATGCATTTCTTGCAGATGCCGCAGCTCTCCCAATGCGGCTCTGAATTGTCACGTACTTTGGATGCTGCACAAAATGCTTAAAAGTCACTTCCTGTGTCTCTTATGTGGCGCAAAGGAGCACCCAGTAACTATACGTTATGTCCTAGTACATCAAGTGTGGAACACATATTTTTATTTAAAATCACATGACTATTACACAGCGCTTACGTCCTGTTTCCAGTTGGTTGCGCTATGACTGTAACTGAATTGTGGCATGTAGATGTATTGGCGACAGGACCATTATCAATCACATAAAGTTTGGTACCGATTTGAGCATGTGCAACAACGTTAGATAACTTCCTCTTTCATGGCAAAGCATGGTACTTTGCTGTCACGCCAAGCATACACAGTTGAAGGAGAACTCAGAAGCTTTACCACATTATATCAGTGTGCGACTTTTCTGACGATTTTGAAGTAGAGACGGCCAACCTACAAAATGTGATTCACCACAGCATAGAAGTAGTCACTCCCTGTTTCCAGTAGGTGGCGCTGTGATCATGAGTAGATAATGAGCTTGTAGATGTGTTCAGGTCGGGACATTTATCAAACATGTAAAATGTGGCACAGATTTGAGCAAGTACAGTGAAGACAACAACTTTCTGTGTCTCGGCAAAGCATGGAACTTTGCCATGCCAAGCTTCATGGAATAGCATCACTGTGTTAAGGCTTTTCTGGGACAGTTTTGAAGTTGATATTGCCAACAAATCACAGCATGAAGCATGGCGGTATGACTTTGAGTGAATGTTGGCATATGGATGTGTTCAAGGTTCACAGCCAGAATGCCACTTAACCACCACGCTACTGAGATACACTGGTTAAGTACTGATTTTAACTTTCTCTTTTGCTCTGGTTTAATGGACATGAAATGCCTCCAGAGCACCAACAGAGGGCGCTCAATGACCAAACATTGCAGGCACACTACTGTTTAGCTTGTAAATATATATTATTTGGAGGTCCAGTCCACTCGAATAAAATATATAGAGTTCTCAACTATTTTAAGGAAACACTGTAACCATGTAAACATTGATTGTATTTAGAAAGACTAACATACGGATTTAAAAAAAGACCACTGCAAGTCAATGGGAACTGAAAACCACACAGGTGTGCAAAGTATCTGTAGCTATGTTCACATTTCAGCAGGCACAGTTTGTTCACAGGTCTGTCCAGTACGTTAGTCTTAGTCTGTACGCTGACTCACCTCACTGTACCACTGGAATCTGTCTTTATCACTCGCCCCATACTCCAGGAGTTGCGAGAGGCAGATTCATCCATTATCAATACAATATCTCCTGGTGCGAAGTTCCTCTGAGGTATGAGACACTTGTCTCTCCTGAAGGAGTGGAAAATATTCTCTTGTCCATCTAGTCCAAAAGAGATTGGCTATATACTGTATGTCTCCATCGACACCGTGCATACTGATCGTCTTTGTCAAAGACTCCTGGTGGGATATTGGGTTGTGTTCTCATAAGAAACAGGTGATTAGGTGTTACGGCTTCAACATCATTAGCGCCGTCTGATGAGGGGGGTTATCGGGGGTTGCCATTGATGATGGCCTCAACTTCACACATGACGGTTGGAGTCCTTCTTCATCAAGAGTCGGTTGCTGTAACACAGAGTTCAATACTTTCCTGACAGTGCGGATTTGTCTTTTACATTATCACTGCTGCCGGAGGTGGGATTCGAACCTGGGTCTGATTCAAAAGATCTCCTTGGGAAACCAACGCTCTCACCAAGTGAGCATTCCAGGAAGACAATTTGATCATTTGTTGATAGAAATGTGCATTTGCTTAAAGAAAAAGCTTTTCAGCTATCATTTTGGTATTTTTAGTTAAAGCTTTAATCATAAAAATATACATCATGTGTCCACACCCCAAACAGGAAGGATGAATTAGCAAGTTAAAGAATTGGTGACAGGGGGAGAACTCAGGCTGCAGTTACAACAGGGAGACAAAGAGACCACGACAGAGTTACCTATCAATTAAGGGTCAGATCTAAATAACTAAACACCTACTGAGCAAGATTTTGCCATTTTGAGAGAAAAAAAAAAAAAGGCATGTGGCTACATTGGCTTGCAATGTTATCTCTTAGGCAGCACAGTGGTCTAGTGGATAGCACTGTGCTGCCTAACAGCAAGAAGGTCATGGGTTTCCTCCAGGTGCTTCGGTTTCCCCCATCATCAAAAACATGTTTTCTCCAGTCAGTGCCGTTTGATCAGACACTGCATTCAATCTGGAGTTGGTCCCGGGGCGCTGTACAGTGGTTGCCCACTGCTCCCTTCAGGGATGGGCTAAATGCAGAAGATGAATCTCGCTGCATTTATGTGTATGTGACAAATAAAGTACCTTTTAGGTATCCTATAGTGCATTAAAATTAACTTATAAGACTGCGGCCCTATTGCAAATGTGTGTGAATCATTGAATGGGAGAGGCACTTCACGCGTTGATAATCTTGAAATCACACAAAAAGTAATAAAATTTATTTTAAAAAGTTATTACTTAAGTAGGTTTTAAAAATAGCGTCATGTCGCCCTGGTGTCGTTTCTCAGGCTTTCACCAGGCAGCTGAAATATATATATAATGGGGAATTGGTGTCAGAGGTCTTTGAAACAAACAACCACAAACCACAGAGCAGGGACGACTAATAACTTGCTCACAAAACTTGAGTCACTACAGTTGATTAGCATTCGTCTGCCCTCCAGTCCACCAGTCCTTCAGCACAGTTAGGAGGGGCCTTTATTGGCTCCACAAGGAGAGCTTTCAGTGCTCCAGGTCAGGGGAAGGCTGTGTTTATTCACCCATTTAAACACAAACACTCACACACAAACACGCTGTCTTCCCCGGCTTCCCCCTCTGTCTGTTTCACACACTGACTGCCCTGTATACTTTTAATTTCAGGCTCTCCCTCAACCATGCAGTTTGTTGGCACATCCGGGTTTGTTGATGTTGTTACTGGCATGCGTGTGTACGTTTCGAGTGTGGGTGCGTTTACTGTAGGTGTGTGTGAAGTTGTGCTGCATTTACGTCATGTGGACTGAAATGTAACTGGGGAAAATCTGTCTCCTTCTTCAGGTCACAAATGTTGCCAAATGTGGCGACGCAGGCAGCAAACATGGACACAAATACTTCTACTAATTAGGTCAGTCCAAAATGACACCAATATGTTACAGTAACTCAGGGATGTCATCTTGGACATGGACTTTAAAACAACTTAAAGCCCTAAAAACATATTTTCTCAGTCATTACTATGAGTAATGGGATTCTGCACAAACACACAATTTCCTGCCAACGTTTTGGTTATTTCTGCATTTCATTTTTTTGTCTGTGCTTTTCCTCACGAACTTTACTGCACCTATCAGGATTCAGTAACACTGATCAAACTACACTACAGCCGCCAAGCACCACTGCCAGAACTTGAAAAGGCCATGTTCAGACAGACATCACCAAGCAAAACAATTGAATCTGGCTAAACATCTACGGAACACAATGCAACGCCATGTGGTAACATACGAGGGCAGCAACTAGGCTGATGATTATTTCCATAGATGAATAATCTGTCGACTATTTTCTCGATTGATTGGTTTGTTGTTTGCAGTAGCAGTGCAGATACCAGTAAAATTCCACAATTCTCGATACCAATTCGATAACACAGTAAAAAACAAAACAAACAAAAAAACAAAAACAACTTACAGCTATGAAAGTTGTGAGGGGATGTCCAGGACAGCTGAGGTTATTTGATGTCAATATATTCATAAATGATCAAGCTATTGAAGTTACAACCTTGCACTAAGCATATTTAATTAATAAAATCACTTAATTTTCGTAACTTTTCTTTACAAACTCACAGGTGTGACATGTTTAAGGGTGGTCATTATCTATATTGGTAGTGGTTTATAATTGAATGTTGAAAAAAAAAATAAATTGCTGATTGAAATGGATTGTATTGCACTTTTGAGACGGTCCCTAGACTATAGTGACAGGCGTGTTGGACAGACATCCAGTTTGTAGCGCTGCAAACTGCATCGTCATCTTTAGTGATTTTCACGTGATCAAAACTGTGAAACGTCTGCCTAAATTAGCTCTCCAACATGTCCCAAAACTGGGAGAAATTGAGGTTTTGACACTGAGGTATTGAAGGAAACAGGTGCGCAATAACTTCATCCTTTTTTAATACATGCCTCTTTTCTTTTCGACGACTCCAGGCGGCGCTTGTGCTCCAGCTGCACTAGTCGCTTCCACATGTTGGATCTCTGCTGGCATCTAGCAAAATGAGTATGGACATGTCTGGACAAATATCTGTTTTCGTGACATTCTTAGCCATTTGGCATATCAATAAATATCGGAAAATGGTGATGATCAGTGTTTCCCAAAGACCAAGATGACTTTCTCAAATGTCTTGTTTTGTCCACAACCCAAAGTGTTTCTGTTTACCGTCATAGAGGAGGAAAGAAACCAGAAAATATTCACATTTAAGAAGCTGTAATCTGAGAAGTTTATTCAAACTGATTAATCACTTATCAAAAGAGCTGGCGATTCATTTAATAAGTGACAACTAATCAAATAATCATTGCAGCTCTACAACACACTGCATCAGTCAGTCCATTGTATGCAAGCACATATTCCAGTTAATAAATTTTTCTCACGAGAATGGCACAATGCTACTCTACCTCACAAAAGGTAAAAATGATCATTGTGAATTTTCCTCACAGCACTTAAAAAAGGAGCTCTGTCAATTTTACACATCAAAGTCTTTAAAAAAAAAAACAAAAAAAAAAAACAACAACTCCGATGTCATCCTCAGGACTTACTGGTCATATTTAATTTTCTCACCAGTACATGTAGAAAAATGGTCACACAAATTCTGCACTTGAATTTTTAATTTTATTTAAGGCAGTGCGCTATTTTCGGTTTGAATACTGTATTAATCATGGCTGACGCTTGCCGATCTCGTCACTAACATGGTGTTTGAACAAACATTTATACACACAAAAAATTGCATCCTGTGAGGTGCTACACATCTTTATGTGCACCTACAGTTCTGCCATCATGGTGTAAATTTTTGGCAAAAGGGACATGGCCTCAGATTATTTTTATTTTTTGTAGCTTCACTCAAATTCACTCTTTCACCTCAAAGTAAGTACACGCTCTCACCCCCACTTTCTATTGCTTCTGCCCTTTGCCAGCTCTCAAGTTTCATTTGAAGTTTTCTCTGTATCTGTAACTATCCCTGCTGCGGTCATCTCATTCAGCCCAGCTTCTCCCTCTCTCTCCCTCTCTCCCCCCCTCTTTCAATTTCAACATCCATATCTTCCCTCCCACTTCTCTCTCAGACATCTTTTTTGATTACCTGCCAGTATCTTTCTCTCTCTCTTTGCTTTCCCTCATACTTACTGCCATACCATAGCCTCCTAAACCTTGTTAGATCCGTCTATATAATCTACTATAAGAGCATCTCTCTTGCATGCTGTCTGTGTTGCAACCACTTTCTCTTTCTTAGTTCATAACCCATGTCTGTCTCTCTGTTACAACTCCTTTTCCGATCGACCTATATTCTAGCACCCCTCCTACAGCCCTTTTCTCTTACATGTGCGCTCCTGCTTTCTTCATAACCCACTACCAAGCTGTTCTTTTCATTTGCTTCCACTGCTCTTATTATATGTTAATCTAGCAAGTCAATGATCAGCTGTGTAATGTGGCTAAAAAAAAGTATGCCTCTGTGACAGGAAGAAATCCCTAGCAAGGTACAACTCATAAAAGGGGCATTATGTAGTTTTCAGCGGCCACTAGCGGTGCGGTTTTAAGATTGCTACCAGGCGTGTGCAATGTCAGCACAGCTACATGTATTGGATGATAATGAAACAGTTAGTGAGCTGGACTGAATATTATAACAAGATTGTGTCACACTTTATAATAAGACCACAGTTCGTAACTTTACTGTAGTGTTAGTGTATGGCTCTTCCTCTTGGTTGTTGTCGCTGTGAAGTTGCCGTTGTGAAGTTGCCGTGTTTTATATTATGTGGGTCACGTTAGTTACAGAGGTGGAGAAGCTGTATACCTGAGTATTGGTAAAACCACAATAAACCTAAACTGAACGTTACAAAGCAAAGAGCGGCAGGTCTGAGCTACTGTAGCGTTAGCTGGCTGCATCACTATAGGCCAACATTAGTAAACAATCGCTCCACATTTGCTTTTTACCGTTACATCCTTTCTTGCAGGCTAAATCAACAGTGGTACACAGTAAAGTAACATGGGTGGCGTTAGTTGGTGAAGTAATGCGGAAAGAAATATAACTTTGCACCGGATAACATAAGCAACTGCTCTGCGTTAGCCGGCGAGTTAACATGACTTTCTCTGATGGGAGACCGGGTGTCTTCACATTAAAAGCAGAATAGTGGCTGATGCAAGCAACAGAGAAAACAGTTGTGTGCTTCATTTCTAAGTGAGTTTTGAGCCCATTTACAATAAGGCAATGAAAATTTGATTAATTTCATTGAAAAACTTACATATAGCCCCATTAAAACATGTCACAACAAACATACTTTTAATCCTGGTTCTGTCATCCTTGATCTAGTTGGTGCGACATGACCCTGGCATGTCAGCGTGTTAACAACCAACATTTATGATCTGTTTATCTGTGACTTTATTCTGTTTACTGGGTGAAACATATTCTTTATAAGCTCATTGCAAATTAATTAACTGGGGCAAGTAATAAAAATGCTTTACTTTTGAATAACTTACTAATTAATAACTTTTTCCAAACACAAGCACTACTAAGAAGCCACAGGCGGAGGCACAACTGACTCATTTTGCAGACTGAGCAATGTGTTCATGTGTCTTCCTTAAGACTCAGTGAGCTTCAACCTACACCAGACTGCGAAGATGAGCCCTCAGGCCTCTGTCAAGACGACGCTGGCCTCTAACTGGTTTTCACCTTGGCTGTGTGTGAACATGCATGTTTGCTCACATTTCAAGAAAGCACTAACTGGTTACTCCAGCAATTAGGGTGGGGGGGGGGTCACTGGGATTATGGCTAAAAACAACCGAGTACCCATTTCATTCTATTTATACTATTTTACAACAGTTACTCACGCATACACCTTGCAAGGAAAGCTCTCTAAAAAGTCATGCGCCCAAATAAGCATGACATAGATCCATTAGAGGAATTAAACTCAACCTAAATAAATGCAGGGCAGTATCAATATCCATTCATATCACACAGTGTCAGTTTAGGTTAGTGTTTCCCAAACTTTTCCAGGCATTCTTTAGCAGATAGATATTTTTTGGGAACTGGTTCACAATAGGTGTTATTATTCACTTGGTAAATTGTCTAGTTGATATCCATCACACTGGACTGCAGGATAACTGAAAGTCAAATTGGGACTGTCATCTTTAAACGCCATTCTCAATCAACATGATTTGAGCATTGGACACTCTGGAAAGCAGGTTGGTCTCAGCTCAACTGTAAAGTAATTTTAAGAAAACTAGTCTGAACTGAACTCAATATTGTAAGGACGACATCCTTGTCTTTCCACATAGTTGGCGTAGCCAGGAGCTACAGCTAGCTGTGTTATACGGAAATATGCTGGAATGTATCTGTGACCTCGGCTGAAAATCTTTTATTGGCCAATCACTAGTGTCAGGCAGTAGTGTTTTCACTTTCACCTACTTCTGAAGTAGGTGGGCCATACCTGTACCAACAACACAGTGATGCCCTGGGCAACATTGGAGACAGCTGAAGTAATGCCAAAAAGAAAGAGAAAGGAAACAGGAGACAAGCAGACTGAGTTCTAGTGCTGAATGTATACCTGAAATATTAATCAACAGCTAAAAACACACGTATACATATTGCTTTACTGAAACAAACATTTACACACGCAGAGTCTCGCACACACAGACTAAACTATGTGTACAAACTCAGTACATAAAACATCCAGCTACAAACATACACACAGTGAGACATGAAAGAAAACACACACATACACAAGTCTACTTATTGTAGTTTCCCACAGTCCCCCTGGGGCTTACTTCTGCTTCCTTAAACAGTCAACACCAGAGTGAAACACCTCAAGAGTAGCATTTGGTCTCTGGCTTCTTCTGATGGGATGTAAAGTTTAGCAAAATAATTTCATAGTGTATATTAGACAATACAGTTGGAATTGTAAGCATGCATTTTTTTTGGCATTTTGTATAGTAAACTGCAAAAACCTGCACAGAAAAACACACAAAATAAGAAAATATGGATATGTCAAGTTGATAACCTTCCAGAGATAATTTCCTGACAGAGCTTTTCACTTCCTTTTGCAGGTGTGAATGGCTGATTCTTTGACAGCAACATAACTCAATGAACAATGCAGACGTGGTGAAATGATGATACAATCTATAAAGTTGGACCAAACCAAATTATGTGCCATATTAACAATGAATCATCTTGCTGGGCAATTTCCAGGTGTATGGCAGCAGTTCTTCATACTGTGCAAGGATGAATGGGAGGCCAAAGTCCTCTTTAGAGGGGAAAAGAACAAACCACCACATCTCTGCGCTGACTGTTTGCAGATGCCACCAAGAACTGGTTAATGAAGAAGGGGAACCTGGGCATCAGTAATAACCTTTAACTTCAATTCATTGAGCTGTGTCAGCACTGAGCAAACCACCCTTTTTGTTCACTTCTGCTGAAGCACGCACAGCCTCCTCTGAAACGTTTTTTTTGCGTAAACTCCATGAATACAGCATCGACCACACACTGGCCTGCATCTTCTCTTCTGCTCTGCTCACACCGGCTCGACTGCTTGCTTAGAAAGCAAGAAGTCACCACTTAAGTCTGTTTCTCTTTCTCTCTCTAACTTGCACCTTCCCTTGGGAGCCTGTGGCTTTGTGATGGCTGGAATTCCCATAAATGTCCGATCTGTACTGGGCGCAGCCAAAACCGCCATAAATCACCCAGCGTGATTTGTTGTCTGTTACCACTAGGGCGTCTGGATGGCACAGAGAAAGGTAGGCAGGGAGGGAAGAGCAGGATGGAAAACCTGGGAAAGGTTGACGAGGCATAAAACCTGCGGCAGGAGAGATTACCCACTGAGCCAAACATCTGCACAGGAGACAGACGTACCTACAGCACGTCAAAAACATTTACATCCAATAAATTCTGCTGACAGTCTCAACCAGAAAGACTTTAAAATGGGCTAAGTAAGTTTCTCAATGAAATTAATTATTTAAAAAAAAATCAAATTTTCATTGCCTTTTTGTCAATAGGCTCAAAACTCAACACAAACACAACTGTTTTCTCTGTTGCTTGCATCAGCCACTATTTTGCTTTTAATGTGAGGTCTCCGGGTCGGATTCAGCCCTGTGCACGCTCCCGAGCCTCTCTCAGACTACAGCGACAACACGGCAGCTAACGACATGCAGTCCACTAACACCATAAAACAACCATCTCACAGCAAAACACAGGCTCCATGTAAGGATACAAAACAATAATAACATTTTGAATGCTGAAGCCCATCAGACCAAACAGGTTCACATGATGTTGAGTAAAAACACAGCGAACATTAGAAAAAGCTGGAGAAACACAGAGAGAGTCACATTAGCTTGCCGGCTAACGCTGAGCAGTTGTTAATGGGAAGAAATGACTGAAATGGTGACTCAATTATCAAAATAGTTTCAGATTCATTTTCTGTCAATCAACTACTGGTAATCAATTCATTGACTAAACGTTTCAGCCCTTTCGCAACTCTTGAGACGATAGTGATTATACATTTTGATGACTTGAGGGATATTGTTATGCTAGGGCTGTATAACGAGATGAAGTTGTAGTTCACTTTATGCTACTCACAAAACAAACGTTATATACAAAACTTTTATACAGTAGATGGGTGGATAATGGAGCCAGTCCCAAGTCCCAAGTAGACAGCGGAGGACGCAGGCAGCTGACTTGCAATGTTAACAGTAGCTGTCAACTGTGTGTGTAGCCAAAAAAAACTAAACTGATAGATTGTTCACTGTAACACAATTACCAACGATCTCTTTGAAAAGGCAGATCGTGGAAGCATTTTAATCATTCACAATCTAACCTCGTAATATCGCACACCCCTACGTACAGCGTTAGCTGCTGTACGCGATGTTAGAGAATATTTAGAAGTAATAAATTTGAAAGAAATGAGAGGACTGTTCACTAGAACTGCCACAGTGATTCAGAAATAAATCTTCAATCGATGCCGGCAGCAGTGTAGCCTCCTACACCAACTACCGTAAGATTAAACATAGTGCTGTGAGCCTGGAGAGGGCAGTGAAAAATGGCAGGGTTAGGAAGTATGGTAACAGAAGAAGTGATGAAGGCTATATTTATTATTATTTAAGTCATGTAATTGACATGACAAAAGAACAGCTCACCGGGAATACTTGAGTGTGAGAGCTACCAGGAGCTACTCTCCCTGACTCAGGTAAACTACGGTCAGCTGATGTTTTGTTCTGTGGTTCTGCAGTGTTTTGAACAGAGGAGCAGCAGAGCGCCGTCTGGTGGGCAAACTATGCAACACTCATGATATAAGTGAAGGATCAGACTCTGTTTATTTTTTTTTTTTAATAGTCATATATTGGCTGTTATAAATGCAGATATATCTGCAAGTACCTTATATCGGCTGACAATATCTGCAAAACGATAAATCAGTCGGGTTCTAGTGGATAAACATTAAATCATAGAAATAAAACTATTTTACTTGGTGGAGTGCTCCTCTGAAGTTAGGCGGTACGACAGCGGGTACTTCTGTATAGCTTGCCACACTGTCTTTACTCAATATTTGTTATGTACACAGAAAAAAATATTTGCAACCGATCAATTTAGAGCCGTCTGGTTTTTACATGTGTATCAGGAGCACCTGCTTTGTGTTCCATACTTCATCAGATCCAAGAGGCACTTCCCTGTTGTCTTTCATCACAATAAATACAGTTGGGTTTTAATGGTCACACTGTGTGCAGGCTGCTGAATATTCTGGAGTGGGCGCCATTAGAAACAAAAACCTCATGTGGCAGTGAGTATGCTACCACTTACTTGCTGCACCTTATTCAACAGCAATTTAACAACCTTTCAGTTCCATTCAGCAAACTCATGCTTATCACAGTGTTCATCTCTAATAGGCCTGAGCTGAATAGATGTTAATTAAATCTGTATCTGGAACACCACATATCTGTACTTGTCCAGGCTCATTACATAAAACATTTTTTATTTAAAACACAGTATATGGTGGTCTGGCAAAACACAATGCAACCAAATAAAACACAAGAGGAAGTTAAACTAGGGCTGAAAGATTTAGAAAAAAATATCTATTGCAATTATTTTGACTGATATTGCAATAACCAGGGGAATGATAATTTTTACATCATAATTCTCATTTTCATTGAAAAACATATTAAGATGAATTATGGTGCGATTTAGGCGGGAATCTGTACCAAACAAAGATGCTTTCTTAAGTCTCTAGAAGATGATGTGTAGGCCAGGACATCTCTGCAGCACGACAATATTTAATTAAAAAAGGTATTTTGACACACATCTCTCCTTTAACAAATACTGCGCCTCCTGCGATTTGAAAATTGCAGTAGGCCATGTTAGGATTTCAATAAACTTTCGATTAATTGTTCAACCCTAGCTTAAACACAAGCTAACAGCTCTCCATCTGGGTTTTGGATAAATATTAATTGAGAATACAAATAAAACTTCCTATAGAGCTTTTAACAATCTCACATTTGTCAAGTTCCCGTTGTTCTTAGAGGATTTTGCCTTTTGTCGAGGAATCTGCGTGGCTTATCATTGAGTTCTCACACTGAGACAAAAAGGGTGAGTCAGTTTTGTTTCATTGAGAAAGTGCGTGATTGTTCAAGCATTTGATTTATCAATGGGGAGAGGTTTAATGATTTTGTCTGGATGCTTGATGGTCGGCTAATGCTTGGTGAGAGCTACATTACTGCTGTACCACAGTTTATGTCTTAATACAGTCTGTTAATTAATGATGATTGACAGGCTGATGCAGCGGAGAGCTTATACATGGCTTTATTCTACTGTTGCACTTTTTAAACTGACTGAATTTTCGGTTCCAGAAGAGCTGATCAGAATAAGTTCAATCAACTCCGAGTATGTTGAGCCTGATGGAAGCGCGTGCATGGGGATGAAATACTATACTATGCTTCACCATGGACACCATGGGTAAATAAAGGCAGAGTCTCCATTTTAATCGGATGGAGCTAGTAGGCCTAATATGAATGCGTGCCAACGTGGACCATGATAGGCTCTAAAACGCAGGAGTGGAAGAAGGATCAATGCGTTAACATTATTAAGTACTACAGCCCATTACATTCGATTTTAAATAGGAAGGCTATTTTTATTGAGCTGTAACCCGACGGGACTAAATACCGGTGGCAATCGTTAACTAATTATGAAAATAGGTAGGCTAATATAAGACACAGTTTACTCGTGGACCTGTGATTGTAAAGTCATACCCAGCAGGTTAGCCTATTAATTATTTTTTTGCAGTGGAAAGTGTGTCTATAGGTTAAAGTTTTAGACGTCTGTTTTACATCGCATTACATTAAATTAATAAAATCTTCCTTCCATTGGAATGTTCCAATCTGTGCGACTAGCCTACAATATGAAAGATTACTGTTCATTGATCAATTTTATAGGTTACATATTAAACAGTGATTACTGCAGTAATTTAGTACACAGTAAGTGCTTTCAGTGCGACTGTCCACAGAGTCACAACATTAAAGACGGACATAAATTTTATTCTGTGCTGAGGACAAATTCACGATTTTACATCGATGACAGATGACAGCGGTACATGTTCAAGATCATGTTTGGGTGAAAAACTAATAGCCTATCTAACCGTGAATTTAAAGTTTTTAAAGATCTAAATGTGTTCAGATATGTGATTTGATTTCAACAGAATGAATGAGGAAAGGAAACGGTGTGTCAGAAAGCCGTCTTAGGCTTCGCGGGAGGGGAGGAGTTAGTGTAGACAGTTTTTCAACTTATCCTGTTAATCTAACCTCCTCCCAGAAGGTTAGGTTTACAGCATCAGTTGCCGGAGTTACTGATCAAGGGATTATCTGATCTCGCGCTCTGAAACGGGGCCCAGGTCGGGTTCTGGCTTTTGTTTCAGGTGTAGCCCAGTCACACGTTTGATGTGTATTTACAATTACAGGAATTGATCTGCAGTACTTGTACAGCACTCATTCCATGAACAGCAGCATTTGAGCCGCAACATACACTCGAAAAACATACCAACCCAACAGTAAGCATTATGAATAGTAATTGCATGGAAACATTTCAACTTGTTTGTGTTCACCATATATGCATACACACACACGATGGGTGGAGAAATAACAAGGTTGATTACCAAACCACAAATGCTATGACTATCTATACTATATTTGTGGACTAAACGCGGCTGTTCAAGTGCACACAAAAGCCCTCTATGGGTGAAAGAGGCTTTCTACAGAGTTTGCACCCACAAACAAACAGAGGATCAGAGCCATAAAATGGGACCTTTTCAAAAGTGTCATGCAAGCTTAAGGCTAGCTGGCTTTTAAAACAACCTCTTTTTTTTGGTTCTCAGATAGAGCTTTGAAAAGGTGCTTGCACTTCAAAACTATTACCAGCAGCTGAACATGGAAAGGGAGTTACAGCGGCAGAGCTATTTTGGGGCAGAGAGTGTAACTTAAGCAATGACAAGCCAGCTGTGTTTCCACAGCTTCGTGTAGGGTGGAGGCGGAGGGGGGAATGAGAAAGCAGCAGTGATTAAATTTAACTGGCCTCATTCAAGTTAAGGTTTACACAAATTATCTCCTGGGCTTAGGCATTAGCCCTCTGATGGGAAGTGTTTTGTTTGGTAAGACTATATTTGCAGGCAGGGAATGCAGTGCAGTAAAAGAGGGTTATCCCAAACACAACCATGTAAAGAACCAGAACTCACCAGTTCTTGGCTTGAACCTCTTCTTATACAGAAGTTTCTCTCTTGACTTAAAACGATAACACTACCCTAAAACTCTCAAACATTTTGATAGGGACCCCTGACACCCTCTCAAAGACCATGTATGGCCCCTGCGCCTCCAGTTTAGGTACCACTACAGCCTCTGATACATTTTGTCCTGAACGTTATGCTTTTACTTGACTCAAGGCTTTTCCATTTGAGTGTCATTTCTGCATTGCGCAGCCAACTGCTCTAGCAAGGCACCAAGTTAGGGTTGCATTTGACCTGAGAAGGACTTCTAGCTAGCTAAGAGGCTTTATTCGAGTTACAGACTGTTAACTCATTTCCAAGTGTGAACTAATTAGCACGTGACCGTGTGGAAAAGTCCCAATTAAACAAATTTGACTTAATTGCCTTATTTCAGTCAAACTCCACTGGCAACTGACTATAGTTTTCTTACAGCGAGGTGAAGCAACAGTTTGGTTATTTTGGCTAACATTAGCAAGGCGATGCTAATTAAAGAAACAATAGTTTTGTTTACCTCTGCTGTCCGCAGCGAGGGCGGTTTCTTCAAAGCCAGTTTGAAAGAAGTTTCCATGGCGCCGGTCATTTTCATAACTTCGGCACAAATCCACCTCAGGACGTTTACTTCCTCTTTAGGTAATCTCACTTTTACGTCTCCTTGTTGCGCTTTTAGCCGAACAAACTCACATCTCCGTGGATCTTGTCCCCGCCGAGCAAAGCATGGATGGAGTTCACTTCCCAGGAGCTCCGTCTTCTCCGGGAGAGAAAAAAATAACTTTACTTTTAACTACTGCGCGTCCGAAAAAGAGTAGATACCACTGAAGCGTGGCAGAAAGTTAAGTCTGTTGGACCCGTTGCCTTGAATTCTGTACATCTTTGGAAATATCCACCTAGTTAGCCAGCGTCCGTCAGATCCAGGAGTTCAGATTTAGATCCCTCCTCTTCCAGATCTGAGTGCGGAGAGTTGACGACATCTGTCTGCACGCCGCGTTCACGCGCTGTCGGAAATTAGGCAATTTATGCAAGTAGTGGCACGTGACCAACACAAGTGGTACCCCAATACTGTGTGCCAGATTATATTTTAGAGATGTGCGATACCACTTAATTCCTATATGATCCAATACCAAGTAATAACCAGGCTGCCGATACTGATACTGACACCAACACCAATACTTTTTACACATTTTATTTCTAGTTTAATGTGACCTCCTCCCTCCTGTTTCTGTATTTATGAGGGAAATAAAGAGTAGGCTTTCCAATTCCAAATAGCAGCTGCATAATGACAAGACATACTGTCATATTCTTTCATTATAATAACATCATCATATTATTTCCACTTAATCTCAGCTGTTTAGCAAAGTGTGTGGTGTTGCCAAAGTGTTTTACTGTCTTTGCACACACATCATACACAGCATCATTATTGCCTTCACAGCCAGATGTGACTGCTTTTACAGTTATCCATAGTCAGTTTTCAATCGTGGGAAATGTAAATGGCTCACTTCAAAGAAGCTCTGTCACGGAGCTATAGCCAAGCAAGACTTTAACAGACGGAAGGAGAAGTAGTTCCTATCAACCGCATATCATTACAACATCCTGTTGACAGTAAGATACTTATGATAAAACACACACTAACTCCAAATTACTGAGTTTAGATATCGATCCTTTTATATGAGTAGCGATCTTAGAGCAAGAAATGTTGGAATCAGAAATATCAATATTTTATTATCGATCCGCACATCACTATTAGATTTATGTTTCCATCCAAGGGCAGTGTAATATGGTACAGTTACTGGGAAAAAATTAAAATGTTCATGATTACTTTTGAGGTTACATCTGAATATTTTCTGTAAAAAGCCACTCTATATGTTAGATCATTTTAATATTGTTGCTTTGCACGTTTTTCATGCACACAGTGTATCCTATTGTATTCCTTTGCCATTTCCAGCCTCGGCCGTTTAGTAAAGTTTGAAGCTGTTCTGATGCTTTTGATTGGTTCTCACGTTTGAATTCGCTGCGTCATCCCTCTGCTAGTTAAAATGCCGCTCAAGTTATCTTTTGAAAATGGTTAACAGTTGAAAACATTTCGAATAAATTTTAAAAAGTAATCAAAAAGTAATTAAATGTAATAAGTTACATTATTTTGATAAAGTAATTGAAATAGTTACACTAATATAATAGGGTACATTGTAAGGGTAAATTTCCAACACTGTCAAAGGGTGGCACATTATTAGATTTTGCTGGATTAAGACAATAGTTTAAGATTTATCAAAATTGTTTTCTTGACCTAGTTGAGGCTTATTTCCTGGTCTGTCCTTCGTTTTATTACCATAAAAGAAGACTTAAACAAACAGTGTGTTGTATAAGTTGGCTGCATAGACTCATTCATTCAGTTTTGTTCTGTTACCTGGTGCAATCAAGAAAATAAAAAAACTTTTGAAAAAGATTGGAAAGTGACAATTAATGTATGAACGTAGTGACCTTACTTTGTAATGTTTTCAGTAACCAAGCAATCTATCTTAACATCAGCCACCATAAAGCTACCGGTCACACCAGACCTATTAAAGCTGGATCAGCAGTATGGGGTGGTGATGACGCAATGGATAGATGGAAAGACACACACCTTTGGCGTGAAAGACTCGGGTTCAAGTCCTCATTGTGACACATCCACCTGACACACATGTGTCCCTGAGCAAGACACTTAACCCCTAGTTGCTCCAGACGTGTGACCTCTGACATATATCGCAATTGTAAGTCACTTTGGATAAAGCGTCAGCTAAATGAATAAAAATGTTTAAAAATAAAAATTCCTGCATGTACTGAGTTGAACAAGAGTACATTTTTTTTGCTTATGAATTAGAGCATGGAAGACAAATTTATGCTGTTTATTTCGATCAAGTTATATAGTCTGGCTTTAATGGCATGTAATAGCTGCCTTTCCTGATTTTGGAGCTCGACTGTACGAGCTTCGAAAGGAGTCCTTTAATGCAGCACAGATCCTCCCTCTGACTTCTGTCACTTCTGAAATCAGATTGCTACCAGACGAGTGCTGCTCAAAATGCGGAATAATCAGGTTACTGATGTGCATTTAAAAGCTCAGAACTTTCATGTCTTCTAAATCCAACGCCACGCCCTGCTTTCGACTTTTTTATTTGTACTGTAAAGGCATGCGATGCAAAAACATAACCAGTTTCAACGCACCTCTCTTAGTTTTTAATGCACGTAGAAACCACCAGTTTGTTTTGTAGCACGTCCCCCCCGATCGCTGCCTAAAATAACAATTCACGTGAAGAAAGTGGGATTACAGCGATGTTCTCACTGACCGGAGTCACTGCCAGTGTATTTGCTTTCAGCCGGGAAACTCCTTCCTTTATTACATAACTGCGGTGTGTGCTCGTTTCGGTTTACATCCTGTGCCGCGAGGACGGTAGGGTGGAGTCACAGCAGCCCAGTTTCACTGTGGTAAAGTCAAAGGTGGGTGAAAAATGTGTGATCCAGATGTTGAACATCAGGAGTCAAGGCACCACCAATCAAACGTGCTATTCTTGTATATTTGGCACTGAATTACAGCTACCTTCCAGTCTGTTTTTTTTTTTTTTTTTTTTTTTTTTTAAATGAGTCAATTCTAAAGCAATGAAAAGTTAAAAATGGATAAATCAGTCTGCATATGCAATGTATGTACATTTTAGAGGGAAAGAAAAAAGGAAACTATGGACTTCACAACTGGGATTACCCACAAACCTAAAACCAGTTCACACACACACCTGACAATAATACAATGTTGGGACAGTTTATTCAGCGTTTGTGGGAAAAGAAAGTAGAACCCACAGCTGCTAATCTGAGATGTGAAGAAACACAAACCTGCAGGGCAAGGCCATTAATGACAACACTTTCTAAACAAGTACAAACCAGAATATGTGGTCATATGTACTGTACAGTCTCTCTGAGTAATACAATTGTCTGTACACTACCAAGGCTTTCCTCCCATGGATATGAATGTGACTTTTCCAGGATTCCCCTCTTCCCTTTGATTCTGTGACTGAAAACATTCCCAAAGACGCATACATTCTTAACATCGGCATCTTTATTGCACAACATTCCCATAAAATTGGGAAAAAAATAATTTGAGGAGACAGTTCTTAAAAGACATTCTGTACAAATACATGGAAATAAACAAGAGTATGTACAGTTTACATGAACATTACACATACCATGGGCAACTAAATAACTTATTTATATACAAAGTGGGAAGAGCAGATATAAATTCATACCTTTTAAAACATAATGGCTGGGTTGTACAAAATGTAGGCTGATACAGCAGAGCATCTTCAATACAGTAACAAGCATTTATTTATATATATAAATTTTATGAGCAAAACAAGCTCTCCAGAAGCCTGTGATGCATTCATGCCACATCTCCATTAAGACTTGGGTCACATACAGGGTGCGATTTCAGTTTATAGAAAGAAGCGAACACTGCTCTCAGGGTCACACTGACAATTATTCCTGCTTTTTCTAGCAATATAAACAACTCTCAACACTGTTCAACATACTGTGTACCTAAAGCCCTTCAATAAGCTTTTGAGAAGCCTGAGACATATTCCAATCTTTAAAGTAAAGTAAGGTGAGATTTTATTGAGCTGGCTGATGGCTAAATTAAACTTTGTCCCTCTACCTGCAATCCCCTTGCCATCAAGGTAAACTTGCTTGGCTAAAAGCACAGTACAACAATAATACTGTGCACATATTTTTGTTTGATGTTCTTCTTCTCTTTCCAATGCTGTCAAACTTTCTGTTTGTCTATTTTCATCAAAAAGTAATAATGAAAACAATGAAATAATTCCCCATCAGCCCCGCTGCAGGTTACACTTTATACCCTGGAGAGAATCAAAAATCAGAAGTTGTGAAAGCAAGTAGAGCGTCCCGTTACGCTTAGCAAATCGCACCCTGGTTATATGGCAAAACAACCAAAATGTATCGGTCAATGTCATGGGAAAAAAACTGTGCCACTATAGTTTTGTATTTTGCATGTTTTTGTGAGTATATAACCGTCATAGAAACATGTTTGAAAATAGTGTTAACTGATATATTTTAATCCACTGTAAGGCCTACTGTGTTCCTCTACTCCTCTCTCTGCAGTAGACATCGAAGCTGTAAACATCGTATAAAGGTGGGGAAGCTATAAAAGTGTGAAAATATTTCAGCATTTTGGTTTTAAAATATACATAAGTGATGGATGTTCTAGCTTTTCCACAGTAGAAAGGGCCCCTTCTCCTCCCTTAAATCACATTCTGAAGCAAAAATACCAGTTCCATGTTTTTGTGTGTGTAACGATCATCCGAAGGAATTTAACAGCCTTCCCTTTTTTGAAAGAACACAGCATAGAGTCTGCACACAGTTGACACTGACATTCCTCTGATAAAAATATCTTAAAAAGTATACCTCAGGGTTTTCTATGGGGCAACTGTAAATGTGTGTCATCCTCTGCCCATATGAACATCTGAGGTAGTGGTGTACCTATGGTAAGAATGTCAAAGCCACTTTTAGCCATTTCAAAAGAACAATAAATCACGGCGTGCATCGGTGGCCAGAATAAAGGTTTTTAAGCCTGGTGTGCATTGCAATTTGACCCCCCAAAAAAAGAAGAAAAAATAGTTTTCATTAAGATCTCTCAGGGAAATTTGGCTTGTAAACAAATACATGACGATAAGCGAAATAACAAACGAAATAACATAATTGGCAAAAGATTGATAATGTTCTCGATGATATTTACCTCAAAGTAATTTGTAAAAATCTGTTTCCATTGAACTTCTAGTCCATCACTTCACATGACTAAGTTTAAGATTGTACTGAGAAAAAAAAAAAGCAGCAGAAGAAACAAAATCCATTGTTGTTATTGTACTGTAGATATCTTAAAAGTTTCCTTCTCAACTGGAAAAATAAAATAAGAAGAATAAAAGTCTTTGGCTTCTGTGTCCAAAAATAAAAAGAGTCCCGTTTTAAAAGAAACATTCAAACAACAGGAGAAGGTCATTTCAGGGATACTTCCGTTATCCGCAGAGCCTCACTCCATCTGTAGGACTGCGGTCTCTAGTTCCCCCCTGTGGTGCAACATCAGCATTGCAACAAATTCAGCAGCAGTGGTAGTGAGGGGGGGGCTGTGGTCCATGAAGATGTGCACTGCTCAGGCTCAGCTCAAGCAAAGATCCCACTTAGCCCAGGTACGCAGGTCAAGAAACCATGTCGGGGGTCAGTTGCGGAGCATGGACGGCCGTTTGAGAGGCCAGAGTGGCACCACCCGGGTCTGGTTTCCTCAGGCAGCTCACTATTACAGTCTCATAGCAGGATCTGGGCCACATACGGGGAGTGAGTGCTGGCCACTGCGGCCAACAGGGGCAGGTCGCTGGACTCGATTCTGCAGAGACACCAGAACAAACATCAGGGTGTGATAAGATCTAAGTGACTCGCTTAAAATAAAAGGAAAATACAGAAATTATAGTCTGCACTTTTTTGCGGTTCTTTTAATATTGAACACATCAAATTATACATAAAATTATAGTTAAAACTCAAATTTTTGTGTCACACAAAAAAAGTTTATGGATAATTCTAGCTTCAGAATAGCTCAGCTTGCACTTGGTCTATAAAATCTCTTATTTGCCATTGCTGGCACATCACTGTGCATTTTGGAGCATGACTGCCACCTGCTGATCAGTAAAATAGTGAAACCGTTAATTGCGTCACACAGTGCCATTATATGTGCATCATCATGTGTGGGCATGAGAAAAAAAAACTAGACAGGGGCCCACTCATAAAAAAGCATCTCCATAGCGCCACTAGATCAAAACCTCCACAGGGAACCTTGAAGTAATAAAACCTAAATTTTAGGTACAGCTTTACAGCACCTTTGAGTTAAGAACAAAGTTTAACTGCTTACCCTAGGACCATTCCCAGTTCTTTCACATGGACTCTTGTCTGGCCCTTCAAATACTCAGCAAGCATCTTGCTCTTGAAGTAGATTTCCTGCAGGCGGTCCTCAAGGTGCATTATACACTGAGGAGAGAGAGAGAAACATGGTTGGTAGAGCACAAGAATCAACATGGTGATTACTGTATACAGACAAATATAATATGTGTAGTCAGTGGTCAAAACAGCATCTTGACCAACATACAAAGTTGGGTGAGAGGTTGAGTTTGTAGAGCTGGTGAGTGGACTGCAGTAAGCTGGAAACCAGGCTGGACACCAGGACTTCCTTCCCCAGCTTGTTCACGTCTGTGGCTCGTCTCTGACTGCTGGCCACCTGCACTGTCCACTTGTCTGTGTCCGCTATAATGCAGACGGCCTCGGCTATGGGTTCATCCAATACTGGATGCTACAGGACAAGAGGACAAAGATCATTTAAACCAGTGAATGAAAGCCTAAAACTCCTACAAGATGGTAAATGGCAGAACCTAATAAAAGGCATCACTTGTTTTACAGTGAAACATGTTTAAAATATTTGTAATATATTATAATATATTACAAAACGTTAGTACTTTACCTGAACAGCATGAGTTAATTCAGCCATGAGGCTCTGCCTTAGCTTCTCCTCGCTGGGCAACCCATGCAGTACAAAGTCTGGCACATAGGTGGGGCAGTAGCCTCCAAACAGAGACCGGCCAAAATTGGCAATGCTGGGCTTTGAGAAGTTCTCCACCAACTTTGACCTATAAATCAAACGTATGGCAGTAGTTATTTAAAAAAATTTTCAGCGATGAGGATATATTGTTATTCTTAATTATTACCTGCCATTGTTATTACTAGTACTGATTACAACCGAAGTTGTGGACAAGAAGTGCATCTGTGAATGCATGTGTCCTCTACTCACCCAGGGAAGGGCACCAGCACTTCCTCCTGCCAGTCCTCGGTCTCCTCGCTCTCACTGTCCCCCAGCGCGCTGTCTGAGCTCTCGTTGCGTGGTATCTCCCAGTCATTGACGGGCACCGCCTTGCACTTTTGGTCCACTTTGCTGTTGCTACTTCCGTCCTGGGGGACAGGGACTGACAACAGAAGACCTTTGTCCTGCGCAGCCGAACAGCCCCTGCAGCAGCAGGTGTCGGAAGAATCTGTAGATCCACACCTGCACCTCCTCTGGACATCCAACAAAGTATCTCTCTTCCTGCTGGAGCCTACGTCTCCACTACCTGAATCTAAACAAAGACCCAAACCCTGACCCCTGACCGCACCCTGAAAGCTCTGAACCCCCAAGTCACCAGGCCGAGGGACTCCCGAGGGGTCCAGCAAGTCTTTGTGGATAGTGTCCGTGCTGCTGGCCTGCTGTCGTTTGGCCACATCGTCTATAGTTCTAGTCTCTACAGGGTTATCCAGGTTGTAATAATCATCAAAATCGTCCATACAGTTTGGGCTCCACTGGGACATCTTACTGGACACCCGCTGCAGGGCTGGAGCGGCCTTGGTCTGTTTGATTTGGTCCTCTGATGCTCTGGTGTTGCTGGTCTTTGAATCCGCTCCTCTCTGCAGCTGCTGCGGTTGCTGTTGATAATGTTGTCCTTTATGATGCTGCTCTTGCTGATGCAGCAGCAGCTGCTGGTGAAGCGGATGTTTGTCCTTGAGGTGTTTCTTGTGCTTTTTGAATTCCTCCTCCACCTTGCTTCTGCGGCTCTCTATGTCCGACTCAGGAGACATGGAGTCCCCAATGAGGAAAGTGACTTTTGTTGCAGGCTCCTCCTCTTCTGTTAGAGTCAAAGTCATGGGCCCCGTCACTGTGTTTCCCAGTATCACTGGTACTGGCACTGCAGCAGCCAGGTTCTTATCTGGGGGCTTCTTCTCTAGAGGGAACCCCAATGGACGAGGAGCCAACACTCCAGTTGGCTGGTTCCCCATGTCTGCATCCATCCCAGCCTCCCAGCTTTTACCCTCTGCGGTGACAGGAGTTTGGGATGGACTTGCCAGGGTCGTGGGTATAGATGGGACAATAAGTTTCAGGTCACCTTTGGTCTCCGGATCCAGCGCACAGACCTGCTCCCTGGAGGAGGCCGAGCCAACACGCAGCACTGTCTCTAGTCGGGCCTCTGTTGCCAATGGGCTGCTAGACTGCCTGCGTAGCCCCCCGGGTTCAGCTGCTTCTGAAGTCCTGATAACGGAGTTGTTACCCTGGCTGTTTCCTGCCTGAAGCACACTGCTCCTGGACCCTTGACTCTCACTGCTGTCCTCCTCGTCTTCCTCATCTGCCTCATCCTCATCTTCCTCATTGGGAGTGTCCCCGGTGCAGTGCTCTGCCTCTGTGTCTGTGTACGTGCTGCTCTGGAGACTGTTATCTGAAGGGTAGCTGTTGTCCTCTGCCTCAGTCGGCCGGCCGTGGGCCCCATGGGACAAGTAGTCCCCACTGGGTTTATGGACGGTAACCAGGACATAGTCCGACTCCTCCACCTCTCCTTTCCTCAGGGAGGTGGTGATGAGGGAGCCAGGCATGACAATAGCCTCATCTTCAGCGCTGTCCAGCATGTGGGTCTCCAGCAGTTCGGAGCAGCGGATGAAGTAGGTGAGGACATAGAGGAGTCTCTGGACCAGCTCCTGTCTGCGGCCGATGACCACTGTCCTCGACAGGCGCACCGGTGATCCAATGGACCCATACAGGTCGCCTACGCACAGCGAAACAACCAAAAAAACAACAACCATTAGCATCGCTGACCGAGTCTTTAGATGCATCACTTTCTTTTTACAGGTAGTGTCTGTCTAATCATTTGTAAGATCTGGAAATAAAATTTAAATGCGTTTGTTAGAAAAAGTGCAAATTACTCATCCCCAAAAAACAATTATTAGTTATACATACACCATTCATCTCAGAAAAGATCTGACATTGCCATTCTGGTTTATCTCCTCTTACCTCCATTTCTTCTCAGAGCATTAATTTGTCTCGTTCGACAAATTAATGCTCTGGTATGCAGTTCTTAGATATGAGCACTAGGTGTCACCATGAACTCACTTTCTATATGTTTCCCATGTCACATGAGGTGAAAGTGTGGACAACATAATCCTAAAGAAGTCTGTATATTTATTAGGACATACTTGCACAATATATGTGCCTATAAATCAACCACAGCTACACATCTGACTTTTTTTTTTTTTCCCCCTCCCCACAGGAAGCCTTTATGGATTTCCACTAATACAATGTGCTCCACTGGAAGACCATGTGATGTTTGCACTTCTCATCAATCAATTTTGCAGCTGCAGTATTATTGCATCTTAATTTGAAAACTGCATCACACCTGAAATCGTCACTTTCATGCTGCTACACAGATGATTTGAACGTGAATTGCACAAATAGCGAATACAGATTCAAGACTTAAAAGAGTTGCAGAGAGGCGAGAGAGAAGATAGTCTAGTCCTAATTTGTCTTTGTGCTTTAATAATTAACAATAGCAGGTTAGGATCAATTCCTTCCCCAGCCACCCAGGTGCTTTGAGAGAAAACAATGGTACGTCCAACTCACTCTTTGTGTATACATTTGTGTTTGACTGCCTCACCTAGCTGTGCCCAGAGCGGGTTGTAAGGGTGCGTCTTTGCCAGCATGTCGACGCTCTTGGAGGAGTGTTTCTCAAGGAAGATTTTGATTGGAGGCTGCCCATTGGGCATGACGGTGGGCACCCAGGCCAGATGATTGGTCAGGACAGCTGTCAATAACGCAGGGAGGAATCTGCAATATCAGACATGGTTTGGTCAGTAGAGCATAGAGAAGAATGCAAAAATTTACTTCCTGGCAGATTTTCACTCCTGTCCAGTCTTAATCACATGACAGAGTAAAAAAAAAAAAAAATCCCTATCCCGTCTCAATCCTGGAATCCAGAAATTACTTTGTTTATCAGTTTCCCCACCATGACCTTGTTCAAAACTGTGGTCACTTTCTTGCTTAACTGGACACCACATACACACATCCATTGTTTGAAACACGCACATTCACAGGCATATGCAAATACACACATAAATGACATGCGCACGCACACACACGCGCACGCACACACACGCGCACACACACACACACATCCTATTAGCAAGATTCACTTCTCATTCCTAACCACAAGTGTCTACTTCCCTTCCTGTCTCATGACTAAACACTGTCATGGGTAGTCAAGTTCAATCACGTGCAAGTATGCAGATGTGACTGCAGCAGTCATCAACACAGTCGGTCATGGGAACACTGACGGGACGCCTCAGAAATATTATAATGTGATACAGGAACACGAGTGGTTGCCAGGGAAACGCAATGCTTTATTCACGAGTCAACATTACATACAAGTAGTTGCGTGGCAGTCACCCAAACCAGTGCTGGTGGAAATAGTGACTTTCACTGAGAAGCAGTGCTGACAGAGAAACACCAGTGGTTGCCTAGGAGATTCAACTTCTATCCATGGTCAACATTTAGAAACTGTGAAGGGATTTAAATAAACATGAGAAACTACATTGGACCATGTAGTATGGTACGGATGTTAAAAAACAAAATAAAAAAAACACAATTTCTTATCTTCATTATCTTAAAACAATTCTAATCCAACTATTTGGCAGGGTGATGTTTTTTTACATGGATTTTCTGTTGCTCATACGTTGCTTGTGTTAAATACAGAGTTTTTATTTTTAAACAACTATTTGTTGCTGGTGCCAGAAACATCTTGATCACCAAGTCATTTATCACTGAAAAATACCAAGTATTTTGTTACCAGCTTGTGTGCTTTTGTTACATTTCTGTATTTTATACATTTTCTATAATAAATGTCAGCAGGTACAGTAAAGATGGATCACCTTTATTTAATTCACGTACACTATTGAATATTTCTGTTCCTGTTAACTTGGCCTTTATCTCTTGTATTTTATTTAATGCTTGTTTGATGACATTTTCTTATCTTAATAGTTGGATTTTTGCTCTTGCTTTTATTGTCCTGTGTACTAGTACTGGTGTATAAAGAAAGACTTTGTGAAATAAAGATATTTTGGTTATGAACTGTTCACACAAAAACACATTGAAGGGAGGTTAAAGACATCACGTTTGGCTCTTGTAATGTGCATTAGAGTAATTTCGTAATGAAAATTATTAGTTGCAGCCCTAGTATTTACAAGAGCATGAAAGCAGTAGATACAGACTTAATCTCCACTATGTCAGTCAGTGATTAAGAGATTAAGACGAAAAACACTCACATCTTTAAAAATTGTTGGCAACTATTCTGGTCCTTTAAGATCAACTTGATGTAATAATTCAGTTCAGTGAACTGAATGCTACTTGAAACAGCTGTACTGAATCCGGGTGCTATGTTCAATAAAGGCCTTGCTACCAATTCATATATGTACAATTAGCAGTGGTTTGACATGGCTTTGTAACAGCAACAATAAGCAATTAGAGACTGGTAGGGATTGTCTCATTCACAGCTCCCTCTGAGGCAGACAAATAAATGCAAAGAGGGTGCAACACTCACAGTGTGAATGTGTGTAAGAAAGAGAGAGATTAACCACAGAATGTATGGGGGAGAGAGAGAATGAATAGTCTGTATGAACCTGCATCTGTTTCTCTGCCGATACGCTCGTCCAGGAAGTACACGCAAATAAAAGATGAGGAAAGATGATGCATATGTAACATTTCTTAATGTCTAGTGCTACTGTGCATGTTTTTTCCAGTCATGCTGTGACCCTAACTGCCGAAACCCACTGTGTGATATGACAATATGCATTTTGATATAGTTCACTTGATCCCTGCTTGGGATGCCGCCTCTTAAACTCCTGCATTCACAGAAATTCAGAGACTGATCTTGGACCAGGTGAGAGTACAAGAAGACACTCAACTGGTTCTTGGAGGCCTGCTCCATTAGCAGAGACAGCTCCCTCATGAAGTGGCCGCAGAGCTGGTTCTTCTCAGACGCCCCAGACATCATGGTCAACCAGACGGGCTCAGCCACGCGGGGCATGGTGTAGAGGTCGCAGATGGTCATCCTGGAGATGAGGTACAGCGAGGGAAGGAGGGATGAAAGAGGGAGAGGGCATGGAGAGAGGGAATTAAAGGGAAGGAGGGGAAAAGAGAGAGAACAGTCACGTTATTGTCTCTTGGGGTAAACAAAAGAGATCTCAGCTCACAGAGCTTCGCTGTCTGCACTGAGGCCATGGGAGACCCTGGTTGTGTGTTTGTAACAGTCCAATGACAAACTTGCGCACACTCACACAAAACCCTGTCTCCTGCTCAGTACAGTGTGCATGCATTCTTGTGTGTATATTTATCTGTATGTGGCTCGGCCGGGGCATTTGTCCATTGAGAAGGACTGGAGTTTCCATAGAACGTGGGTCGTGTTGGTGAGCATGTCTCGGCCGGAGGCCAAGCTTTGACACAGGGGCAGAAGGGAATCTCTGCAGCCCGAGGAATGTGGAGACTCAGGCGTTTTAAGTCAATGGTGAAATATGGACTGTAGCTGCTGGATTCTGGGTTTGAAAATGCAAAACTGTACATATAATCAAAGAAGAGATGTCAGTGTTTATTAGAGGATGAGGTGCTTCTGACGGTTTTATCTGCTTACTCGGCTTCCTTGCAAACATATCAACCGATTCCATATTGCAATCTTCAGCAAACACTGATAATACAACAGCGTCGCCAGGCAGTGATCTGTACAAGTTAAGTTTAATAAACATAACCAGCTGCTATCGCGTCAGGTGATCTGTCACAAGACTTTGCAGATCCTACTGACAAGGAATAAAAACTCGGTATTGTTTTCCAAGCTTGATTTAGTCTTACAGGAAACTGCGGGAGATCTCTGGCTATAAACAAGGTTAAATCTGCCATAAACTCCCAACCTCTCTGACCTATAAAGAACCCAGTGACAGAGGAGATGCAGACTGGCTGCACGCTGAGAGAAAGCACAGGTGTCACACAGTGACAGTTCTCTGACAGTGACCTTCACTAGATCTCCACTATTCCAGTAATCAAGCTATTTTAGGTTGATGTATTTTTCCAAAGAATTCAGGAAGAGCAGGTGTTGTCTTTGTTTAAGGGTTAATAAGAAGAAGTTATCAATGGGGTGTGAAAAGAAGAACTAATGAATTTAACTGCATTTGCGATATAGATGTTGCAAGAAGTTTTTTGAGAAGTGCTCCAACTCTAAACCTGTCCTCTTAAGATTAACATCAGCAGAACGGTAGCAAGGAGGAGCATAGAATGGTCGCTGCATTAGATCATCTGAGCTTCACTGATTATAAATTCTTGATAAAAATAAATAGATCACTGATGAATCATTAAAAAACTGAGTACTGAGTGGTCACAGCAGGGTAAATCAGAATGGACTTGATGTCACTTGTAACTCAACCCAACAAAAAACAAGTCCCCACTCTCTTTACATCTCGTTGTCAGCAAGGATGATCAGTCATTTGGACTGCAGCATCAAATGAGCTAATAATGCTTTATTCATTCCTGTGTTATAAACAGGTCGACTTACTCGTGGCCTTTTTAAGCCCCTCTTCACTGCTGTGTCTGGTGTACATTCACTGACTGAAAGCCCCTCAGCGGGCACAGCTCTGAGGCAGAGCCAGCGCTAGATGAGCAGGAGATCTAGTCTCAGCCTCTCTGCAGCAGCTGTTCAGGTGAATTTTAAAGAGCACGGCTGTGATGTGATATTAAACTGATGTACAGGCTAAATAGCCAGATTTAAATGATCTCACAATGGAGGGCAGCAATTTAGACATTTTTAATCTCATACATGGCTCTGACATATTTGCAAGTTATAGCTTAACAGTTATGGTTCCAATTACTAATCAATAGCAGTTCAGGGTAAAACTGCATTTTTAGCATCAGAACACCATCATGCAAGCAACATTTCGGAGTCATAATAAATGTGTCCCTAGGTCTGATTTACCACTCAGATTCAGATGTGTATTATAAAGTTTTCCTCAATATAAAATTGTGCAGGGTGGATTTTAACTGCTGTTCAGTGACTTTTTTTGAGGGAGTTTTTTGCTTTTGTTTCAGTTCACTTTATGATAGGCCTCAAAAAGCAAGATGTCGTGCATGAAAGTTACAACTCTGAAGCAATTACCAGGCTGTATGGTCCCACAGTTTGTGCCATTTGGTGCATACTTTACCCAAGGTGCTTCCGGGAAGGATAAGTGCACTATTTTTATGTATGTGGTAAAATCAGAATTAGACTCCTAACCCTGGTGTGTTAAGTGGTTTTGCTTCTCTCAGAGCTGCTTGTACTCAGACTGCAAACCCTAACTTAACCCCAATATAGGATGGTGTCACTTTTATGTACACATGCCTCTGCTAAGTGCGCAGCTTATCTGTATCAGCATGCGTGAGTATTTGTGCATGCCCACCCTCCAACTACGTCAAAGCAGCAACAAGCAAAAAGCATTTCTTCCAGGTTCCTTCTGTAATGTTCCATGAAGTCGTTGCCCTTAATGGCAAAGGTGGCTACACTTATATTTAGCTGCTGTCTGAAGGTGAGATTTTACAGATATTTTGTTTGTCCCGGGCATTAGCCTTTCTCCTGCTGGCACTCACATATTATTTACTATTCTGGTGCTCGTGGCCAGTGTCTGAGGTAGATAGGGTTGCCACTCAAGAGGCTTGGGTTGCTGTGGCCGGCTGCCAACAGTCATATGACTGCAGCAATGTCATCACCAATAAAGATTAAATACAACTACAGGGTAGTAGTGGTGCAGAGCTGAGAAGTAACTGGAAGCTTCTAAAACATTGGTCAAAAAAGCTTCCCTAAACACAACCAAAACCCTGAAGTCCCAGCATGCACTGCCATTACAATGCAACATCTATGGTTTGCTCAAGACAGGTACGAAACAGTATGTTCCTCCTTTATTTCACCCAACCTATTTCAACATCTCTTACTGGACTTAGTATACATATTAATATTTATCATTTAAGGGAACAGAAAAAGAACATAAGAAGAAGGGCAGACTGTTTGTGGTATGTGTAAGGATAGCATAATGCAAAGTATTTATTAATTACTAATTGATTGCTGTGACACCTCAGCACGCTCCATCAGTAACTAGAGCAGAATTACATAATCCCTTCGCCTAACCTCTGTACAGAGACTAAACACTCACTGACAGTTTTCATGCAGCCTATGCTAACACAGCCCCTTTTCTTCCTCTTTTATAATTTTAGCAATCATAAACAACATTCAATTCAATATTTTAAATTAAAAATTATACCAAAAGACGCATGTTACATTTCAGGATACGTTTATGGCAATTATATATCAACATAGGGCTGGGCAATAAAACAATAATAATATAATACAATAATAATAAACAACTATCGCAATATAATATTCCTCAATAAAAATATAATAAATGTTCAATATATCGTCAATAAATATCTGGTTTAATTCATTTGAATCACAAACAAATTAGCACTTAATTTTTCTATGAAGATATTTATTTTGTTGAGGAGTGGGACTGAAAACGGATTTACTAATCATATTTGTTGAAAAAGATTTCATCATAATAGTTTTGATTGTTCTACCTCAGATTTGTGAAGTGGTCCACTGTTTGGCATCAAGTGTTTGTCATGTTCTGACCATGAAGACAAGTTTAACCAAATAATTAACCATCTGGTTTCTAAAAATTCCACCCATGAGAGAGAGATATATATCGTGATAATTATTGATATCGAATGATATGAAATGTTTTAATCATGATAACATTTTTGACCATATCTCCAAGCCCTATATCAACACAATGTGACCATTGTCTCAAATACGAAACATTAAATGCTAAAAATGTCTCTGCTGATAGATGAGATGCTTTCTTTGTCTGCACGCCACAGCAGCTGGTGAATATTAGCTGTTAATCAGCAAAAAGCCAGTTTACTGCCTGTTTGATATACTTTAGGAAAAGAAACTCTAAATGATGCCTGGTAAACCCACTAGCATAAACAAACTATGCTTGGAAAGGCATGTGCAAAATACTTCTCAGGTCATTAAAGCTGCCCAAATGTTAGTGCCATAACATGAGTAACACAGGATAAGTATGAGCACTTGGTGACCTACTTTGAGCAATATTATTTTGTTTGCTTACTCAGATTACTTAGTTTAATTAGTTTGTTACTGGTGCATGTGACAGTAATTCAACAAGACTATGTATGTCTGCTACGCAGTTTAGATAAGGATGAACTTTATTTGGAAATTTGTCATGTGACAAGTTTTGTGACTGGAAGAAATTCAAGAAGCCTGGAAGAAGTCATAATTCTGACAAATCCTACTTGTAAAGTAAAAAACAACAGTTAAAAGAAAATCTTGAAGATATGACACCGATTGTGTCTTTCATCTATAATGTGTGATAAGCTTAGTTTCATGCCTATTTTTCCTTCCTTCCCCAGACCAGCAGTACTTACAGGTCCTTTACCTCTCCTTTCTCATTCTGTCACACTGGCTTTTCTTGCATCCTTCTCCTAGTGCCTGCATTCTCTCACTCCCAGGAAACAAAATTTTGTAAATCAGACAGTTTGCAAATGTCTCATGATGTGCGATGACGATTTGGAAAAATCGGATATGGAAAAATTAATGATAAACGCTGCAGATCATGCTCTGGTGTCCGATTTAATGGTGCAGTGATCTGTAATCTAAATACAAGATATGTCTTGTAAGTGTATCATCCATTTCCTGGAAACAGGAAGTTTAAATTTCACATATGTCTCCATGATGCGGAGACCTTGCTATGTACCCAGGGAGAGAATTTGTATTTGGCCACAGTACATAGAAACTGAATGACACTGTGACGTTGGCTTCAGTGTTTGAGTTGCTAATAAACATGCAGTAAAGACTGGCTTAAACTGTGAGTGACTGACAGTGATTGGGTGTTTTTGTCCAATGTAAAACATATTGTTCTAATTTATTTTATATTGCTGAATGCTCGTGTTATATTGCAGGATAATCTTGTTAAAAGCATGTTATTAACTATGTTGTCAGGTGTTTTCAACAAAAGACTTATTGTTTGTGTCACAAGAGAAATACGGAAAAAATAAAGGATGCAAGATTATTGTCTGTGCCGTGGTGAGTGAATGTGAGCTGTTGACCAACCTGAACTCATTAAGTCCGTCCACCATTCGGTTGTAAGCCAGGGCCCTCTGGCTGGCATCAGCTGACCGCCGACTCATCTTCATGGCCTTGAGAGTGACACAACATACATACGCTTTGAGATATTTGGCACTCAAGATGACAAACAAAGTTACAGGAAAAATTAATCAGGGGATTTGTGAGGGAGAACAGAGGGAGGTGGGGCAGAAGGGAAGATGGACCGTAAAACTGGAAGTCATCCAGAGCTTTGACAGTGCCAACAACAGACACCAGTAAACAAGACCGCAGATATACAAGTTATGACCATTTAACCAGTCGATCTCTATTCATTACAACAGCAAAGAGTGTAAGGTTTGCATTGGGGAACCCCTCATATCTTGATGCTAAGTGGATTTCACTGAATATGTCTTGTGTCAATCAGGGAGGTGATCAAGAATATAAAAGCACCTCCCACTGAAAAGCATAGAGAAACAAACCTCTAACAGATCAAAACAATAATCCTAAGTAAATAACATTAATGTCCACATCAAAAAAGGGGAATCAAGAAGAAATTAGACTCTTGCCAAATACAACATGTGGTTGGTCTATAATACATTCATTCACCTGTTCGATGTTGCTCTTGAGTTTGTTCATGTGGCTTTCAAAGAGAGGGAAGTGGGAGAAAAAGAATTCCTGGAAGCGGTTGTTCTCCTCAGAGTTGGGGGACAGCGTGAAGATGACCCCAATGGCAATCTTCTTCTTCCGAGCCACGCCGAGGCTTGGTCCACCGCTTTCGTCAGACATATTGAAGCTCTCCTCAACTGACCTGATCGGGACAGGGTACACAGGAAGTGAACTTCAGAGAAGAGGCAGATCCAGTAAAACTTCCAGAGGCTAAAATGTGTGTGCAGCTGCTCAAACTTCCAAATGTGTACTCGACATGTAAATCTGATTCTTAGTACTTTTGCACATGAAGATCAATAAAGTCATGTCTTTCCTTACATACTACCTCACATAAAAAAGTTAGAATAGTGCTTAGGGCCTCTTATACTAAGTGTCTTTCTTGTACTTTTGCACAATACCAGTTAACTACAGGTTTGATGATTACCAGTAGTACCAATCTACAGAGCATCAGTGATATCGATGAGGTAAGGTGAGGTGCCTGTGCAGAGCCGAAAGGATTCTGAAAGACAGTACCCACCCCAGCCACAGCCTGTTTCACCCTGCTGCCGCCCGGCAAAGAAGTATCGGCTGTCGTACCACCAGCCTTCAGAGCAGGCTGTGAGACTCCCATATTCATCCTCAGCACTCCACCATGTACAATATTTTTATTTCTATTACTTGTTATTTTGCAACCCATACAATTGTTGCATATAACTTTGGCTTTTTGTGAGTAGCATAATGGAAACTACAACTTCATTTCATTATACAATCCTGTGTCATAAAATGATAAATCTACCTAGTACTTTGAAAGTGCTCTTGAAAGTTTCAAAACATAAGCGGAAAACGGGCACATCTGTTAAAAAAAACATATCAAGAGACTTTTAATCCTAGTCTTTTTTTTACTGTTGCAGCTGGTAAACAAGATGCTTTGGTGCTGCTGAACTTGAGCGCCTAGAAGATTAGAGCACTCAGAGGCCGACAGCTGCATTTACAGTGACAGGCCAACACAGCATCCTGTCTAGTCACAGCACTGAGTGTGTGTGCGTGTGTGCAGTTATTAGTGCATAGTAGCAGTGTGTGTCATTTTCCCAGCTGCCTGCTAGATTCTGAGGAAGTCCTAGCAGGATAAACTTAACAAAAGCCTGGCAGAAGCCCTGAACAGGGAAGAAAAAGGGAGGGGGGGGGGGGGGGGGGGGGGTTAGGGATTGAGAGAGACTCTGTTAAGTGTGTGTTTAGAAAGTTGTGCAGAAAAGATCATGGATCTTCAACATTTGTCCCCCTCTAGTTTAAGCGTCACTTAAACTACTCTGTGTGCATGACTCGACTCCCTCTTTATTGTTGTTGTTCGCTGCACCTACAGTCAACACGGGCAAGTTTCTTTATTTATAAGCATGCTTGTCTGTATAAAATGCGCCGGAATGTGTGCCTTGCACAAGTGTTTGGGTATGTATGATTGTATGTGTCTCACCAGCGGGGGAAGACGCCATTTTCCAGGCTGGTGGTTTGGCTGCGGAGCCATCGGCGCTGGTAGCTGGATGCACAGCTGCTAGTCAGAGAGGAGCCAGGAGATGGGAAGGGAGTGATCAGCAGGCTGCTCAGAGAAGCTGCAGGGACCGACAGAGGGATAGAGAGAAGAATTGGAGGTGGATTGAGGAGGAGTAAGAATGAGGACAAGAACAGAAGGGAATATGGAACAGATGGAGGGAATGATGGGTGACAGAATAGAAAAAGGACAAGAGTGAGTCAGACAACAAGTGCGTAGGGTTACTCATTCTGAACGAGACTTTGTACACACACACACACACACACCTAAAAAGGACACTAACTTTTCTTACAAAGACAAAGAACTTGAAAAATAAAATACAGCACACAAGACACAAAGATAGACCAAAAAAAACACACACACACAAATCTAAAAAGGACACTAACTGTTCTTACAAAGACAAAGAACTTGAAAAAAAAATACAGCACACAAGACACAAAGATAGACAGACACACACACACACACCCCTTTCCATAAAACACAGGCCCTAATTACTGGATAGCTTTCATATGAGATCTAATCTCGGTTAGCCTGCTAACAGTCACATGCTGCAGTTTTTGGACATCCTGGCTTTACACCAGGCTGTCAGGGTAATGACAGCCCCCCCCCCCCGCCAACCACACACACGCACAACAGAATGCAATACAAGCACTGATCACAGGGTTATTTACAGCCCATGCAGACAGCTCCGTTCAATGGTCACATGTACCATTTACACAGTGTGTGATCCTCTGTGTGCGTGAAGATATAAAGAGAGATAACTTAAGGAGATGAGTGAATGACCGTGTGTATGACGTGTGAAGAGAAAACTGCGCTGGAGAGTTGTACACGTAGCAGAGGAGCTATAGTAAGACGAGAGAGGTAGACGGGTGGAGATTTTGAGTCACAGGGGGTCGTTTATGTATTTTTGTGTGTCAGAGTTAGATAAAATGCTCTCCAGCCCAAGCGCAGAGGGGAGGTGGGGAGAGTGGAGATGAGAGGGTGAGGCTTGAATTAGAAGCTCTTTTACTAGTAGCGGGTTTTGAGAGCTGCTATATTTAATCCTCTGCATGTGATGCAGGTTTGAGCAGAAAGAGCAATTCCCCTCATACCATTCATGCCAGTGGCGCATGGTGGTGTTTGGAAAGGGGGTGGGGGTAAAGGGGGTAGGGGGCAGTTTACATTACACAAGGTTTTCCAGACCCTAAAAGCCATATAAACACCTCCACATAGGTCAGTTATGTTTTGTCTCTCTTAGCCTGCACATCTTTACCTTTCAATCGCTTTCTTTCCATATACACAACACAAACAACTGTGCACATGCGAGTCTGCATACCACATTTGACAAGTTGCAGCTTAAGCACCATCAGTTAAATTAACCAGTGCTTGTGTAAGTTGTGTTCACGCTCTTGACCTTGAACAGTTAAAAGCAGGGCAACCATTTTGACCCAGGTCTTGACCAGAATAAATGCAAACCCAATTCAAAGCTCAACTGCAGGGCTGAAAGCTGTACTGAACGTAGGTCAATCCAGGCTTTGGCTCCTAGTCATATTAACCTACCTGACCTGGCGATGCCGCTGTCTCTCTCATCGTAAAGCCCTCGGCCTGGCATGTCCATGGGGTGACTGTGGCCTAGAGAAAGGGAGGAGGAAGATGGAGAGTGTAAATGAAGCGTTTAGGTTAAGGGTAAAGGAAAAGGGTTAAGAGAAGGGGAAGAAAAAATTGGTGATATAAAGAAAGCAAGAGAGGGGTGACAAAAAAAAAAAGGAGATATCAGGAAACATCAGTGAGAAACAGAAAATGTAACAAGCAAAATGGAGAACCAAGCATTCTGGTGATGCTCTTATCTCCCCAAACAAATACATACTATGCTTTTGGATGCTTCATGTCCTCAACATACATGTCCAAGCCATAACAGCAAAATCTCAATTTGTCCGTAAGAACTGTCATTATTCTTTCTACTACATACAACTGTGGGACTTGCAACCAGGAAAAAAAAAATACTGAGATTTTCTTGCTATTGCCCAGCCAGTGACTGCATCACCATGTGTAATGGTTCCCCAAAAAAGTACACACAGTATAGATTAGGATGAAAATGGCTCTTTAATGGCTCTCAGAATTAAACATTAAAAACAAAATACCCATGGTCTGGTGGCCTGAACCATGGTTAGAACCACACAACTCCTACAAGTGAGGTCATCACAATAAAGCCTCCTAGCACAAGCAGGTGTTGGACTAACGTCTACTGTGAAATTGCTGTTACGGATTGATTGTTATGTCGTTAGCGCAACCTTTGTTTTTTAAGACCAACGACACAAGCAAAACAAATACAGCAAAAACAACTACTGTTGTAATGAGCTGTTGCTCACTGACTCACTTTCTGTCACTATCTACTGCAGCTGCTACAGCTTTGATGTAATTTTCTGAGACACCATGTGATGGGTGTTACGAGCATGTTCGCTCTTCTCAAATGTCCTTCATCGTCAACACTTCGGGATAAAAATGGGAATAATGTCAATGCTTCTCACAGCAATGAGGTGTGAAAACCACAAAATTCAGTATTCCAATGTGCAGCTGAGATGATTAATGAGCTAGTCAACATGAGCTTTTTTGCAAAGCGTCTGATTGTTTATGTGTGCACGTACATGCGTTCCTAAAGCACATACCAAAATTGCATAACTGACAGAGCTACATGCCATGCCATGCCAACCTAAGGTTGCCCTAAACAGGATTGTGGGTATGCAGCATGACACAGGGAGAGGCTCATTATCTAAAACTCAGCACCACTTCACCACAGCAAGGGTAGAGGTTCTACCCCCCAATGATAGGAAGGAGGGAGGGAGGAATTAGACTTTGGTGGTATCACGGTACACATGGGTATTTAGAAATCCTGACAGCATGACTTTCAATACAGTCAAAAACACAGATGCTCCTCTTCCTATTAAACTGATAGAGAGTTGCTGTATTGAGCTGAAGTATTGTACTGTATGCCATCAGTGTATGTAGGCAATGGTGCATGAAACTGCTTGACAAAATCGACAACTCAACAAGGCCCCTTCGCTCTTTAAGAAGCTGGTTAACAAGTCACAAATGGGAGCATTAGCTGCAGCCTTTATTCACTGACAAACTGTAATCTTACTTCACTGCTTACCCCTTTCCTCTTCTACACTGCATTCACCTGACTCTTTCTCTCTCTCAGCAACACACTCACTACGCACACAAAAAGGAGCGAGTTGTCTGCTACTGGTGGGGATGATGCTACAGGACTAAACTAAAAAAATGCCGTGGCAGTATTTTGGCTTTAGTCCCAATGATAAAGGTGAGCCAGCTGACATGGTCAAAGCTGTGCGCATATCATCTCCGTTCAGCCTACTGATGTGTCGGTTTCCTCCCTGGCTCACAACTCTTCCGATTCCCCATCTCTCTCATATGTTCACAACTTTGTGTCCTTTTCCTTTGCCTTAATTACGGTTTCTGGCACTGTACAGTACACATAAGGCCTGCAATTCTCTGTATTGTTTCCACCCAGACCACTTGCATTCACGTATGCAGTACATTTGCTTTAAATACGTTGTGCAGCTATGTGGATTGTTCTGTCTACCAAATGCACAAATAGGTACTTACAGTTCCAGCTCATCAGGAGAGAAATCAGTTAATTGCTTTACAGTGGTGATACATGGACAATGAAGTGGATGTTATGTTACAGGTATGATATCACACATGTCAGAGGATTCCCCACAGTGCCCAGCCATAATGTGCACAGCATTTTAGGAAGCGGGATTGTGACTGAAATATTACTTGTTTTATTACCTGGGCAGCAGAGAATGAGGAATATGAAATACCTTTAACCTTTCCTTCAACAACTACTCAAAAGGTGCCCTTGAACAAGGCATTTCACCACCAGCTGCTCAGCGGTCCACAGCAAACTGTGTAACTGTATGAATGTGAGTAAGCGTGTCCCTGAATGTGTACATGCATTCTCAGGCAATATTCACAGCATCATTAAAAGGAAAGAAAACAAAAGCTTGCAATATAACAGTCCACTAAATACTGGCAGAATACTGAAGATGTTGTCTTAGCTTATGGTTAAATGGCACATAAAAGCTTAAATCATTGCCCAAGTATCACGCACACTGTGACAGTAAAGTTAGTGAAAGTATGTGAGTGAAGAACACAAAACGTCAACTAGAACTACAGCCACCGACACCAGTGAGAACCCATGCATACCACTTCTGCGTGCGTACACCTGCAGGCCTGGGTCAGATAGTACTGGCAAATATATTTTATGATTTGTTTGAACTTTATGGCCGACAGGGGAAGCGGTCTTATTTGACACTGCCATTAGCAAAACAAAGGAACTGAAGGTGTTTAAAGCCATACGTATCCCCCTGTGATTTACTAAGTGGCAGTTTGGGTTGTTTAGGTTTATTGCCAATTTTAAGTCACATGTAGCTCATTTAATGGTGGGGATGTCTAAAAGCAGGGCAAAGAACTGAATCGTCACAGTTATTTGGTGCTATCTGTATTTTTAATGCAAATATTCTCAACTGCCCAAATGAACCAGATATAATGCAGCTTCTATCTGACCCAAGTCATTCGCAGACGTGCTGTGATACTGCATGCTATGACTAATGCTACCCCCTTGTAGTGCAAGAATCACCTCACAGGCATGCAGCCGCTGAAAGTCAAGGCCTATATGACCACTACCACCGCAACTACAGCCCACACACACGCACGCATGCAACTGACACATGTCAGTCGTGGCCAGTTTTAAGCGCCAACCTGAAAAGAAAGATGCGCTCTTGATGAGCCGCAGAGGGCCCTGTTCAGAGAAGGCCCGTCGAGGGCTGCAGAGCTGAGAAAATCCTGCGCAGCACAAACAAAAATATGGAGAAGAAGAAAGGGAGGAAGAGGGGGGGAAAAAAAGACAAAAAAACATGAACCACGGTTAGTGAATGAGTTAGGAGGAAAGCTGACTGCCTCCTGTCCTCTGACCAGCTGGTAGTTAACAACTGAGTAACAGGAGCTTTTTAGTCTGGAATGAAATAATGACCATGACAATCAAATGGTAGGTCAGTCAGACAGGCAGACAAATAAAGCTGGAATCACTCACAGAAAACACAGCTAATCAAACAAATAAATTATGCTTTACATCTGCTGATCATTTTTGTCCTTTCTGTGAGGATGACAGAGGAAAATCCACAAGAGATAGAATTTGCCAACAGTTCTTTATATTCTTCTTCTTTCTACTGGGAGAGTGTCATAGTCCAAGGCAGACTTGTAGCAGTTTGTGGAATCATCATGAGTTTCAGGGAAGCACCAGATGAGTCACAGCAGAGATATGCTGCCACGAGTGTTTGATAGGATAACAGTTGATTCTGCTAATTTGCTGAGAAAAGCCGCGCTTGCACGGCCAGTTTAAAAGGTGTAGTGGAGCAGTAAGGGAGAGCTGTTGGCAAAGTCTATACAGCCTGGTTTGTATTCAAACAGGAATGTTAAAAGGGTTGGAAAGAGAGAAACAAAAATCAGCTGCTTCCTCGCAGTTCTACCAGCGCACTTTAACTGTGAAAAGCTGTAATATTTCATACAGTCACATATTCCACCATAAAGCAGTTTGGAGGTTATTCTCTAAGGGAGTTATAAGCAACAACAGTTACTGAGGCAACATTAGAAACTAAATGAGACTGACTGAATACTGTCCTTGCAAGAAGAAAGTAACTACACTTAGTGACACTTAGTGTCTATGATCAAAACAAACAAAAAAACCATTTCACCCATTTGCTACTTACAATCTACAAGTTAACTGAAAGAAAACAGGAGGACTGGCATTGGTGTCTTAAGAAGGTTTGGTTTGGCACTGGGTTTCTGTGGTTACCTATGTTCCCTAAGAGACTGCTGGCCCCAATGTTTTGATCAGGCCTTAGGGTGTTGCTGTCCTGTCCGATGAACTCCAGACTGTCCTGTAACCTGCGGAAGATGAAACAGAAAAACAAGAAGTTCGGTTTATGTGGATGATTTCAAAACATGTACCCATAACAAGAGTATACACTGCTGTTGACTGAAATTAAAAGAGACAGAATGTGTAGGCCAATTTAGAGGAAAAACTAAATACTACTTTATATATAGAAAGACAGAAAACAGAGACTGAAAGACATTGAGAAACAGAGACAGACAGTGAGACATTGTCCTGGGTTGACATAAATATAAGGAATGCAGATGATAGCCTAACTGAGACAGATGGAGAGGGGGAGAAGAGAAAGATGAGATGAGAGCGTATCTGCATGTGCTGGCTTATGGAAGTAGCTGCCATAGGAATCAGAGCGAAAAGTGGGTGTGTTGTGTGTTGATATGCATGTATATCCTTACGTGTTGAGGCTGCCGTACACACTGCCTCCCGTCCTGGCGGTGAAGACCTTACTCAGCATCAGCTGAGGTGGCGATCTGATAAGACGACAGCGCAGGGACAAAGATCATCAGCATGTGTGCTCAATTCATGTGCTTGTGCACGTTGGCATGTCTTTTGTATGTAACCTTATTTATCTCTTCACATCAGTTCACACAAACTTGTTTCTTTCTTTCGTTCCTCTTTCTTTCACTTACTCTATTCACACAAAATTTGAACAAAATCCAGTACGAAAAGCCATTTAAAACGCCAAAGAAAATTTTATTATTATGGCTTTTCCACTAAAATAGGTTTCATCTCCATATTAAATGGAAAAACAAAACAATAACTCTTGGTCCAAGGATTTTTTTTTTGCCAGTATTAGCTGTGAGGAAAAAGCCATTGATGCAACCCTTGTTCTTCTTACCTAATCTGGTGGATTTTTAGCGTGGAACCCTTATAGCTCATGGCCACAGAACCAAACATCATTTCTCCCAGCATTACTACATCGGACGAACACCTCGAACCCTGGTGAGGACAACAGAGGAGAAGCACACATTTTTAATATTGTTACCTTCAAAAGAAAAGAATTCCAGAGTGAACTGAAGATTTTCTTGTCTAACAAGGTTACAACTACTGAACCTGGATGTCAGTTTACATGTGCATATGCCTGCTTATGTGTCTGTGCATCTATGGGCATGCATAACAGCAAGTGTCAGGTATGCATCACCTGGAAGCGCATGCCCTGCTCCTTGGTTTCCTTGGTTTCGGATGTGCAGGAGGAGGAGGAGCTGTCCAGGGAACTGCTACTGCCTCCTGTAGGACGGAGCTGGCAGCATTTCCCGAACATCTTCACCTGGCCCTCGGTGCTCTAATGGGGTAAAAACAAAAGACTCAATTCACTTATACACACACACACACACACACACACACGCTTATAGAGTTTAACTTAATGATGAAAAAGCACCACTTTTTGCTGCTTCATTTACAGCAATTAAAGATATAAACAAACAACTGAACAACTACAAAGCATACCACATCCATCATTTCATCATTAAAAAAGTGTGTGCCCATTAATGGGGGAACAGCCCGTACACATGGGAAAAGACAAGTCAAGAGGATTTTACTGCAATGGTATTCAGTTCTTATAAACTTAATGAGAGAAACGCACTGGGAGCACAATTCACCTACAAAGAGTCACATTCTCTGTCTAATTTCACCCTAATGCCCTGACATTTGAACAATCCCAAATATAAAAAGCCACTGGCCCGTATCAATTAAACATTTACTAAAAACATCAATGAAGTTGAATTGTTTGAGTCAAAAACCACAGAAACCCAATCCAGAGGCACTCGTGTAAACAGCAAACTAAAAGCAATGTGAGCTCCATCAGCCTGTGTCATGTGCCTTCTTAACTTGGCAGCCTATTCAAGAGGAATGCATTTGGGAGGGTGGGATGTGGAGGGAGGGAGCGAGTGTGTGTGTGCGCGCACTTTAGCTAGGCTCTGGTAATGGCTCACTTGACACCACTGTTGCTTTCAATGTAAGAGAGGAAGAGAAGAGAAGGGAAAATATGAGACAAAAAGAAACAGAATGAGAAGGAAAACAGGCAGAGGAAGCGACATTAGATTTGCTTCATTCTGCTCTTTTAGTGTACATTAGTAAACGCTGTAGACATGTATGCAACTTGCTTTGTACATTGTTTATTACCTCTAATTATTATGAGTGATTTTGTAGCACACACACACACACACACACACGCTAATGAAGCCCAGCTGAGTGTCTGTTTCAGTGTGTACGTGTGCGTCCGCTGCAGTGCAGTGAGAGGTGTGTACACAGAGGCCAGCAGCATGTGACTGCCAGTCATATGACTCTTTCGGGAACTCGTGATCGAGCCGCACTGCAATCATTCCCTCCCTCCCCCTCTCTCCCTCTCCCTTCCTCCACCACTCCCAACTTCATCCCTCTTTAATTCCTGCAGTGTTTTTTTTCCTCCTGGAATACATCCCTTTCTTTCCTGGACCAGATTTGTCTTCTTCTCTAGCACTCTTTTCTCGCATTTTTGTGTAGCACCCCACCCCGTTTTCTTTTATTCATTATTAACTCTTATTCCTCATTCTTTCCGACCCTCTGTGCTTTGCTCTTGAACTCTGTAAAATACATTCCTCTGACTTGACAAAAAAAACAGCCATCATGTGATAGAAGTCACAAAGTAGCTGGCAAAGCCCTAACGATGCAGAATGCACCAAAAATTGACCCCAGCCCCCCCCTAGTCAGTAGAGAAAGACACAGGCCAAAGAGGGAGCCAAAAGATGGGTGAAACAGGCAGGTGAGATGGAGGCAGAAGAGGCAAGGTGAGAGACAAAGACAGACAGGAGGGACAGCGTGCAGAGTGAGAAAACTATGAAGAGAGGTTCAGTATGGCAGGGAGAAAAACTAAAACAAAGAAAGGGCAGAGTTAGAGAGGGGGTAGAGAGAATTTAAAGAGTGAAAGAGGATTAGAAATGGCTGGATAGAGAGAGTAGGAAGAAGGGCAGACAGGTAAAGAAAAAAAGGTAGAGAGTAATTTATAAAAGATTTTAGTGATAATGTAGGAAAGATGGAGCAAACCAGAATAATGTACAGAAGCGGAGGACAGTAATAAAGTAGTAAGACAGTATTAAGAGAGACGGAAAGACAGACAGAGTAGACTGCACATTTAGAGACGGAAGATACAGAATCATAGGATAGTTTAGTGAGGGTGAGACCAGAGCAGGTCAGACAGACAGCGAGTGACATGGCAGTCATGTGAGGATAAAGGAATGCCATGGGCTGTTATTGCTGAGGCTATTATTATTAGAGATAAGAGGACTAGAACAAGCGGTCAGGGTCAGTCAGGGACACACAGCAGCTTTATGAAAATATTATGCTTGTTATTCAAAGACAAAAAAATAAAAAATAAAAATAAAAAAAAGGAAAAAGAGTGGTGACCGTGCATCTTGCTGGGGAAAAAAAAAAAAAAAAAAAAAAAAATCAGCTGGCAGGTGCAATAAAGGAGAGGCCAGACACCCAGAGCTGGCATAATGGACATGTTTGAAATTTGTTGCACACCCACTGATAAAGACTGCTACACTGTAGTGTAACGCTTCTTATCATCATGCCTCACTAACTGAAATGGGTGTGTTGACAATCAAAGCTGAGTCTCATGCACTCATTGACTACACAAATAACCAGTTTGACAAAGAAAATTGATCATAAGACTATTCGCCATCCATTGAGACATAAGAAGTACGGACCTTTTGTTTGAGAAACAGCAGAGAAAATAAAACTTCACATACAGTAGTAACAAGCATTCATTAAGTTTTTCTTAAACAGCTGAATAGAATTTTGAAAACAGTCACATGGCTTCTGTTGCATGTCATGGCTCAGTTCTCTCTGAAGCTCTTTGTTTGTGCCTGTCTCTCCACTCTCTTATCTTTGCTCATCTATTCTGACTGCCTGTAAGCTTTGAAGGTCAAGGGGTTGGCCAACTTTTAAAACCTTTTAAATGCTACCCAAGATTGAATTAAACAAAAACAAAAACACTAACAGTACCTGTGAATGAATAGTTATAATTAATAAGTATAATAACTGGGCAGTTAAGAAAGGAGGAAATCAGGGGAATCTTTCAAAGTTTCAGACTTTTAAATTAGGACCTACAACTACTATACTGCATCAGCTAAGCCCTGATATTACAACAAGACTTGGAACAAACAGTGTCTTTTCGTTACCATCTACAAAACCAAGGAAGGGCTTCCATGCCAACACACACGCACACAAAACAAACTTGTGACTCACGGTGATGGGGGTTTCCTCCGTGCCCCTCTTTTTGGCACTGGAGTCGAAGAGGACATTTCTGCCGCGCCTCTCACAGTCCTGGTACACTATCAGCCTGATCTGACTGGGCTCCAGCTGGGGGATTGGCCAGCTAGATGGAAAGAAGAACGGACAGAGGTGAGAGGGATCAAATGAATTGAAGACAGGTGAAGCAAAGTGACAAAGCAGAAAAGAGGATGGAAAGTCAGAGGGAGCCAAAAAATGATTAGTACAAATAAAATGATTAAGTGGCAGAGATCTGGGAGATGAAACAGAGTGGGAAAAGTGAAGAAACATCTTGCATATTCTTTAAACATTTTTCACACATTTTAAATGTTTCTTCCAGGAAATTTGCACATTAGAGACATTGAGGTCATGCTTCAGTAACAAACAACAAACACAATTATTTACTTTGTCTTAACAACAAAGAATAAAAACTCTTTTTGCTACAGAAAACTTTGAACAACCTCCTACATGGCTTTGGTCAGGGTAGGATCTCCGATATCCAATTGCAGTTCTACTGTTAACTGCAGAATAAAGAACTGTGTATATTAAAAACCTGACTACTTGAGATTTAACAAATCGAAGTCATTATTTTCCCTTGTCAAACCCTGGTGCCTACTTTACCCACAATGCAACTCTACCACTGACAGCTAAGTTAAAGATCTGTATTACGGTGTTATGCTAGTAGTGGCTAATGTAGTAGTCTCGAGCAGAGATGAGGAGCTTAGCTAAAAAAGTTTAATGGTATTTATCAGATTTCTTGCAGCATCATCCACATATGGCTTTATAGTACATGCTTCTCTCAAATATGCAGTGGTACTCAAAGACCAGTACACTGACTCTGACTTCCCTTTAAAGCTGATACTTTGTGTTAATAACAAGGTACCTGCCAGATGTAAATGGCCAGAGAACTGGCTATTTTGTAAGCAGGATTGAAAAAGTAGAAATAATTTACTTGCAAATAAAAAATTTATATATATCTCTCTATATAATATCTTTAAGCGGTCATTCCTCCCAGTGGGCATAGCTGAGACTCCATGCCATTCACCCATCTCATATCTCAACCAGTAGGGAGCAACAAAGATATGCCAAGGCCACCTACTACCCACTCCACAACTTAGCTGACTTTATCCAATATAGCAAAGATATGTAATGCAATATTACCCACTAACCCTGGAAATATTTGCCTATGCTTAAACATAATTTGTTTGCAGGCCTCCTGCTTTACACTCATACAGTTACACATTCAGTCACACAGTACTTTGGCTCAAGGCAATGAGCCTTATTCTACAGAGTGAAAAGCCCCTGCATCATCCATTGTCTGTCCAAAAGCTGTTCTCAACAATAATACATTTTTAAAATAGACTACTAGAGGATTTCTTTAACTAACTTATATTATCAGCTTCTTACTATGGGCAATGGGATCCTACACGAGCACCCAGTTTTCTGACAAAGTTCAGGTTTAAAGAGATTTCTGTATTTGTGCGTTTTATTTTTGCTCTTCTCACTAGTTTGAAGTGAGCAGGGCTCAGGTGGAAAAAGGAGAGGTCACTGCTCTTGATGCAACTTCAGTTGAGTCATTAGTTGTGTTTCTGTCAGTGTTTTTTTTTATGCGCATTTTGGAGTATCAAATTAGAGAAGGTTGATGGAAACAGCAAAATTCTAAAAATCCTTTTCTTTAGTTTTTGTCTTTTTCGAAAAATAGTTAACTTGCTGAATGGGAGATGGAAAAACCTTTGCTGAATAAGTTCTGATGTAGCGAACATTTATCTCACATGCCTGATCAGCTGTTTCCGCTGTCGGCATCTTCCGGGATATTTCCATAATGCACGGAATCATGGCTGTTAGCAAACTGCCCACTTGTAACACATTTCTGAAGACATCTCTCCATTTTTCCTAGATTTCCCGGTTCTGTTTCTGGTTTGCAACCTCTACTTCTTGTTTATTAGAGCCATGTGCAACGTCAACTTCTGACATAACTATGCTTTGTGTAGCCTGGATTATTTGCTCCAAACCAGCTGATGGAAATGTGCCGAATTTGCATTTTCTTTTTTGCAACATTTCAAAAATTCGCTTAAAATGTGCTTGACAATTAGATGGAAACATAGCTATTGTAAAAAAAAAAATTATACAATTTATAGTTATCAGGAAACACTGTTCAACAGTAAAGCTGTTTCTACTTGCAGCCTTGCAGCCAGTGGCTGTTACTAGGTAAGCTGTGATAGTTCACAGGACTCTGGCAATCCCCTCTGCTTCTGGGGAAACTCTGTCCCCTGGTTGATTTAGTAGGAGCTATAAAAGTTGACAGGAGATTGAACCGACAGATAGAGAGTCCAGGATTCCTGTCTGATTTGACGGAGAGATGGGTCGGGCAAATAGACACAGGGCTCAACCTAAATATAGCCTTTTTTATTGGAGAGCAGGGAGTGTCCCTAAACACAAGTGTTTATAGTAAATGGGTTGATGGGGAGTGGTGGAAAAGGAACAGTTAAGTCCATCTCACTTGCCAACAAAATAGCACACACAAGCTCACATTCAAAAAAAGCATTTCAATTGTTGGTCAGTGTGCCTTGACAGGGCAGGGAATACCTTTGTGTTGGTGTGTGTTTCTGTGTGTATGACAGAGAGAAAGTTTATGTGTACATTGCCATGCATGTGAGCTACTGTTTACCAAACACTGGTGTCAAACTATGACCAGCATTCTTGGAGGCAAAAGGATTCAGTCTTGCAGGGGAGCAGGGAGTCGTGTGCTGGCAGCCTGCTGCAGTGTTAAGTTGTCGAATCAAAGGCATTTATCAGATGGGTCCTGGAGGCAATCATACAAGAGTAACTTGTTTGGGGACTCATAGGAAAAATTGTACAATGGACGGCCTCACTTTTTCTGCATGGAAACATCTACAGCATTCAATCCAAAGAGAGGGGAATAACAAAGAGCCACCACTGTGAGAAATCTCCAATGGTCTCTTGCTATAGCTGCAACATTCAAATTTGTCCAAACATGGGGTTTTACATTTAATTGTAACTGGGTACACAAGGTGATGGTGACAAGCAGACAGTAGTCCATAATTAATTTTAGACCAGTACAGGGATGTGCTTGCAAATTATTGAATCACTCAGCATAGTTCATCCAACCAGTGTTTGAGAAAGTTGAACATTACTAAGATTAGTGAATGAGTGAGTGAGGTTTTTGCAAGGATCTTTTCCAAACGAAGATGTTTTTGCAGTGGAACATGATGTGTAGACCAGGATCTCTCTGCAGCTTGCCTATATCTAATTTAAAATGGCATTTTGACACATTTTGCCTTTAACAAATATTGCACCTCCCGCAATTTCGATAAGAATTTCAATTAAGTGTTCAGCCCTAATTAAGATACTACCTGACTGGTGAATGGCTGTTCTGTTGTCATTCTTCAGCTCTTTTGTAAGACAAGAAAAACAGTTAATGGAAGTGAATGTTTGATCCCTTTCCAAAAAAACAAAAACATTTTGTCCTTCTGGCTCCTAAATGAGGGGAGGCCCAACCTCTTACCCAGTCTGAATGCTAAATGGATGACGTAATGCCTGCCTGGCCTACTTAATGAGCTCAAATTGCATTGTACGGGGCTGGATCGTTGTTCAGCTCAGAGTCACATTCAAAAACAGCTTTATTGCCAAGTAGTTTTTAAGCGAATTTGGAATTTGCTTTGGTACCTAGGTGCCAGACATGAAGATGTACAAGTCAAGTTATAAAAGATTCAATCTATGTGCAGTGTGGTAGTTACTTGCATGCGCAGTTTTGTCGGACCTGTCATGAGATTATACATCAGGCGGTCCTTCCGGGCTGTCACATGCCTCCTTGCAATTGGACTACTGCTGTTCATGAGTAGTTTATTTATAAATTTGACATTGCTGTTTTTCCAGGTGTTCAGCTTTTGTTCATCATTGTATGTTTTGGTTGACACTACATTCTTCCAATGAGAAAAAAATCCTTGAGTAATAATCTCTCAAAGGCCCTTTTTGCAACTACCATTAACTAATTTAACTTTTTAAAACAAAACATGACGTTGTTCGCAAGTTACATGATCCTCTTCACTTTCTGGCCAAATACGGGTGCTACAATTATAAAAATAAGATAACGCGTTGTTTTCAGATCACCCGAGAAGAGATTTGCATAATTTGACACCAAGTTCACTGCTCCCTTTGTTTTAACAGAGGGAAAACACAGAATGAGAGATGCGAGGAAGGAATAAACACGGGAAAGAAAGTTACAACGACGGCAAAGAAAAGACAGAGCAACAGCAAACAGAGAAAAATATTTCCTAAAGTGAGGAAAAGACAAAAGAGCCAAAATAAAGACAACATGGGCAGGGGTGAAACAGAGACAAAGAACAGAAGCAGAGAACAACAAAATAGGAATGTTAATGGAGAAAAGGCGGCTCAAAATTGAAGGTTGATAGAGTGGAAACCAGAATTAAGCTTTAGAAAATGAGAGGAAAGGTCATAGAAGACAGAAATGCAAAAACATCTGAGATAGACTGAAAGGCATTTGAAAGAAAGACGAGGCAGAGTGAGAGCAAAAAGGAGGAAGGAGGAAGTATTCCAACAGTGAGCTTGTGACAGTCACAACGCTGACAGAAGTGAGGAGAGTCATTCATAAAACCAGCACATGACTTCATGACTGTTACATGCTTGTACTGTGTTGACATCAATTGTCTGAAGCAAAAATAACTCCTGAACGTCTCACATAGACACATACAGGTACTGATTTCCTTGAACAACTTGTTGATCTTAAAAGAAAAGCCCTGGCAACAGTTTTATTTAGGTCACATTACATAATGCCAAGAAGACAACAAGGAGGGCCTTAACTTTTATTTCTGAAATGAATCACATTCTTCCTTAAAAAAAAAATTATCAAATCTGACATCAGTTATGTTAAACAGACTCTCTGAACTCCATCCTAAAAATATACACACATACATATACACACACATACATACAAGTTTTTCTTATCCAAAAAATAAACAAGGTGTGCTTACCACAAACCCATTAACCCTGTCACATAACAATGACCTCAAATGATAGAATCAATCTTTGCAATCTCAAACTGCCAAGTGTTGAGTGACCTGTCACAGACACAGGTTGCAAACACAGAGGACAAAACTTGAAAAGAAACACAAACATTGTTCTCAAACCTCCTTTGACCGACAATACCATGCCCACTTCGGTGCACATATGCCTGGTTAAATATTACCGACTCCTACCTGGGCATCGTTGCGAGTCTGCCAGTCTTTCCCCAGCCCTCTCCCTCTCTCTATTCCTCTCTCTTCTCTTCTCTCCTCTTCTCTCCTCTCCTCTCTCAGCCAAAGCAGGGTCTAAGAATAGCGGTGAACTAAATTCACACAACAACATGAGACTGTCAGGTGATCGCAGGAGCACTGTGTGTGCTGGACAGGGCAGAGGCAGTAGCGAGCCCGGACCGCTGACTGCCAGAAAGCACTGTGACAAGAGAGTGACAGTGGGCATTTGTTTGTGTGTTGTTTCTTAATCCCACTCTTTTGGTTCCTCTCTCCCTTCTGTTCCCGCTCCTTGACAATGTATTTGTCCTCTTAATAAAGAAGCCTTAGAAGAAAGAGCAGGGAAACATATAGCTCATACTGTACAAGTGAAAGCTTCCCAGAAGTTAATTCCTCTTTAAATCTAACTTTACAAAAAAATGGATAGTGGTTAGTTTTGTGGCATATGGCAGCTTATTGAAGTCTTTAGTATGAAAGTGAGCAGGAAACCACTCACGAGAACTGAACTTTTGCTGTCATGAATAGGCAGAATAGGCATTTTCACTCCTTTTGAAATACTATGTAGTGATACTAAGAGCTGAGAGCTGGCTAAGTGGATCTATTTTTTATTTTTTTTTTAAATACCACAGCAAAACATTCCTCTCTCCAGTACCCTTTCATTTAGGGTAACGAGACGTGTATCATAAATTTGTGTCTGACATATTTGAACATAATAAATGATAAAAATTTCATCTGTCCAGGCTTAATAAATATCACTGGGACTAAAGCAAACTATAAGAATCCTTTAAGATCAAAATCAAACAAAATGTCTTCATCTAATTCTATCAATTAATTGCCAAATGTAGCTGATATACTATACTGTAAGTGCAGCTATTTTCTGGCCTTTAGTTGATGCCATTTTCCAGAAAGCTTATGCACTTTCACAATTAACACCCACAACACCTTTCAACATTCATGTGCCTAAAGAATTTTCTTCTACCATAAAAGTGCTACATATGTTGATAATCAATGATTCCTGGAGAAATAATTTTATCTGACAGTGACACAAAGTCTGGGGGGCAAAAGCAGTCACAGCTGCTCCTGGCCAAGGTGTAGCCTGATAAAGGTCACAACAACACACAGTGAGTCTGACATCAGCCTACTTAGACCTCAAAGAGCCCTCGCTCTTTCTCCACTGCCACTGGAACGTCTGTGCCAGTGTGTGAGTGTGTTGTGTTTGTGGCAGTGTTTTTCAGGGACAGAGAGACAGTTACATAAATATCCCCTCAGTCCAGGCTGTGTGATGTTCTTCCGGCTGTGTGTGCAACAGAGGTTTCTGTCAGGTCCAGCAGCTTGTCCTCCAGCCACGACACTTTAAAGACATTTCTACTGCAACCTAAAAAAAGATCTGGACTGCACACCAAATATATAAACAACTCCATCACTGCAGTAAGAAACCAATCATCTAGCGTTCCCACTGACATGCTTTTGTGGGGTATCTGGATGTTGACATTTAACTTGTAAAGTCTTGTACCTGCTTAGAATAGTTAGGGTTTCACTGCTGGCTCTGGCGCTGTGTAAGTGGTATGACTCTGCTTGTTTTACACTAGAGACCTTCTTCTGTTGAAATGTAGTTTATTGTGAAAATGCTAATCCAGCAGATATTGAACAGACAGACAGCATTAAGGGGACACCATATGACAAAGTTCAAGAGTGAAAACTAAAACCACTGACACTGGTGACACTGAGCACAAAACATGCATGTGTGATATCTAGCGAGATGATGCAAGGCTAGTTTTTCATAAAGGCAGCCTGAGCTTGAGGTGATGACTGCGGAGGTGACCTTTCCTGAGAGAACTGCACGGCAATACTGTCAAACCGATAGCTCAACACTCTTAAACTGAGTGCAAGGCAATTGTGTATTTAGCTCCATGTCTCACATCAGTCCCTGCACCTTTTCAAACTGCCTGATGTAACACAGGTTTAATACACATGTCTGAGTCCAGGCACTGTTAACTGCAAGCTGTAGCTCATTCTATGCGGTCATGCTACTTTCCCATGATGGAAGTGCACTACTGCTAGATACGCATCACTGTAGTGACAAAGAAGAACAGTGATCACATCTAATCTTTTAGATATCTCTAGCCTCATAAGGGCACCTTCTGCACGTACAAATTACATAGATACATAGATGCAAGGTCTGCTTGCTTGTCAAATTTGAAGCCTTCCTTGTAGAGATTAGTGAAATGCAATAGCATTAAACCCTAATCGAGGGAACACGCTTTTGCTGCTGGACAGGCCAAGTCCCAAATTCTACATAGTGAAACACAATACAGGATATACCTCTTGCCACACAGACACAAGCACTGCACTTCCCTGAAATAACAACCGTTTTGCTCTGAGTAACTTCTAGTAAACAGCAACTCCTTTTAGGAGGTGGCCCACATGGCCTGAAAGCACCTGACTACCTGCATACCTGCTGGTTCCATTAAGGACTTCTGCATTCCAGCAATCACATGTTTTTCAGTGGGTAAAGATGCTGCAACGCCCAGAGGTGACTGCACATTCAAGCATCAACTGGTTGACTGAGGGGACTCATCTAGCCAGAGGCAGGTATCAGCTAGAACGACTGCCAATACCACGGTAAAAAAAACAAAACAATATATCCCATGTACACTCTTATTAAAAACATTTCAACATTACAGAAAACAACTAACCACTGTGAAAGTTATGTGAGGCTGTCCAGGACAGATGAGAGTTGATTTACTGTCAATTCATAAAGGAGCAAGGTATTGAAATTCCAAACTATCTTTCATGTGTTGGATCTCCGTCACTATAATTTATTTTCCATAAGTAACATAATGACAGAATGTATGACTATTTTGGTCAAAGGTTTCATATGATTTCTGTAATACTCAATATCATAGAGATGCTAGGTAAATAAGTAAGAACTAAGATCAGCATTAACACTATTTAAAAAAATAAAATTGTGAAAAGTGTAGGTTTGGAGAATAAAATAATAATTAGTGCAAAATATTTTTTTCAGTAACAATGTAACAAATGTTCTATGAATATTCAATAAATGTTTGATTTCATTCACTTGAATCATACATAAATTAGGACTTTTTTTTTATTAAGATGTTTATTTTGTTGAGGAAAAAGGACTTAAAAAAGCTGTTACTTTTACTCATGCATATTTTTTCCATTTTATCATAATTGTTTTGAATGTTCTACCTCAGATTTGTTAAGTGATTAAGTGACTGTGACCACAGTTAACCATCAGGTTTCTTCAACTTTCACTCAGGAGCAAAAATAAGCCTTTAAACTCAAAAGAAATAACAATTTGATACTTATTGTTATAATTATCAATATCAAAAGATATCCAGCCCTAGAAAAGTGTGTTCATCCTTTGGGGAGAAAGTTTTTGCAGTTGCTCCCTGAATAGTGTCCTTTACAGGTCCTGGTCAGAGCTAAATTTACAAATTCTGTTTGTCTTTACACTGTACTTATATGTACGGTCTAGTGGCTATGTGTACACTATGGCTCACTCCTGTCACAACTTCTGAATCAGCAACGCATGACAGAAAGGGAGTGATCAGGGTAATGAGCGTATGACTGTGTCTCTCAGAGAATCACATGAATGTACTGTCAATTTTGCTTTGAGGGTGAAAAGCAGATTTGCCTCCAAAATTTGACAACGGTATTACACATTTAAAAAACTTTTCTTTCCTCTTTGCTCCATTTAGTAATCAAAGGGACAGAAAGTGTCATATAATAGACATGATTAATTGCTCCGCCTTAAAGCAAAGTGATTATCCTGTCAGACAGCACATCCTGCCTCTGTCAAACCACCTTCCCCTCTGTCATTTCTCTCTCCATCTTTCTCATCTAGGAGGCTGAAAGTAGGCTAATTAGCTGATGTGACTTTTTTGTTTGACTTTGAGGGTCCCAACAGATGAACGAATCACACTGCTGGTTATCTGTGGAGGTTCAATGTCACATCACAGTGTCTGCCCTGTGCTGATAAGAGTTTTGTGATTTCCAAAAAAAAAAAGGAAGTCCAATGCACCTCACCCTGCTCAAATAAAAAAAAAATTAATAAATCAATGGACACTTAAACATTGCAGCAAAATCTGGGATAAAAATTAAGACTACATCATCTCGAATGTTCCCTGTAAATTAAAAAACTATGGTATATCTAAGGAGAAAAAAACTGCAATGCAGCCACTTCAACGGGAAATGGTCATGGAGAGAAATACAGACAACAAATGCTGAAAACAAAACAGGTACCCTTGAGGCTCATCTTAGGAAAAGGCATTTTCAAATTATGGTCTTGTATGTTTCGTTTATATGTCCGTGGACCCATTTGTCCTTTGAGTTTTTAAATTGAGTTTTAACATAGGGCTGGACAATAAAATAATAACAATATTTATTGTGATATATTTTTTTCTTCAATAACAAATGCTCAATAAATGTTTGATTTTATTAACTTGAATCATATTCGATTAAGGACTTTTATTTAGATGTTTATTTTGTTGAGGAAAAAGGAATGACAAAAGCTTTTACTTCATTTTACTCATGCATAATTGTTGAATGAATTGAATGTTCTACCTCAGATTTGAGAATCTGTTTGGCTTCAAGTGTTGACCATAGTTTTTTAACCACAATTAACCATCAAGTTTCTTCAAATTTCAGTCAGAAGCAAAAATAAGCCTTTAAATTTGAAAGAATTAACAATTTGAAACATATAAGGATAATTATTAACATCGAAAGATATGAAACTTTCTATTGTGGTAACATTTTTGACCATATTGTCTGGGTACATGATGCTCACACCCATTTGTGTGAATAGCTAAATATCGCACATGTGTTAAGAACCAAAGTGCTATTCACTTTGGTTTCAATCCAGAGTATACAGTATACCCAACTCCTGACATTGCTTCTAGGGTGACAAAGTCTGCAGTCCGTAGTATGTTTGACACTGTATCTTCTTGTGAAGTCCTGCTGCCCTTGTATCATGTATCAGCATTAGCTGGGAAACTGGAAACTGATCACCAGCAAACACTCTGATTATTGTGATTCTCGGAACAGTGGAAGCTGCATAAAGTTGTCAACAAAACACAGATTTACCATTAAATTTGCTTGGCGAGTTCTCAAATGTTTACAGTTTGTCATGTGTTTGTATGGTCATATGTCAGTTTACTATAATCTGCAAAGAACTAACAACCAACCAATCATCAATAACAACCCAAGAGGAACACAACATCCTGCAGTGTTTGTAACGTGGGCAGCACTGGAATTGATGTCCTCACGATATACAAGGACATGCATGTCTAACTAGATGTTAAGCCTAAATACTAGAACTCACCACAATGCTACAGCGTGCGTGCGTAGCTTTTACTTAAAACTATATCTTTACCATGACCCTGCAGTTCTGAGAAGCCTGTGTGTGGTCACTTAAAATAGCCCTGATAGGAGCCTGACGACAGCCGCAGTCTTTACAGAACTTTGGCAGGCCTGCAGCATTCACACACAGAAGGAAGCAGCTTTGCAATGCCAAGCTATAATATGTGCACAAATCCATGATGCCAACATGCCTTTAACGTGCACAAGCAACAAAAAGTGTGAGACAAGCAGACACACACCTCTCTCTACTTATCCAGCTCATAGCTCTATGCCAGGCACTGAGAATGCAGCCATGTGATGGTCCCACAAACATGACAGCCTAAGATTGATGAACGCCTCACATGACACACTTGACTAATGAAAGTACACAGTGGAGGAACGACGCCACGCCAATCAGGAACCTGAGACACTACACTGAAAGCGTCAAGGAAAAAGTGTCACTCTAAAGAAAACTGAAGTGGTGTAAAATTTTGCAAAATAATACATTTTCACAGAGGGAGGAGGATTCTGAGATATGTTCTACCCAGAGGTATGCAAAGTCAAATGTTTTTCCTAACATTAAGTGTGAAATATTCATATACAAGTGAATCGGTATTACCTTATTGGTATAAAACCTCAGAAAAAAATACTTAGCTTTCACTTTTTACAAACACATCTTATTTGGTTATTGAGGTGTGTGTAAAAACAAATAGGCACGCCCTTCCCATGCTCTCTCGCTTACACACACTCCCTCCTTTTTGTGCCTCAGCACAAACACAGCTATATTGAGCTGTATGGCCGGGGTCAAAAGGAAGTTTCCTCAGCGGGCAGCAGTGGCAGGGGGCAGTCTGGCCGTGGGGGGAGGACAAAGTTATTGGCTGACGATCAGGCCTCTGACTGGCTAAAGGACGAGCCAGAAGCTCTCAGTGTAATGTACAGTATGCTGTCCCTTGTCAGGTGCTGCAGCCAGAGAAACAGGAGAGGCTTTTTAGGCTTTCCTCCCAGGGTCAGCCAACCTGCTGCCCTCCGTGGTATTCTGGAGGGTGCAGTGCTGTGTTGTGACAGCGCTTTGGGGGATGCGTTATGCAGGGCAACAAGGGTTGTAAAACAGCAAAACTTTTTTGTTTATCACTTGCGAGGCTTTTGCTGGAGTAGAACCCAGTTAGAGACAGTTTAAACATTATAAAGCCCAACCCTTTTTGGGGGCTGATGCCTATAATGATATTTGGATGTTAAAATAAAAAACAAGCAAAAACACACATACATCAGTGCATTACTCCACAAAAATACCAAAAGTAATAAAATACTAAATGCACTAAACAAATTTAATATGCTAATAGTAATAGTTTGTTATTGTGATTATCTTAAACCCACACCATCTCCGATCCATTAGTGACAAGTAAAGATTAGTTTATCCTATGGGCCCTTCTCATATATTGGTCTAGCTTTTAGATCTAGTCAGTAACATCGAGCTTGAGATTCTAGGAGAGATCTAGGTCAGATTTGGTTAAAATGTGATGGGGGTTTTCAATACTGTCCAGTAATAAAAGCTTATGGGAGCTCTCACTCCAGTGTGCGGTTACTTTTCTATTATTTTTATTATGGACACCATTATTCTGGGAGAACCTGACAGGGGTGTTCCAAGTGAGTACCTTCAAAGCCTTATTACCCAGCCAGCCTGATTCATAATATCAGCTCTCTTATATAAGCAGCCCTGAGTGCAAACAAATACAAGTCAGGAAGGTCAGCTGCAGTTTTTAAAAAATTCACTCTCAGCTGAAGATCAGAATATTGTGAACGTCATCACCTCCACAGTCCAACTCTGTCAGTTGTCTCCAGTCATAGCTTATCCACTCCTCTCTTTATTCTACCCTATTCCTGCTCTCACCCCAGTGTCCTCACACATCCATCTCCCCGTCTCCTTGCTTTCGTCTTCTCACAGTTCTGCCCTCTTCAGGGCAATTCATGCTTGATGAATGGGGAGCTCATGCCAGAGGTATGAAGAGCACAGCTGACCACTGAGTTAACAGAAACGCCTGCTGTCTGCCTGTTTGCTTTGGGATTGAAGCCAGCCAGCCAACCACACACAGCATTTATATCACTGGGCGCAGGGCACCTTTATGGCCATGGAACGTGCGCTGGCACAGACATCGGCCAAAGTGCAACTAGCACCACAAGGTGGTGAGCTTTCTGGTCCACTGGTAAATATATCCACCATGGGTGACAGGCTCAGAGCAACATTTTCCAATCCAAGTGTAAGAATCTAAAAAGAGTACTTTCACCTCGGTGGTACTCCTGACCCTGACATGAATGTTAGGGCTTCGACTAACAATTATTTTCATTATCAATTCAACTGTCAATCATTTTCTCCAGCTGTTTGCTCCAAAAATGTCAATCATTGTTTCCCAAAGACCAAGATGACATCCTCAAATGTATCTTTTTCTCCACAACCCAAAGATAATCAGTTTACTGTCATAGAGGATTAAATAACCTAGAAAATATTCACATCTGAGAAGCTCAAATCAGTGGATGTAGACATTTTTTCTTTAAAAATAAAATGACTCAAAGCCATTCATTGACTGCCAAAATAGTTGGATTAATTTAATAATGGACAAATAATCAATTAATTGACTAATTTTTGCAGTTCTAATGAACATATGTAGAGAAACTGCAAATCAAATCAGAGTGTGTAGAGTATTCTTACTAGCCAGCTCACTGATGCATTGCTCAGTCAGGCGAAATTTAGCCTTAACTAGTAGCCTACTGCTTGTGGTGACATTACCCGCCTTGCGTTACCTGCACGAAATTATATTCTGAGCGAAATTAAAAATAAACAATTCAAGAAAATTCTTCACCTCTACTTTCATTGCATTACCAATTTAAAAACAGCAGCTCCTTCTGCGACGGATTCTCAATATCGCGCTAAGGATGTAACCATAGACCATGTATGGATGTAACGTGTCACTGCAATCGTAAGTGATAAAGATTTTGCGCGATGCATCAATGTGATCACGCAGGCCTGGCATGAACGCTTGAAGGATAATCAAAGAGCAGAAGTTATAGCCGTTCCTCCGCTTTAGTGGATTAAGACACCTGCAACTAGTGCCGTGTTAAGTACCAAAATCAGGATCTTGCATTTGCTGTAAGCATCACTAGTGCAAACTAGATAAATGGCGGTTTTTGTCTATTTTACACCAGTGCCATGTTCAATATTTAATCAGGACATACTATCTTTAGTTTGTGCAAGGCATCACTCGTTTAAACTAGACATATGATGGTATTTCAATAAAACAAAAAACATCCGTATCCGCCGCAAACAATGGCGATTATCGGAACATTTTAAACACTGTGCATCCCCAGCCAATGTATCTGTCTACGGACACTGAAGCCCGGTTTGCCGTGGATCTGTGTTTATCAGTGGCTGACTGAAGTGACCACATGTGCTCCAACACAGAGCACACAGTGTCCTCCCCTGCTGTCTGACGGCACTGACGAAGAAGAGTGCAGTACCGTCGCAGGGATGAGAGAAAGCCAGCCGTACTTTGCTCCAAGTTGCAGTAGGTATAACAGCTCAAGATAAGCGACAAAGGAGTGTGACTGTACTGTCACGGCTGCCTCCTTGTTTTCTTGCAACCATGCGGGCGTAACGTTAACCGTTGTCGCCGAAGAAACACAAAGGGGGACACGAGGGAGACAAAGGAGAGCGCAGGACACTGCTTCTGCAACTTCTAAGCGATTATGCCTATACTAGTTATACCGCACTTTAAAGGGGGATATATCGTTTATCAATGTATTACTTTGTTATAACCCACAAGCGGCCTGTGATATAAGTGTACACGATCAAAAAGTGCAAGCTAATGAGACAAGCTGAGTCCCAACAGGAGACAGCGTGTGCAGCAGAACCCGCTATCGTCTGGTAGCTAGCATTAGCATGTTAGCTAACCTCACCAACAGGCACTGCACGTATCCCGCGTCTCCCTGCGCTACGCTACATCCACTTCAAATTAACAAAACTACACCACGTTCATTTGTGAAGTGCCTGCGAGTTAAAAAATATATTCACCAGGCCAAAAACTCTGTCATGCTTCCAGACGCCGTAGCGAAAAGACATAAACAAGGTTAGCTAATACACGTACGTTACCCCACAAACCAGAAACATAAATGCACGCACACACACACACAAAAAAGCTACCTGAAAGCTGGGTGCTCTTTGCCACATCTCGGGGGCGGCGACGACAATGCATTTCTCTTGTTAAAAAGTTTCTGGAAGAGAGTCGGAGGCATTTTGTACCAAAATAAAGTCCGTACAAAATGTCTCTTCTTTTCAAATCCAAGAACAAATCTTGTTCCTTGTAACTGTCTCCATGGGTGTCACAGTCATATGACAGGCATTAGTCACGGGAGCTGCTTGGTAACGCACTACATTTTTCTGATTGGCCGTCCGGACGCTGCTGCTACTACAAAATACCTGATTGGTTTGTATTTTTGGCCCGGTACCACGTGGTCAGTGGATTCGCTGTGTTGATGTTTTGTCGGGAATCGTGACAGCATGAAATTTATTAACAGAAATCCTACAAGTGCAACTGCTGAGCTGCTTGCAAGACATAGTCAAAGATCCTTAAAAGGCCAATAAATGTAAAAGACAGAACTGTGCTAAACAAAAGAGGGGTATACAACAAGAATGATTTTATTATTTATTGAACATTCATTTCATATTCTTTCAGACGATCAAAACATCTGCAAAGACAGACAAGTCACAAATATAGAGAACATTTCAACTTTATGTTTAGCTTACATTAAACATTTAGACTCTGCTGTTATTGCATTGACACACATGGCACTAACGCACATGCCAAAAGAGTAAATAAAAATACAGATAGAGAAACACAACATGTATATTGCAACTGGAGAAGAGAAAAGATGGCTATTTAAGAAAAGACGGCTATTTAAGAAAAAACAGGTCTGACATCTAGTGGTCAGTTTGCACCAGACACTTAAAGGAAATCAGGTTGGTTTGAATGCTCACGGTGTGTTAAAAAAGTATAGTGAAACCTCCATTGTCATAAACAGATGTATTCAAAAGGACCAATTAACAGCTAACAGCCATCTGACCATATCAACTCATAGGCCTACTCCACAGTTTGTACAGTAGGCTATGTAATAAAAAAAATAAAAATAGGAGCCATGTTGAGACACAGTAGAAGTTGGAAGGTCACTTTCACTAAGTTTGCAGAGTTTATGGTGTGTAGGCACCTACATTTATTCATACATTCACCTACAGTGTGGCATTTGAATTATTCTTTTTTAAAACATATTCAAACGCTAATTAAAGTGCATAACATTTCATTTTCCATATTAGACAATCAGACAGTCTAATCCCCTTCTTGTTTTTGAAGTACACCAGGACTACTTTTTTGTTTGTTTGTTTGTTTTTTTACACAGGGGTTTTCACATGCAGACCTCTTTAATCTAGATTTTGGAATAAAGCCCGAATCTTTACACACAATATTTTGGCCTCAGAGGTCACAGGACAGTTGGTTTTGTGTGCTTCGCAGCTGTAAGGGGAAATAAAGGAGCACTTCTGAGTTTGACACACCTTTCTCTCATCCTCTGAAAGAAAGCATTCTGGTCACTGTTGGTGACAAAGTCAAAGAAATTGGCTTTCTCCGGACTACTTTTTACAGGCCTTTCCAGCAGAACCTTCAGTTGTAATGCCTCTTCTTTAGAACTGATCATACCTGTTCTGCATGTGTCTGCATCAGGCATAATCTGCTCAGCTGGGCTGGACGTTTGGACCGGCTCTCTGCTGTCGTCAATAGTTAGGCCTACTCTGGCGGCCGGGTTGCATTTTCCTTTAAAGGTCTCAGCAATGATAGGGCTTTTGAACCATACCTTCTTCTTGCACAAAATGGGCCTTCGGTTGGTGACCTGAGGGACCCAAACTTATTTGACCATCTCCATAATCCCTCTTTCTTTTGATTTAAACACAAAATATACACATCATATTTTAGATTACAAGATAACCAGGTGCCATTCTTACTTTTGGCGGGGTTTTCCACTTGAAGGGTTTGTCTGCAGATTGAAGATGTGAAAATGCAAAATTATACATTAGAAATAAGATTAACTGAAAAGTCTTTCATGCAAAATACTCAGGAAAACGAATGATTCACATTAAGATTATTTACCTGATTTAAATGAGTCCATAGGTATTTTGGTCTTAGCTTCAGGCCCTCTGTTCAAAGAGAAAAGACAGTGACTGAACCAGTTTTGGTCAAAAAGATGATAAGAATGCAGCTACACCCGATCTTTCTGGGACCCCCCAAGTCATCATCACTCAATATATCATCAGAAATGTGTAAAATGACTCTTACCAAAGGGTGCGTGTTAGGTGACCTTTCCGAAAACAGACAAACTCACCTGATCTCGCAGTTCTTTTCAGCAAGAATTGCAGAGGCATCTGCAGACAGAGGTTTTATCAGACAATTGTCCACTGTTTAAGACACACACTAACACTTGGACATCAACATATATAACTTTCATAAATACAACACGTTTTAAAAAAATTTTAAAAGGGATTTTAACAATTGAGAAAGGCCTAAGCATCATGAAACTGACCTCAAAATATACTGTAAATAGCACTGCAAACTTTTAAATTTTTAAGATTATTTTATCATGTGTATGCCTCAGAATCAACCTTAAGCTGCAACTTCTAATATGTTTAATGTTATGATCAAAAGCCCATTACAATTAATATTCTTGAATAATTATCCTATACATCTAAATTTTTTTATTAAAGAGTTTGAAATCGTAATGCCATTATGACAAGCAGTATTATACCTTAAATGACTCCAATAATAAACCTTGAAATTATTTTAACTTCAAATAATTACTGGATGGGGTCCAAATATCTCACAAAATAAAAAATTTCTTACCACACTAAGCTACAAGACATGTGTGTGGGGACTTTTCTCACAGTATTACCGATGATGGTGGAAAGGTTGGGGGGATGATACATGTGGATGTTCTCAGCGTGGCTCCCATCCAGCAAGGTGGAGTTCTTAATGTCAAGATGGAGACCCAGCAGCTTATCCTTAATGGGGAAAGTCAGTGTTTCCACTGTGAGGAGAAGAAATTGAAAGAAAAACAGACTAGAATGACTTTATATTCTGGGTGTGGAAATACAAGGATGCTCACACACACACACACACCATAGCTCTCTCTTCTGAAGATCTCTGGGGAGGGAAGACTGCTGGAGTCCATAGAAGCAGAGGAGTAACAGTCTTCCTCTGAGCTTAAAGTTTCGTCTGACTCCATGCTAGAAGATGTGATGCTTTCTGGAGTCACTGCTAAGTTTTGCTCTTCTTCGTTAACTAGTATTTCACCACCTTTAAAAGCCTCTGCATCGGGAGCCACCTTAATTGTTGGGTTACCTGCTGGTGACCCTTGGTAGCCATTTACTTTCGCATTAGCTGGTGCGGCAGGCGAGGCGGCTTTGCCTCTGGGATTTTCAGCAAATCCAGGGCTGCTGGAGCGTAGCACAGATTTGCGGGGGACAGGCTTAACGCCAGTCTGTGTGTACAAAGGATAAGCATGGAAAGCATGAGGAGAGAGTCAAACAAACAAACAAAAAAAAAAACGTATGAGAAACCTTGGCAAACAACTTGAAATTCAAATTATAGTGTCCCAGAAAGACAACGGGAGCGGTGTGAAATCAAGGAACAGGATAAAGAGAGTGATACTCACTTACTTCATCCTGTGCATTCCTTAGGGAACGCCGTTTATGCATGTCAATGTTATTATTATGAAAAAGTATAGCCTAGCTATTAGATTTTGTTATACATAGCCTACATATAGGCCTAAATATCTATTTACTTATCAGAATACCCACCATGGTTAGTTTGACAGTGGGGACATTCTCACCCTCCACTTCAGGTTCCTCTGGAATTGCTTCATAATGCTTGTTGGGCATAATTCTCTTGCACTCTGAAAGTTTTGAAGGAGGAATGTGAAGGATTGTCTCTAGAAGCAGCTAATGAAATTACTTGCATTTAGCGGGAAGCACATTCATATTTATTAGATAAATTCCTCCTAAAGCACAGGCCAGGCCTACAGTTGAAGTAGGTTAAAAGTTATTAAAAACTACAATTAGAAACACAACTGAATGGTAAAAAGCAATTGATCATCCATTTTCCAATGAAATAAGCCTAATGTTACCTGAATTTCAAAGGGTAAATGGGCACATAAGCTCAAACTTAAAGTGAGCAGAACCAAAGTTATGGTGCATGATATGTTCTACTGATCTTCTATAAACAAAAATAAGCAACCTCTCTATCAGTGCTAAAGATGATGGGTGTGTTTGGATGTGTATTTCTTACTGTCTCGTCTGCACAGCGCAGTTTTTACTGGTGTATCTCGTTTGTTAGGTAGTCCATTGTCACGACTGACTTTAACTCGGCACTTGTATCTGCCCATTTCCGAATGAAATTCACCTCCACGTTAGGGTCGATGATCAGGTAGTGCAAAACTGTCGCTATCCCAACGTTAGAAGAAGTGTTGCTAATACGTTAACCCAATTGTAAGCTGTTATTTCGTAAAGACTGAGTGAGTAACGGTAAAAAAAGAAAGTCCGACCAGATGCTAAAAATACGTCAGCTTTTCCTCTCTGTTCTCTGTGGTGCTTAGCAACCGAGCACACCTGCAGAGTCTCTCTGCTTGCTGATGACCCTTTATATCCGTGTGAAGGGAAATGCCCACTCCTGTCTATAGGCTACATTTTATTTATTATAAAAAGTCTAGGTATGCTACTAGCTGCGTCTGCTTTTGATGCTCACACACATAAGCCTACAAATAAGTGAGTAAAAACACTGCAACTTCTTTAAATTAATGTAAATTTGTGTGTGTGCTGTGGGTGTCTAGGTCACTCGATGGCCCTCGGGTTGTGGCATGTTGGGCAGCATGATATGCCCTTGTCTCCTTCTCCAAGGAGTTACTAAGCACTTTGAAATCTGAAATGACACAACTGAACCAGAAGTAGGCTAAATGATGCTTTCATTTCATTGAGTGTTTTATAAGCACTCACTGCCCCTTAGTGGTCACAATGAGTAATTACAGTTTTTACGTGTAAATTTAAAGGACATTCTTAAAATGCTTCATTATTAAAAATAATAAATGTAATATCATAACTGAAAAGTCATATTAATAACACGATATATTAGCTTTCTTGTCTGCAGTGGTGGACAGTAGTCTACTTATGTACAATTTCGAGGTAATTGAACTTTACTTGAGTATTTCCATTTTATGCTACTTTATACTCCACCACAGAGGGAAATTTGACTCCACTACATTTATCTGACAGTTTGAGTTCCTTGTTACTTTTCCGATTGAGATTTTACATAAAAAAACATATGACATGTTTATAAAATACATTATATTGTTAAAAAATAAACAAGCTGTTCCTGAACTTTTGTCATTTGAACCTAAACAAAAAAACACTTGGTTGGGACCTCTTGTCAAGTTTCGTATCTCTACAAGTTGTTAGAAGTTCCACCAAAGAGTTAACCCCCACTAAACTTCTCAAATGTTTTTATAGAATTGTATGAGACTTAAAGAGTATTCACTGTTTTTACAAAAAGCCAAAAACTATTTTTTGTTGTTGCAGAACTTTGTTTTTCTTCTTTCCTTCCCCATTAATCATCTCATGGTCAGATATGTCTTGTGACACTTTGACACACAGATTGGGAACTACTGGATTAAACTTCCTAACTACATATAAAGTAGTTAAAACTAGTTTCACCCAAAATAGTTTTTCCAACAACAAAAAAATAGAGTACTTTTCCATTTGATACTTCAAGTGCATTAATACGTCTGTACTTTTACTTCCTTAAGGATTATTTTAAATGCAGGACCTTTACTTTCAATGGAGCATTTTTACATGATGGTATTTTTACTTTTACTTAAGTGTAATGATCTGAATACTTCTCACGTCCCAATTTGTTTTTCATAGCAGCATCAGTACAGACACTTCCAGGGAAACCTTTCAAAATAAAAACCTGTATACGAATAGCATTTTAGACACCATAAAAAAGAAACAAGACGCTAGTTTAAAATCATTCCAGAATATCTTTTATTTCATTGCCCATGTCCTACTTCCCACCCTCCCTCATTCCTATTGCTGCACTCAATCATTACAAGGATATGGTGCTGATTCCGTTTTACAGCAGAATATATAAATAAATAAGTACAATTCATCTCACTACACGCAGAAAGAGAGAAAAAAATCCATTCAAACCATTGATTTAATAAATATGCTTACATCTAGCTGTCCTCATTTATGTACATCCACATTGTTTATGCTTTGGGACGGTAATCAACTTAAAAAGCCTATACACTACTTCTATGTGTAAACCCTCCGAAAAACGTGTTGATTTTGTTTAAAAGTTGATGATTGGTCTATTTTCCTTCAGTGAGTGGAATTTACCAGCTCTGCCTACATTACAAAGCCTTGCGCTAGCAGCAGTGGCTGTGGGCAGCTGCATACAACCTGCTATTAATGGCCACAAAGAAATACTCGTCAAGTCAAATGCTAACGGTCCCAGCATTGCAGGGCAAACTGCATGCATTGCCCTGAGCCCTGGTTTTGCATTATTTCTTTTTTTCCCTTTTACCTGCACTCTTTTTGGAAAGATGGATGTAAAGAAAGTTGTGATAGAGCCAACTGCGGAGTGTGAACCTTGATGATTATTACAGTCGGCCAGTCCATGCATGCTGAATTGTTGAACGCAGTCTTGAAGCCATGAATGTGTGAATATGTGACATAAACTGCGATTTGGATGTGGCTCATTACAACATTCAGATGCTCCACATAGAACCGTGTGGCAATGCTTTTTAAGGCAGGCTACACTCCTTACCTTATCTTAATTTAGACCTCAAACAGGAGGATGTGTTTTTTGGTCTAACTGCACGATGTCTGGGTTGTCTGGGTTGACACAACCAGTTTAATCCTGGTTGTGTCAGATCAGGGGAGATTTATCAGGCCCTGGTTAATGGCACTGCTGTCAGCAGCTTGTTCAATCAAATGTGAATATGCTGTTTTCTAGTAAGTAATTTTCTGTCCCACAAGGTATCAGTATTGTCACAAATCTAGACATCTCCTTGAGCTACACTATACACAAAGACATCACACTTGCTGTCGTACAACTGTGGATTTTAGGTCTTGTTTGGCTGGTAGGTTTAAACTGATGGAGGAGAGAAGAGAAGCAGGAGATAGGAATGGATTGTTCAACATAAAAGTGCTGATGAGTTTCTGGTGCTGAGGACGGAGCATTTGACGGTGTGTTTGGGTGGATAGCAGGTAGCAATGTGTGGACAATTTAAAATGCCTAAATAAAAACAAATCAAACAAAGAATGCATTTAGTATGTCATAATTAAATAAAACATATCTTAAAAGGACAATTATTTTACTTTAATAACTAAATGAATTGGTCTATTACATTTCAGTGCTGTCCAGCTGAGAACAGCTTGAATGCTAAATGCAAAGCACTTTATTAGTCATTAGTTTTTATGAGGAGTTGCAAGGGAGCTTTGTCAATTGTCAAGGCCAAAATGAAAAACAACCAACTGGCCAATCACAGCCTGAGGAAGGGGGGCCAGGGACAGGGTTTATAATCTTATCCCTTGAAAATAAAAATAAATAACTTACAGGTAGGCCTACATCTACTAGCAATAGCTTATCCTCCTCTATTAAACCACTCAGCGTTCACGCAAACTAATTACCTGTCACCACTTACCAAGTTACCAAGCCGCCTACAGCACAATCGATGCCTTAAAATACCAGACAGTCAATCACAAATGAGACTAAATGTACAGTCAACAGTAGTTCCCCTCTTGCCAGCTAGCCCACAGGAAACAGTTTTAATGTGAAAGGCTGTCTGTCATGGCTGCAAACACTGTGCTGGTGGGCCCTTTCCCCAAAGCTGTGATTGGAATTTTTTTTTTTTTCCCTGACTTTGGCATTGGCAATGCGTCACTATTTAAAAAAATTACAAAGCTCCTTTGCACTCCATGCTTTGTGTTTGCTGTACTATTGGCAGGTCTATGCTGGTCTCTGCTGGACAACACTAAAACGCATCATTTTTGTGATTTTTGTTTTTGTGATTTGTTTTTAATGCGGCATGGAAAAGTCATGTCACAATGAAAAACAATTAAAGCTAAATCATTTTCCTTTGAACATATGCTTTAATGTAATTATGACAATAAATGCATACATAAAAAGGAAATACACATAACAATGTGTAATGTATTTCATTTTATTTCTTTGATTTGTTTTATTTAGGTATGTTAAATCTCCCATAGTACGGCCAGTTTTGGCTTGCTTTCCCAAAGCATGTTAAGCCTAAGGTCACATCTTCGTCCCAGGTCAATGGTCAAAGTAGCTCTTAGTGCTAAGATGCTTGAAGGAAAACGAGGTCTGCCAGACTTCACATGGAGATGCTGCTGTAGAGCTGGTCAATCTTCCCCTTGAAGAACTCCTTTAGCTCTGGTCTCTTGGCCTTTAGTGTTGGAGTCAGGAGGCCGTTTTCAATGGAGAACATCTCGTTGTGGATGTAGATGTTCTTCACCTTTAAAATGTAAAAGAATATAAATGTGTTTGAATGAAACCAAGATTCTTCAGAGTGTCCCCCAAGTAATTACAAGCCTTCTACGAGCAGACAAGTGTTTACAATTGCAGTATATTACCACAGACTACTTACTTTACATTAACTGCTGCAGTTTTTATTTTTACTGTAGCTCAACTGCATCAATTTGTGAATAAATGCAATACTCAAGGACCCTATAAAGACATTGCAACATAATCAAACAGCCCTTACTGTGACAGTTCACTGTGACTCGGGTTTAGTTATTTGTATTATTTTGTTTTGGGGGGTTTCTCTTCTCCTCCGTCACCTCATTACCATGCTGCCTTACTCTACAAGCTACAGCTCGCCAGCCGCCATCACCACAACTACATCACACAATCCAATCCTCCACCTGTAAACTCTGGATGCTCTTCACCCCCCACTACCTTTGCAGACTAGTTTGTTAATAAACTCTTTTTGTTGCACTTCACTTTAACGAGTCTGTATCTGCCCCTGGGTCTGGCCACCACCAAACCTAAAAGTTAACTTGAGATACTGCTGGCATATATTAGGTCGCACTGTAGCTTTAAGACCAATAATTCACTTAATTAATTTTCTAAAGATAAGAAAAATACAGCTACAACAGAAGGCAGGCCAAATATTAACTACCTACCTGCTCAAAAGAGTGGAGGCCACTAGCCTTGCCCAGACGCACCAAATCTTCAAGGACTGCCTTCTTTAATTCCTGTTGATAAAAGAATAAAGTTATCTTCAGTATCTTCAGCATCTATCATTAACAGCGTTTGAAACATATGAGCCTTGTGCCACATACTGTGTTTTTACAGAGGTCCTTGTAGGTGCCTAATATGCCTTTTTTCTTTGCCCACTCCGGCATGACTTCAGGGTCAGGAACCACAATTCCCACCAAACAGGACTGTGAAGAGCAAACACAAACATAAGATGAAAAAAGTCAAAAGATTGTGTGCTAACTCAGCTTAGAAATGAGCACCAGATGGGCAATCATATATTTTATTTGTGCCGGCTTGTAGTAGGGTATATCAAACTAATTGAAAAGCTTAATGTTTACTGTCTATAATATGGTGTGTGTATGTTCTTACCTGCAGGCTATCGCCATGAACATAGAGCTGTGCCACAGGTTGACTCCTAATGTAGATGTTCTCAATCTTTTCAGGGGAGATGTACTCGCCCTGTGCCAACTTGAAGATGTGCTTCTTCCTGTCAATGATCTTCAGTGTGCCATTCTACAAGAGGGGAGCGGTTGAATAAATGACAAGAAAAAACAGGATGAAAAATCTGTGGAGGTCCTCATGTAAAAAACAACAACAATGGGTTATTTTAAGCAAATGCTGAATAACCTAAAATACTGAAATATTATGCCTAAATAATGGAGGCTGACATGAGCTGTATGTACATACAGGTAACCATTTGCCGATGTCTCCACTGTGAAGCCACCCGTCTGCGTCCAGCGTCTCGGCCGTCCTCTCCGGGTCTTTGAGGTAGCCCTTAAACACATTAGGTCCCTTCACACAAACCTGCATAGGAGATTAGAAAAGGGTCGAGGTGAGAGGAAGATTTATTTGTGTTTGTATGAAATCATAATACCTTTTTAATCTTATAAAAGATACATGTTCTTATATTTTAGGACACTTTATTCTCTAAAATCTGTGGAATTTAATGGATTGACAAGGTTTATGGGACTTGCATTTCTCAATAGTAATGAAGTTTCTTTGCACTGCATGTCAATTCCTAGATAAAAACACCTTTCTGTAGCAATACTTTTTTGACGTTGCTGTTTTATGCATCTCATCTCCTGTTCGCCTTGTTTCTTCTTCTTGGAATTTTAAGATATTCAAGTCAAAGCAACATTGTAAAATTTTAAATGAAGTTAACTCTCTGGCTTGTTATGAACACACAAACATTTCTTTTGAAATCATGTTGCTTACCTCTCCCTCTCCCTTAGAAGCAAAATAATTCTTTTCAGGAACATCCACCAGTTTGATGAGGTTACAAGGCAGAGGGGCCCCGACGTGACCTATTGACGGGGTAAGAAAAAGCAAAATAATTTAAAAAACTCAACAAATTAACATTTTCTTTTCCCCCCCCTTTCTGTCACAATCTCCCTCCTTTCCCTACTGTTATTTAATCTTTTTCATGTTTTTTATGTATTTGTGTGTGCCGGCAGTTAGACAGGCTCAGCAAAAACCTCAAAAGTGATTTGGTCTAAAAGTGTGGAGGCCTGAAAAACATCTATTTTGTCGTACATGCTGGTTATCTCACTCTCTCTGGTGGATTGAGTTATTTGCCACTTGACAAAGAAAACTCCAGGTATTTCTATATTAATTAAACATATTTATACATGCAATGGACTGTGCTTTTGTTTAGATTGCCCAAAATGACAATTACCTACAGCTTTTACAGAAGGGTTTGTATTTGTTTATGTGGTATGATATGTGCTTAGTAATTATATATAGTATAATTATTATATATATATTTATTTACTATTAACCTTGAAAAGACCGATTTAATTGCTTTCGGCTGTACAGCTGGCATAAGAATCAAAGGGGACATATCAAAATGCACTGTTTTATTTTGGTTGATTTCCAGCTAAAAATCTAATATTTGATTGAGAGATTCAGAGAAAGACACGCAGGCCAATTCATCAACAGCCTTAAGTCTATAACATAGAAATTACTTGGAAAATTACCATTAATGCCAAGAGTATTAACACAACAATGCAGCACGCTAGAGGGTAAATACAGGCAGTTTCAACAGCTACTCTTCTTTTTCATCTGTTTGTTAATGTTGGCAAGCACCCCTAACAGCTCTTTCTGCTATCAGTCTCACCCTTCCAGGCCTCTGCCTTTTGCCTTGATCTACTGTCTAGGGCACACCCCACCCACCTCACCCCCCAACTCTTGCTTTATTTCCACTGAGTGGGAGCTATAAAATTTGGAGCCTGAGTGTCTGATCACTTACATCAATATCCGAGTGACAATTTTGACCACCTCACCAACATTTTTTCATGTCAAGGGGATTCAGGGAGCAGCAATGAGTTCATCAGCTTTATAGACATATTGACCTCAGTTACAGTATTCCAGCATGGGAGTTGTTTATTCCTTGGAGTCATGACTCAGCCACTCCACTTTTAGACCTTTGAACTGAGCCTCTAGTTAGGTAAACAAGTTCAGAAAGTCGGGCAGAGATAGGTTTCTGTATGTCTTTCCATTGCATAAAACACTTGACGCTTACCTGGGGTCCAGTCTCCAGGTGTGGTGAAGGTGCAGCCAGCTGTGCACTCTGTCTGGCCGTACGCCTCGTACACCTACACACAGACACAGACAATGTTGCGTGAAGGACTCAAGTGCACCACACACTAAATTTATGTGTGAATATGTTTAAAAGCATGTGGATCAGTGCATATTCTTTATGCAGGTTGTACATAAATGTGTTCCTGTCTTTGTGAGGACTAATTTGAGTTTCAGACTTTCAGAGTGGGGACTGTTCCTGATCCCCACATCTTAAATTGGCTGTTTGATGGTTCAGATATTGCTTCAGGGTTAAACCTGCAAAAGCTGATTTTCTTTGGCCACTTGGGGGCAGTGGAAACAAGTTGTGAACAAAACACTGACACACAATTACCTTTTAAGTTGATCTGGCAAACTGGTTAGCAAACAGTTGATTATTCTCACATCTCGCATTTACAGAGCAACATTATCATTCATTTGGAGTTGTGTGTCTGGCAAACTGGCTAATTTAAGTCCACTATTCACTCTCTTTTAGTTCAGTTTTTTTGTCTCTACCAACTCTTTTTCCTTGTAAACACCTGTCTGCAGTGGCTGAAAATAACACTATGAGAGCAGTGAGAGTGATCCAGTGAACAGCAAAGCTGATGGCTAAAAAATTAGCTGAAACTCACTACAACGCTCTGTAAAGTTGAAGGGAGCTGCAGATTCAGATTAGGTTAAGGATAGGATAAGTGTAACTGTCCGCTTGGAGTCATTTAAAGTGTATTGATTTCAGTGAATATTGAATATAATTAATATAATTTTATATCTGTAAAAGCTTTTTTTATCCTATTATGGTGTTAACATGGGCAGATCACTTCACGCAGGTACCAGTAGCGTCCAACAGTGGGCAGCGTATTTTCTGCCACTAGGCTAAAATACCCCCTGTGAAGACTGTAGATAACCCCGTACTTACCCGTTTACGGTTTGTTGCAAACCAGAAGAAATAGTGGGGCGAGCAGACACAGAGCACATGCTAGAGACGCCAACATATTGAAGATTGTAATAAAGCCAAAACAAAGGAAACTGCCCGTCCTAAGTTTAACGGCCTTGGGAAGCGGAATGAGGCGTGTATAGTGTAATTGTCTATGTGCGGGTGCTGCGGAAGTGAAGTTGTTCGTGTTGTTTAATGCTGAGCATGTATTGATGAAGAGTCATTTAGCTTTGAAGTATTATTCCATTGTGTTTTAAAGGTTATTGTGTATATGTGTATAGCGTGTGTAGTTTAATTTGTGTATTTAATTATTTGTTATTTCATGTGGTTTTAGCGCAAGTAATGTGTATGAAAGTACTTATATATTTTGTATAGTTTTATAGTTTTTACGGTGCTTACTAAGATATTGGACATCACGAATTGAAAGACACAGAAATCCGTAAAAGGCATCAGCAGAGACTCTCTGCATCTTGCTTAACCCACCGAGGGCAGTTACAATAAGTGTTTTGGTTAGGCATGTACTTCTGGTGGTTAGGGTTAGGGCTAAGTACAAATGTGTGTGTGTGTGTGTGTGTGTGTGAATATGTCTGTCTCTGTGTGTGTCTATGTGTGCATGTGTGTGTCTGACCTGGCAGCCCAGAGCTGCTCTGAGAAATCCCAGCACAGTGGGCGAGGTAGGAGCTGCTCCTGTTATAATCATCCTCAGCCTTCCTCCCAGACTGGCCTATACAGCAGAGAAACACATTATTAATACAGAGGGCGCTTATTAATACAGAGGGCGCTAAAAACAATCCAGGAATGCTATTTATATTGGATTTTAAAGAATGAATTTTTTCCTCAATCAGCTTAGTATGAGCGAAGGGGTCCAACATGAACGCACAACTTTCTGCCAACGTTTTGGTTATTTTACATGAGAGTTGAAATAAATTTGCAGCTGAAACCGTCTGTTTCTATTACCACATACGTCATCTGAGCAGTCATTGTCACAGTGGACCTTTGTTAAAGTAAACTACAGTGAACAGTGTCTATTTGCAGGGTGTGTTCGGACAGGAAATATGCTCCTTTTAGACAGCAATTTTTCTGTGCAAATCTATAAAAACTAAAAACAAAGACCCTTGCTGATACAAAAATGATCCAGTCAGTGAATATCAACTAGATGTGATGTTCATTTGTGCCACCGCTCTCAAGGCCAGACACTTAGAAATGCCTGGAGTGCATTAGTAAGATCATTGCATCATTTCTCTGAACTTTGTCAGAAGGGTATAAAACATAACAAAAAAAACCAACCCATTCCTAATCCATAGAAATTGAAAATCAGCATGGGTAGTTTTTAGGGTGGCAGATTTAGCTCAGGGAGAGGAAATAATATTTACCTGAATCTTACTGAAGAAGATTTTGTCCCAGATGCTGTCACTGCGAATGATCCCACTGCTGACTTCAGCACCTTTTCTTTTTGCAGCAAAGTTGAGCAGCCAACGCTTCAATGGGGTGTTAGCCTGGCTGAAGATCTGCACAGGAGACAAAGACAAAATATGTGTTTCTTTTGGTTGGGGACAGTACCCTTCTCATTCCAGCTGCTGAAAATATGTATTATGTAAATAACACCAGAATGATCAGAAAGCAGGTAACACTACCCTAAGTGTAAAAACAAAACTCTGATTTCTTCTCTCACATTTCCGAGGAAATAAAAATTTAAAACGCATTAGTCATCGTTGTTAAGCAACACTTGATGACATCCCTAAACCACAGCTACAGTACTGGATGGAAAAAAGCATGACTAGACAATTTAATTCAATTTTAAAACCACAAATCCTAGGGGAGTAGGGGACAGTTTACCCAAACTTTTTTTTAGTAGAACAACTCACAATGAATGACTTGCTTCATCACCAGCAGAACAAGCAAACAACAGTTTCTTTAAAAGCCGTTTCTCTTTATCTCACCTTGTCGTACATGCGGTTGAGCAGTCGAGGCACCACAGGGAAAATGGTCGGCCGCAGGGCCTTCATGTCATCTGGGAGAAGACGGATGTCGCCCTGGTAGAACCCGATCCGTCCTCCATGGCAGTACACCACAGACTGCAGAGACATACACACAAATAGTGAGCTTAACCTCATTAGCTTTGTGGTAGCTTTTACAGACAAAGTCCCAACACTGACAGGTTAAATCATTTGTGTTTTTAGGTAAAGTAAATTTTATTCATATAGCACTTTTCCAAACAACGCAAAGTGCATTAGGAACAAAATAAAGAGAAGAAACCCTTTATATTTTATATTTTTAAAAATTCTGTACATAATCTGGTGGATAGTGAATGCTGAGTGGCCATATTAATATAACACTGTGCACTGAATAAGAGCTACATCACAAATAGGGAAATAACTGATAAACGTGTCAGCATTTTTTGGGCATTAATGTGAGACACCAATTTATGTGTGAGTCATCATACTTGTTATAAAGGGTGAAGGTCTCACTGTTCTATAGTGTGATGTATTAGAAAGTGCCCCATTAAGGTTGATTATTTCTTAGAAACAGTGAAGAGCTTATGTACTGTACACTAGATCTACACACTATTTTATTATATTACAAATATTGTGAAATAAAGGTTCTAGTGTGTGGAAGTAATTTTTTGTTTCAGTCGGGGAAGAAGTACTCGGATTCTTTACATGAGTCAGTTTTTACAGTTTAACATGTCAAAATTCCCCTGTAAAAGGTCCTGCATTCAAAATCCTACTCAGAAACGGCGATTGTTCTGTAGAAAACCTGGGCTCAGGCCCCCTCCAGTGATTCACAAACAACAACTGAGGGGTGGTGAGATGACTATTGAGAGGGGAAAGACGAATACAACAAAGTTCTGCAACACTAATTGTTTTGACTTTTCTCCAATCTTTGCTTTTTTTAACGAAATATAGGATAATCTTTCAATAATTTCAAGGTGCCCCAAATGTTTTTTTTGTAAAGGGGCAACATCAGCATTTTTTTAAATGTAAAGTCTTAATCTGAACTACTAACTCCAGCATAAAATCAAATACTCAAGAAATGTGCAAGTGCCTCAAAACTGTACTTGAGTATTTTAAGTTATTTTACTTTCTTCCACTGGTTTCTATGCATGATAGTCTTTCCAGAAATAGGCAAAATGTTTAAACCAGGTGAGTGGTGGACAACTTTCTGGTTCTTTGAAGTGAACTGAAATAAAAAGAATTGAACTTCCTGATTGTTTTGCAGTGAGGCACTGTCCCTTTTCAGATCATTTGCAGAATGTGACACTTCCACAGACTAAACATGGATTGAGAATTAACTCCCCACACATCCTTTATCTGTTGGCCAAGTAGCAGAGACAAAATGCACCATATGAGTCCCTCTTCCTGTTTCTTAAGCCGTCTAAGGACACGCCAAAGCACAAGGTCCTCCCTCGTATTTCTCTTTGATTGAGACATCACCAGTATCAGATATGGAGTGGTGTGTTTGTGTGTGTGCATGTGAGGCTTTCTGGGGAAGTTGGGTGGTTTCCTGTGTCTGAGTCTCACGACGCTGACAACGCTGCTGCAGGCATACAAACCAGGCTGGTTCAACCTGATGATACACACATGGCACATGACACCCACACGTGAGGGCACACACATAAACACACATATATATATAATTAAAGATCCACTTAGTGAAAAAACAATACCTAAGATTTAGTATTAAAGAGGGCAGCAAGGCTTGGAGTCATGTGAGGAGAAAATGCAGTCTCAGCACAACTCAAATGTTATATTTTGAGGTCACATTTTATGACTGATCCTGAATCAGTGATGAAAAGCTATCTAAGCAAGCACCCAGTGCCTTTGACAGTGTTTGGCTTCACAGACTCTCACTTACCACTCCACTTACTGCCACTCAGTCTGTTGTCTGGAGGCAAACTGCTGTTCAGCATTTGGTCAAAACTTGGATAGAAGCTGCAGCTGTGAAACTAAAACCCCACAGAAGCTCAAGGAAGCTAAAGAGCTCTCAGTATGTGAAGATTTGCTTCAGACCAAAAAATATTAGTTTACATTGTCAGTTCTGTTTGTGAATTATTAAAGCCTGAACAGCATGGAACAAACTTTCTCTTCAAAATGGAAAACGTATCATTTTTGAAAACTGGCTCTTCACTTTTTTCTCAGCAGGATGGATTAAAATGGCAGTCACTCCAATATGACCAAACTCCTAGTGCATTTGGGTATGATGATAAGAAAACAAAACAAACATGAAAAGCTAGAATGGGTGAACTGTAGGGTTGTTAACAGCAGTGCTGATGCTTCCTGTGGGCTATGTGATTGTGTATTGTTGAGGTGCTATTACAAGCCACGGTTTTGACAGATGCCTATCAGACAAAAACTTAGATAATCTGATGCACCTTTACTGTTTACATCTTTGTGTAACATGGATAACACTGCACATGTTTGGATTTTCCTGTATCTCAGGGGAACAACTGTCCTAGTCAGGACAGAGAGACAGGGAAAATCCTCCAATATAGGAACATTTTGTCATCCTCTGGTTTAGTTTGGCAATGCAGTGGTTAATGTTGTTTTCACAGAAGGACATTTGCACGACAGATTTCAGACAGGGAAAGTATGTAGTAGTAACCATTTGGCAGCAGTGATGTGGGATGAATGAAATCACATAGGGCTTTGCTTTCTGACTAAAACTGAAACTACAGAATTAAGTAGTTTTCCACAGATGAACAGTAGAGTCTTTGTAAAACACCCTGTTTGGACTCACTGCTGTCCCAGTGAGTCCAAATGTTCCAACAAAAACAGCACAAATACACTTAAAATGATACATTACGGGAGGAGGTACAGAAGGTAGGAGAACCAGTTGCAGATAAACACAGGTTTTATAGTAAATAGGTTCCTGTTGTGTTCTCTGATTTCCTGCCTTAACCTGATTTCTCTCAATAATGTGGCTTCTTGTGTGCAAGGTTGAAGATTCTTACACATTTATGTATACATGTGCACTGGTGTGTGTGCTTCAGTATGCTAGGAAATGATGCAACATGCACACCAGTTGCTGTAAAAGGCAATCGTCCATGAAGCTGGATAGCTAAACCAAAAAAAGGAGAGGGAAATGGAGAACAGAGACTCTCCCTTCCTCTCTTTCTCCTTCCCACACAGTAAGAAATCATAAATTAACGCCCACCTTCTTTATACAAAGTTCCTTCCTCTGCCCCAACTAGTCTCATCTTGAAACTCATAAACACATAACTATCTCATTCCTGTGGTCAAAGATGTCAAATGAGCCCATTTACCTCAATAAGTCTCTCAAACATGTGAGCCAGTGGCAGGAAGGAAATGAGGCAATCATCTTGGTTGGGGAAAATTACTTTCTGGAGAAGACAGAATCAAGGAAACAATTAGGCCACCTTCAAAATGATCTTTCGACATGCCAGTTCATGAAAAAGCAGAGGTTGAAAAAAACAATACAAAGCAGTCTGATGAATCACATTTCCTAGGAAAAGAACAAAAGAAGACTGGGTCACTCACATCTGTTACTTTGAGGAAGCCTGAGAAATCTGCCACCACGTTCCCATGCGTGAGCATGACTCCCTTTGGGTTCCCTGTGTCAACAGACAGAAAACACAAACACACCGATATCACAGAGGTGAAACTCCCCTCCACCTGCCTGAGGATCCCACACTCAACCAAGGGGAACACAAAAGGAATCTGGCATGGAAAGACAAACCTGGGTTTTGTAAGAAATTCCTCTGAATCTTACTCGCATTTCAAGTCTTAGAACCTAGAACCCAGGAACGACTTGTGTCAACAAATGAGCATTTATATTATGTAGTTGTGCTGTTAAATATTGTACAATCAGGTATGATACACAAAGCAGCATATTGTAGACGTCTCACACATAGAGCTTGAGGTAGCAAAATATATAATATCATTTAATTCAATAGATCACTGAGTTTTCCAAAATGTATAAATATTTATGTTCTCATTTGCACACTTTAACACCTGTTCTGATGAACAACAGCATGCATTGTCTGTACACACACATACATAATGTACACTCACTGGCCACTTTATTAGGTAAAACTACTTGTTAACACAAATAGCAAATCAGCCAATCACTTGGTCAAAACAACTTGCTGAAGTTCAAACCGAGCACCATAATGGGGAAGAAAGGGGATTTAAGTGACTTCTGGAGGCACCAACAACTATGAACGTGGCATGGTTGTTGGTGCCAGATGGGCTGGTCTTAGTATTTCAGAAACTGCTGATCTACTGGGATTTTCACTCACAACCACCTCTAGGGTTTACAGAGAATGGTCCAAAAAATATCCAGTGAGGAGCAGTTGTGTGGATGAAAAAGCCTTGTTGATGTCAGAGGTCAGAGGATAATGGGCAGACTGGTTCGAGATGACAGAAATGCAACAGAAACTCAAATAACCACTCGTCACTGGCAAGGTATGCAGAATACCATCTCTGAACGCACAACACATCGAACCTTGAAGCAGATGGGCTACAGCAGCAGAAGACCACACCAGGTGCCACTTCTGTCAGAACAGGAAACTGAGGATACAAATCACACAGGCTCACCAAAATTGGACGATAGAAGATTGTAAAAATGTTGCCTGGTCTGATGAGTCTCGATTTCAGTTGCGACATTCAGATGGTCGGGTCAGAATTTGGTGTAAATAACATGAAAGCATGTATCCATCCTGTCTTGTATCGAGGGTTCAGGCTGGTGGGGGTTGTGTAATGGTGTTTTCGATATTTTCTTGGCACACTTTGGGCCTCTCAAACTGGTTTCTTGAACATGACAATGTTCACTGGTTCACTGTACTCCAGTGGCCTCAACAGTTACCAGATCTCAATCTGCAGCAACTGCGTGATGCTGTCATGTCAATGTTTCCAACACCCTGTTGAAAGTATACCACAAAGAATTAAGGCAGTTCTGAAGGAAAAGGGGGGTCCAACCCGGTACTAGTAAAGTGTACCTAATAAAGTGGCCAGTGAGTGTATATGTGCTGTAAATGTGTTTTTAATTATTAACTCGTTTCCACAATTCACCTGCATTTACTAATAATCATGTAAGCTAATACAATTGGAGAATACTGTTTCTTTTTTAGCAAATCCCTTTAATTAAATATTTACTTGATTTACCAGACTGTGTTTTGAAGCCACCATTATTTCTGAGCTACTGTAAGTTCATTGCACACACACACAAAAGTTTATATGAAACAATGATGGAGGATTAGTGTTCCTCTTTCCAGACATGTCATCTGACTTTACCGTGAACAAGATTTTTTGAAAGATAACAGAGTGACGTGGAAAGCAAACCCCATGTTTGGGTTGCTTCATGTCTCTCTTACAGCCAGCCAGCAGGTGGCAGCGTTTTCAGTGGCGCCTTGAACATGGCCAACTACTGCTGCTGTTTCTTGTAAACAGACACCAGTGTGTCCTGACATGGCCTGACTTTTGTTCCCCTGCCTGTTGGCTTCAGCCACAGTTGCTGCTGCTGTGGAATAAGACCCTCCCTCACTCACATGAATGTGTCAGGACATGCTGCGGGATCCAGAGCGAATGTTTATATAATGAAAAGAGGGCAAATTACATTAACGCTATTATGTCACTCTGCTGCTGTGAAGAAACTGGATTCATTTACAGTAAAGGCTTGCCTTTTCAACCCCCCTTTTAAAGCATTTGATCCATTTCTAGCTCCAAAAATCATCATAATCCTAGGAATCAGAGCCCTTCCTTGTTGTAAATGGAAATTTTTATGTGGTATTTTTTATGCTCTATGCTTCAAAGTATTTACAGTATTAACTGCTGTGCAGTCATTGTATTTAGTTAAAGCTGCATTTAAGTGTCTAAAATACTAAATACATTAAATAGGTGACATTTTGGTTTTATCTCTATTATTAATTTAATGTTTAATTGACAGCATTTACATATATCATAAACCCACACATATATATGTGCAATTAGATCGCAATATGCTCTTTTCCGTTTTCTTTGAACATTTGATTCTAAAATAACAGTAAGAACTAAAAATATTAAACATACATACACAAAACAACTTATATATAATAAAAAATAAATTTTAATAAAACACCCTCTCCAAACCTAATCCCTTAACTTTATCCTTGAACCCACAAGACCCCAGCCCTACACTTCTGTGTCTGTTAATTGAGCTTTTATTTTCAGCTTGAGTGATTCCAGTTTGAACTGCCAAACTCCCTGAACTCAACATTGTGTCCACTGAAACACAAATAAAAGTGCAGGTGACTATTGTTACAGCCAATCCATAGTGTTGTTAGTGAATAAAGAGTCTAATATAAAATAAAATAAAAAGTAAGCAGGCCTAACTAATAAAAACGAATGAATGCATGTGCTACACATCACCATCTGGAATTCTGTTAAATTTCTGTTGAAAGAGTTATGACTGGAACACGTGTGTCATCAGCAGTTGTCCTGTCCAACCTGTCAATTAATGATGCAGAACAAGCGTTATTTAATTGGTATTTAAATTCGTTATTCAACCTGTCCCCAGGTCTGACCAAATGTTTTATATGTATTTAAAAAAAAAAAAAAGAGTATTTGATTTTGATTCGGATTGCACTTACTGTTTTAATAGAATTAAATGGAGCTTTATAATTGGTATCTTTATAATAACAAACAACAGCTGTTTCTTGCACAAGCCTTAAGTCATGCAGACTGTGCAGACTACACGATTTTCAGCGTCGGCTGATCGCCGTGACGTTCACACTACACAACTTGCCATCTTTTGACGGGAGTCTTGAAGTCGTTGTGGCGTTCACGCTACATGACTGATCGTTGATGGGGGTCACACACTACACAAGCTGACAGCGGCTCTGTCACTCGATTCTGGTCTCCAAATCACGTTTTGTCAAGAAAACACACAATTGTGAAATGATGCGAAACTATACATGAAACCGCCGTTAGTGTGAACTAGGTTTATGTGTGAATTTCTCAGCACCATAAACAAATAATTATTCCCACAATTTCCACAATAATTACCTGTGGTGCCACTGGTGAAACACACAATAGACAGGTCATCTGGTGCTGGTGGCTGTGGAGAAAAAAAATTCAGTCATCAGTCATTGACATTGTACCAGCAGTAGTATGTGTAATGTTAATGTGTAAGTTGCCAAAAAGCTGTCACTAGACTCTTTAAACTCTTTCTTTCATGAGAGGGTTGGCTACTAGTTTAGCTGGCTACCACCCAGTAGTCAGAGGGTTGAGGCTGAATTGTCAAAATTCACAAAAATGTAAATGAAGCCTAAAGATCTGTGAATTTATAGATACTTTAAAAAAAAAATTGGACAGTCTTGAACTGCTAATATCAGCATGCTAACAGGCTCACAACAACAATGCCAGCATGCTGATGTTTAGAAGATGTAATGTTTAGCATGTTCACCATCTTAGTATAGTGTGTTAGCATTAAACACGGACTGTACAAAATGTTATGGTTAGCTAATCCATCTAATAGTAGATGTTTCCATCTGGACCAAAATGGTCCACCAACATTGCCAATGAAAAGCTGCTAGCAGTGTTAAAAATATGTATGGTACATCTTTCCCAATGTATAGTTGAATTTTGAATTACTTACTACGGGTTTTCTGTAGTGCTCTCTTCCCAGAGCCTGTAAGAAAAAACAAAATGAAAATATTACAAGTGGACACTTCATATGCATAAATGAAATCAAAATGATCTTAGTCATAGCTTATTATTTATATTGCTTTTTCCAACATGGCTCCTTATATAGTAAATAATAATAGTGAATGTCTTCTGAGCTCTGTTTTATAGGACAGCATGCTTATCCAATATCATTTGTTTACTAAAGGCCAAATATTTGTGGTTCTATGTTGATGGAATGCAAATTTATGCTCAGAAAGCCATTTCTAGGAGTAGAAATTTGTCAAGCCCCATGCATTTGTGTACGCTTTATTGTTCAACAGCATTTGCAATAAGTCCTTTCATTTATTTTAAACCACGTGGTAAACCAGATGAGCTTGATGTCTATCAGACTGTCACAGTTCACACACTTCCATGAAGGTCGATCAGTGTAAAAAAAATGTACCCACATGGCTTCCAGCTACTTTCCTGTGATTGTTTTGGCTTTCTGCAGCTCAATGGAATGTCCTCATTGTGCTATTAAACCCTTTATTTTATTTAAGCATGCAAAACATTTTCCTCTTTTGTCGTTATGATGAAAGGAAACCTGCATCTTTCAAAACAATTGGCCTTTGCGATAGACACTACTATGATCTGCTGGACCATTTTCACTTGTCTGCTTGTTGTGAGCTAATGAAGCATCCACACTAACAGTAATGAAAAGAACAGTGAAATTACTGTAAATATACTTTGTGTTGTCTGTGTTGTACTTGTGGATGCCACTTATCTGTCAGATTCTGTGCAGCCAGACAAGAGATAAATAAAAATAGATAAAGATCTCTCTTAACATGCCTAACAAACAAATTTTTTTGATCATGTGCTGATCAGATCTAAACTTAATTTTTGTTTTGACTGACTGACAGTCACACCCAGATGTTTGGATCAATCACGGTCTCCATGATTTGAAGTTAAAGCATAAAGCAAGCAATATACTAAGTATTTTTCTGATTGTCAACAAATCAACAATGTTGGCCTGATATAGCCTATTTATCTGCCTAATAGACCTCCTTTGCTCTCCAGAAACTACTAACTAAAGCATGTTCCTTCATAACATTGCCACTGTAGTTTATTTTGAGTCAGTTCCACATACACCGTCCTGCTGCTGTAAATACTCACTAGAGCGCTGAATCCAAGGCTGAAAGTCATTCCCAACTAATGCACACTGTTCTAAGTACATTGAGTTAGACAATAAGTAAAATACAATATAACCATCCCGATTGCCTGTTAAAGAAACATACACTACAGTGTTATGGTGCAGATTTTCAAGGGAGATGCTACCAAAACAATGGCGGCTTGTTTGCTTCCGCCCACTTCCCCTGAATAGTCAATAGTCAGGTGACAATGATGTGTCCTCTATCAGCCATAGTGGTTGCTGTTATTCGTTATTGGTAATGAACTCAAGGACAACAATAAAAGGAAGCTGAAACCTGATTTCATTTGTGGGCATGTAACAACATTTTAGAAGATGTAAATCATTCTAGATATGACACATTGTGCTTGTTTTTATATGAAGCTAGAGTGCAGAAAACCTTGAAAATATATCAGATTAGTTACTTGCACTTGCATAATTACTTGCACTCAGTCAATTATCTCACCAGATAGCTTTGTAGGGATTTTTTCCCCCACATGTCATACCTCCACTTCCTGTATTGCCTGCACGTGGACGCCACAGCCCTTGCTGTGGTCCACAAGGGCTGAGTCAAAGGCATCCATCAGGATGATTCTTCGTAGGCCCGGAGTCTCCTTCCGCTCCACATTATCCAGAAGCACCTGAGCTTTCTCTACTTTGTCACAGATGACTGTGGAGATGTCAGCTGAAATGATATAAGCACACAAGAGCATGTTAGTACCAAACTAGACCTATGTTTAATGGCTTAGCAGCCACACATTTGCAGCAGAGTTATCACATCATGACTGTTTCTATGGCTTTTGGAGTCCTTCAGTAAGCTTTCATCCAGGAAGTAACCCTGTGTATCATGGCTGAGCAGACAACAGTGCCGTCAGTCACCAGTGAGGGGAGCTCCACTGCTATTAGCTACTGATTCAGTCAGTCACACTGGTTTAGGTTGCTGTTCAAAATCCAGACACATGCTATATGTGCAGTGAGTTGTTTAGCTGCAGGCTTCATGGTTTATTCCTTCAATGAGGATAGGATAGTTTGCCACATTTACATCTCAAACTCAAAGCTTAGAAGAGATTATCACTCCTAAATACTGTTGTGTGTGTGTGTCTGTTAGTGTGGCTGGCAGCTAGCATTGATATGAGTTTGTCTGCGTGTGATGTGTATGTTCTCACCAGTGTTAATGATGAACCGTATTGCGTCTGGGCCCAGTGTGTCATACAGGGGAACCACCACCATGGAGTAGGTGTAGCAAGCTAACTCTGAGATGATCCACTACAATCACACACAAGCCAGGGGTCAAAGGTCTGGGGTTAGAGTTTAATCATGCATCTTTATCCTTGAAAATTAAAAACACATACAACTTAATTCTATATTTGTGTTACACTTAGGCCATACATATACACACTGTTATTGTTTCAAGCAAAAACACTGCAAACATTTTGTTATTATTATTATTTTTTTATTTTTTATTTTTCAAGACAGAAAAGGTTCCTCTGTAAAAATGAGCGACAGTTCTTGAGTGGGTGTGTGTGTTTACATCAGTGGCCTGTTGTGTGAAGGAGACCACCTGTAAAATCGTTAACATGTATCTTGTCCGAGCCAGCAGATGTGATACAGTGATGCAGAGAGACGGAGTCGAAAGAGAGACGGCATGAAAAGTTAAGAGACAGAGATTGAGACGAAAAGGGAAAGTCACCTCTGGCCTGTTCTGGGCGAACACTCCAATAAACTGGTTGGGGTTGGGCTGGCATCCCTGGTGCAGAAGGCCTGAGCCCAGATGCTCAGCCCGGGCTGTCACCTGGACCAAACAAATGCTGTTTAATTCAGCTTCATGGAAAACAGTTACAGTACGAAGCAGGAATGCGAATTAGTGTTCAGTATTGTGTTTATTACGGTACTATTTAGTAACTATTCAGCTAAATTAAGGGACCTGGAAAAAAGGGAAATGCTGGTTATAGTATGTTAATTTTCTACCATGCTTCAGCTATAAAACACAATAACAATTAAAGGTCATTGCACAATTTAAGGCCATTTTGGAAACATCCATGGTTTCCATTTCACAATAAATCCATGACTATCTATTATGTTGCACTGCCACAATCTCATTTCTCAAGTTACCGTGATTGTGTAAGACATCAGAGCTAAGACAACAAAGAAAGCTAGTAATAACTCCACTGTTTCAGCATAAGTCTTCTTATATTTCCACCTGGACTCACCTGGCTTTCCTGGGAATTACAGTGTCATGAATGAGCCAAAACAATAAAAAAACTTCCACGCACCATTCTCTTGAAACGCATTCCATGATGTCATAAACTAATGTTGAAGGTTTTGTAATCCACTTCTCATATGGCGTTGAGAACTTACTGTAGATTTCTACATCCCTTGTCTAAATAAAATTCCCTCCAAACTACTTCCACCCCCGCTGCCATGACTTTCTAAAACATGTCAGGGTATCTCCCGTATTCAAGGATTTGGTGGTACATGAAACTGCTTCAAGGGAGGTTGCTGTTGGAGCTGCTAGAGATACTTCAAGGAATACGTTTTGGTATACAAAACGGATGCATTCTGGCTGACGACCACTGTAGCAACCTTAACTGTCAGCACAGAGCCTTAATAGTCCGCACAGAGAAAAACTGCAAGAGGGGGAACTTCAATAATCACATGTGATATACAGAATCACCCCTGTTGCTACAGCTGAAGCAGCTGACTGTATTACATATGAAGAAGGTTGTGTAGTTAACATGTGTCGTCACGCTGAAGGCGACACCTTCAGATTTACTTTCCAAATATAAGTAATTGTTCATCAAACATTGACTTGTGACCTGGTTTTAATAAGGAGATCGTAATAATAAGAATATCCCAACAAAGCTGACGGATCTTTGATTTGAGTAAACAATTGCTGAAACAACTGCGCTGAAAAAATGTGGTCGATGAATTGGTTAATTGATTGACCGAAAAATAATCAGCAACTACTTTGACAATCTCTTAATCATTTGAATCAATTGCTGTTTTCCATTTCAATTACCTAGTTAAGCCAATCTTTTGCAGCTTCACTTGCCATGTTATCATATGCACCATTGTCATTGCAGAATGGAGAAGCGATGATTCTGTAAAGCCAGCGTGACATGATAATGCTTATAATAATAATAAAAGCCTGGCAGATTTAGATCCACAATGCCTCTGTGGTGTGTCGGTTGCAAACTACACCTGATTGTTGACCTGATTGTTGAAATGGACTGGATGGCCAGATTATAGCACATGAAATGTCATTACAAAGCTGACGATGCGTGATCGTGATGTTTGCCATTTGGGTGTTTTACAGAAAATGGTATTTATGTATATTTTAAAAAGTTTTAGAATGGCAAAGACATATGATGATGTCTGAAAAAAATAATGTTCTGTTGCAAACAAAGATCTTTAACCATCTTACGCAATGAGTTGCCCTCAGCCAACAGAAGACTTTTTGTGTTCTCACAGCTAACCACACAGACTTTTTTCAATGTAAATATTTGACACTGATCCTAACATGTGAGTAAGTAATCCAATGAGATGGATGATCTAATGCAACAGCTGAGGTGCCGGGGGTATAAGTGCAACAACATATTTCATGCACCAAGTGGAGGGTTAAATTAGTTGCAACTGTAAAACAACCTAAATTCTGTTTTATTAACAATATAGAACGCATTTTATAGCAAATGCCCGTGGAAGTTTTCACATGCCTGATATATCTTTTTACAGTTCCCTTCCCTTTGTCTTCTAGGAATGCAACAGTTGTTGTTGAATGGCACTAACCTCTTTGTAGGACATCCATTTGTAAGGCTGGTTAGGAAGCCGCGAGCCTAAGCAAGGTCCATCACCTGTTGAGCACCACAGTAAAACATCAATGTGGTGTCTGGACAAAACATTATGAAACCGACTGATGAAGAATGAGTCTTTCAAATATATGACCACAACACTGTTAGCAACCCTAATGGTGATTGTACACTCAAACCATGAAGGCTCAAACACTCAAAACAGTCACTTAAAGCAGCTATAATCACTATTTTTATACTGACAATGTGCAATGTAATAATGTAATAACAATGTAATAATGTGAAAAGGGTTGCTCATCGTGATTAACCTACGGAGAATTATCACCTGAATTTGCAGCTCCTCTCTGCTTTATAGTGAGTTTCAGCTCATTATTTCGCTGTCCAGCCAAAACTTTACTGTTTTGGGTCACTTTGAGGCACAGCATGTGTTTTCAGTGAAAAACCTTAAAAAATTCATCATTCATTATACACTACCTGCTCAGTACCAGACAGATGATAGACAGGTGTAGTGGAGGTAAATTGCTGGATATTTCCCTAAGCAGTTAGTAGTGACCAAAAAAAAGAGATAAAAGAGACTGAATATTGGTCTTACATTGATCAGGTGGCCTCAAACGTGACTTGAATTATTATTATTGCAGGTTTAAAGCTTAATTCAGGTTTAAAGCTTAATTCAAGTTTTCCCATTTCAAATTAATTAATCACCTTTTGAAATAAATACATAAATGGAGCACTCTTAACACCGTATTTTGTATGCAAATGCTTGACTTATACTTATGTAACTAATCATTCACTTTGATCAGTCACTTTTTTACGCACTCAAATTTTGATTGGCACGGGTATACATATTCTTAAATAGTAATAGTAAATTAGTATAAATGGTATAATAAGTAAGTCACTCCTGAAGATGCAGGTCTGGTTGGAGCAATATTAGGTAGGAACATCTCTGCATTGTGAGTCAGTCACTTAGTCACTTAAACTCCCGAGAGCCCTGACACTGTTACCGTTAGCAACGATGGCCATCACCTTGACAACCAGAGGACTAATTTTACCTCCAGCAGCAGAGATAGTATGGGAGGTTTTATGGTCAAACCACAGCTTTGTCAGACCCTGAGCTATCTCTGTCCCCAGCGTTGCTCACACGTGTGTAATATTGCCTACATGAAAAAAGTATCACAGAGAGTGTGTGTGTGTGTGTGTGTAGTCTTTTAACTTTACAATCTGTAAACTTCTGTGTGATGACAAAAGAGATTAGATCATACGTACTGGAAGGTCCTGACAAGTATTTTGTGTATTCTTAAATGTGTACTGTGTAAATCTTAGTGTTTCTGAAAAGTTGAAACATGATCCTTTGGTTTGTCCATAAGCTAAATGAAAATGTGCTAATGTAGTGGGCAGTACAATTTGAGCACATTGTCCTTTTAATCAAGAGAAAACAGTAACAATATTTTAAACAATCATTTGCCTAATTATTAACTGAACGCTCCCATGAGGTTTTGACTTACCTTCATCCATGGCTAAGACTCATGGGAGTTGCTGTTACTTTCATTAGCATTCTATAACTTTTTTGTTTAAAATAGTGAAATCCTGACTTTTACTGTAAAATATACTAAGTATGTATGTTCTGCTGCTATGTTGGCCAGGAGACTCTTCTAAAAGATGTTTAATCTCTGTAAGGCACTTTCTTGGTTAAATTATGTAGTTTAGAGGCACTAATTTGGAACAATGTGATTTTGAAAAAAAGAAGTGGACATGTACTTATGTTTTCACATTCCCTCTAAAGGTATATTGACAGGTTATTATTTTCCATTAACTTTTTGATCACAGCTGCTTTGTTGATCCTTAATTACCCTTTCATATTTGACCTATTTCAGGTTTAGTCTGTGCTACATGCTTTTTATCTTCTGTTCTACCTACTGGTATCAAATAACATTATTGATTACATAAAAGTATATGCTGTCATGTAGATATAATAGATAAAGATTAGTATTATAATATGGGCAGAAAAACAAATGAATGAATGAAAGAAACACTCTATGGGGAAAGCTGTTTAAGTCTAAAGTTGAAAAGTCGGCAGGCTTCAGCTCTCTATCTGCATGAACATCTGTCTGTATACACATACAGACAGATGTGTGTGAGTGAGTAATCACTAAATAATGTTTATTTTTCCTCCTGAAATTCTACCCACCAGATATGTGGAGGCCTCTCTGGAAGACCTCATACATGGTCCTGGCGTCATCATGGTAATGAGTCAGCAGCTTGGAGCTGTCGCCCATCATGGACCTGCGACCTCCATCTTCATGCTGACACAAAGTAAGAGAGAGACAAATAATAATTTTTACAACCTTTTGTTAAACTCTTGGGGTGTTGAACAAACACCAAAGCCTGAGAGAGTGAGCGTAAGAAGAAAATTTTTTCCTTGTTCTGTAAATGATAATTGAATGTGAGCTAGGAAAGGCCCTTTTGTTAGCTCACTAATGGATATAAAAATATCTGAGCTGCTGAGTTGATCTGAGCTTTGTTTCATTCCTCGGTGTTTACATTGCTGATGCATTTCTGGTTGCAGAGAGTTCATTTACATTGGCTGGATCAAATTCCTTTTTGCAAATGAGTCGTTTAGGTTGAAGAGATTAGGGAGACTGTAATGTTATGAAACGCATAACAAATGCCAACTTTTCTGAATGTGTTTGTGTGCCTTTGTATGCGTGTATCTGCTTGTCAGATATACAGTCGTTTCTTAGACTGTCGTGTGACTACTTCAAACACCTTTCTCAGGTAAAAATAAGCCTCATAGGTTAGCCACAAAAATCCTCTCAAATGAGTTTCACATTGACAACAAATGCTGCCAGTCTCACCGGTCAGTGAGAAAGCACTTGGCTGTGGTGTGTTTGTGTGAAAAACAGTGTGTGTTTGGTTTGCTTGGGATGGTGGTTAAGGTTATACCAGGACAGTTGTGTAATTACGTTGCACCCACAGCTTGCGAGCATTAAACAAAGAGAGGTTAAACAGAGCAAATTTTTACAATGTTCCTGTGTTTCCATTTTGTATGTAACTTTGTATATATTTGTGATGCTATTAAGATAAAGACAACAACATATTATTATCGTTATTATTAATGATTAAAGATTATAGATTGAAGTTTAAAAGCAAACAAACAAAACTTTTACAAAAAAACAGTACAGTGTATTTAACACCACTTCTGGCTCAGCATTGCTGAGGTCAATGGTCACAAGAATAAGTAGAGTTGCATGTGTGTTTTAGTCCAATACCTTAAAAACCTCTTTCTGTGACTTTGTGACAGTGCATAAGGTGTGTGTAGGTTTGTGAGTGTTACCAGGTATTGAGTCTGTGTGTGTGGCAAGGGTGCAGGTTTTGTTTCAGAAATGGAGGCACACAATGAATTCAGACGTTTTTCAATCAAAATAACACAATGGTTCATATGCATTCCTTAATAATGTCTGTCTAACAAACTAGAAATCATGTATTAACAATGCACCAAACCCTACTTGAAATCACATTTAGTTTCATTGGCAAAGGTCTGACACTTAATGAAAGGGTATCTACATCTTTACTAAACTGTCCTTCACTGCCTTATTTTTTTGATTAGTGCTCAAATCTAGTGTATTCTTAATCAACGTATTAATCAGATTTATATAATCAGATAATTTATTTTTCTGAAATACATGCAGAGGAGATCATGGTAGGGGTGGCAGGTCTCCCTCTCAGGATGCTGTCCCAACAAGCTTCAGCGTTCACATGGTTTGGGCAGCGTGCATGTCGCCTGGCAGGTAAAACCCAGGGCAAAAAAAATAAAACATAAAAACACAAAGCACTCCATCCTGCTCATGAAGCTTATTGATTTGAGTGCAATAACAATTGAAGGTGACCCAAATGAGTGTATCAGCATTTTTTCATCAACTAACTTTTCTCATCTGGATTTTGGCAACTTATGGTAAGACTGCACAGTTCGTGTATTTGCAGTGAGCAAATCAAACTTAAAGTGAAGTTACTTAAGAAGTGATATTCGAATTATCCCCTTGGTGTGTGTGCAAATGAGTCTATCGTTGCTGATATGTGTTTGTGAACGTTTTCACATTCAGCATTTGTGGATGAGACCATCACCGTAATATTCTTATTGAAGTATCTATATATATATATATATATATTTGTGCCCGTGCGAGGGTGTGCTCCATCTTACCGGCACCTCCTCAGACTGGTGTAGCAGGCTGCAGGGTGGCTTGATGGGACGGGGTCTGGTGGCTAACCAGTACGCCAGCACGGCGGTCAAAGCGCCGATGCCCACCAGCGTGGAAGTTGGCAGGGAGCGAAAGAACTGGCCGAGCTCGTCCATCTCCGGTATCCTCAGGCCGCTCATCATCTCCTGGGCCTGCATCTTCTCCATAAGGGTGGAACTCAGCTCTGTGGAAAAGAGGACAATATTTGCTTATGTTTCAAAACTAATTTGTCACTTTTTAATACAGTACAGTAGTAGTATTGCCACAATCAGGGTACTAATTTGACATATATTATTTGTGTTTATTTGTTTCTGTAAAGGTAAACACACAATCAGAAGACGACAATCCAAAATATAATGCAGTAAGTCTCTCAGACATTGTTTATTGCTTTCATTGCTTTTTCTCATTTAAAACCTTTCCTGCGGAGTCAAAACACATGATGTAGTCTCCCCTTTTCTTTTGTGTCTTTGTTCGGTAAAAAAAAACTCTTATAAAGATGACTGTGGAACCTTTTCACCTCATTGATAAATTAATTCATTTGAATTCAGTAATGAACTCCTTGACTTTAATAGCTCCTGTGTTTCAACAGGATTTCTGCTCATGTTCAAAACCTTCTGCATAATCAGAATCCCACATATATGTGTTCTCTGACATGTTGAGAAAAAAGTTGTAATATTACGAGATTATTATCATCATTTAATAAAGTTTCATAATATTCTTTAAGACCATCTGCCTACACCTTTACTAACTGAGAACACTTGTAATGGGCAGTAATCTAACCACAAATCCAAACACATTCATTTCACCTCCGATAGTGCAGTTCACAGTCCCAAACAGAGCAAGGTTGCACTTCAGTTTTTAACGTTAAATGTTTATATTGCAACTACACTGTTACCACTTGATCACAACTATCTGGATCTGGACTCACAGTGTTCATTACTATCACGACGTACCCGGTGTTGCATCATCGATTCGCTCCGCGAGTTGATGTCATCAGTTATACTTTTTTTATATTTGTTTTTCACTATGTGAGAAAAATTATGTGCGACGTGATAGCATGTGGAAAATGTCAATTAAGTGAGTCTGCCAAGACGGCATTTAATCTGACCAGCTCTCGTGACACCCCTGGTCAATACTTATTCAGCACTTTGACTGCTAAGTCAGGTGGGCTGGTTGAGGTATTTAGATAATGGCTTAGAGATTTATGACCCACAAGTGTTGAAAGATAGAAATAATCTGAAAATACATGAATGTAAATAAAGACTATACAGGAGGTAACAGCTAGCCTGGCTCTGTCCAATGTTCAAAAAACACCCATGCCAACTCTAAAGCTCACCAATTACATAAAGTATCTTGTTTGACTTAATTAATGCTCAAACAAATGTGTAAAAATGCTAATTTGACATTTTAAAGGGGGTTCTACAGTAGTTCTTGACGAGTAGCAGTCTATCCATCCAGCCACTGTGCGGTATCTCCCTCAGTAGTGCAAATTGCAAGTAAGACATGTAACTCCCCCTAAAAAATAGTTTTTACATTTCTGTTTATGCATGTACAATTATTTTTCCACTGACTGATTTCTAAAATTCTTAAGTTCTGTGAGCTTATGATACGTAAAAGGCAACTATGTCTGGGCGTTAGTTTTGCAAGTTCCTATTTTTCTGACCTGCATATTTTTGCAGTGCAGGAGGAAAACCACACATGCAATGTTCGCACAGTATTTTCGAAGCAAGTAGCATTTTGAGGGTTCAACGACAAAAAAAGGAAGAGATGTGAGTAGGCTTGCCCAGATGGCGACACTACACAGACAAAACTATACCCTCCTACCAATTTCTCAGGGTTGTGTTTAAACCGCTTTAAGCCAGTCTGTTTCATCTATACATTTGACTTCTACGCTCCTCCGCTCAGATCCTGTGACCTTAAACACATAATTTATGCTTCAAAAAGGGTGAATGAGGAGTCTTCCCACGCATTCTTGCTCTTACTGTAAAAGCAGCTCAGAATAGATAATCTACACTACAGCAATGAGAAGTGGTGGGTCTAGAAAGTAGATAAAACATAGTCATACACACACTCCATGCACAGTGCTCATCAAGGCTCAGCCTCCGTCACACACAGACACACACACACACACACATTGTGAGATGCATAATTTATCTGAGGGGGAGGCAGACTACAGCGCTGACTGGAGGGTTTCCTTCCCTCCCCTGGGAAATGAGTCAGAGACAGCGCCACCTGACCAAACGAATGGCGTTCGGGCACTGCTGCAGCTCAGAGCCAATCAGATTAATTTCCTGTCTGTCCTCTCCACACACACACACACACAGAGCCACCAACATACCGTGAGGCTGATGGGTATAAATATCTGCGGCCGTGAGAACATTGACTTCCTCATTCACCTGTTATTTAGAGTCAAAACACTATATTTTTCACTACTACTTTACTAAATGGAAACAGAATCATATAACCATGTACGCAGGTAAAAGCAAGTTTCAGGAAACCAATGCCTGACTTTTAACATCAATGAAATGTGTTATAACTTATTATTATAATTTGAAAATATTAACATTGAGTTTATTCATTACCAGCACACACCTCTATTTGCATTGCCCCAATGCTCAAGTGTTCATGTGAATCATTTCTACATGACACACGCGCAAACACGCGCACGCATGCTGTCAGCAGGCATCACATCACCTGTCACCATCTACAGTCATTTGTAAAGCAACATTTGACACCAAATTTACATGCTATAAGACAGCTATTGCTCATCACCTCCACTGCACAGTACAGTCAGCTGCTCTACAGTGAATTCCCTGACGCTGCTTTCCCAAACTCTTCTTGGGCTTGAATCCTCATAATTCAACTTAACTCGAGTTTCGGTTCAGACAGGAACTATCACCTGTAATTGAAAAACCACCGCATGACAGATCCCTCGAATGTGTCTGAAAACAGTACTGTTTCTTTAACACTGCAGGACTCGCCGCTTCCCTTTTACTGCATTGATCAGATATTTCCTCTTTTTCTGCTGTCCTTTATTCTGCAGTACAAGTAATCTTGATGGGAAATTAAAGCTGCTCAAGTGCTGGGAAATGTTGAGAATGATGGTAAATAATAGAAACCACTAGATGATGGTTCTGGAGTAAACAACTATTCATCGGCATGTGTATGGACGTTGAAGCAGTAACAATGTCAATGTTATTCAGGGATATAAAGTTGTGCCCTGTTGAGTACACAGAGTAGCCCACTGTGCTCGGCTGGAATTTATCCGACAGTTAGACTTAATTACTGTAAAGACCTGACAAATTGAAAATCTGGCACAGCTTCAGGTATTTGGAATGAACTCTCATACATTTTCTTGACACCATAACATCTAAAACGTCAAGTTAAAAATGTTAAACATGGCAAAACATTGGGAACAGAAAGGCAGCACCCTTAGAGAGATAATCACATCTGTACCGCATTCAGTATTCTGTAATATGCATTATATTGCACATCCTATAATTTAATTCAACTCTATTATATAAAATATTTTATCATTATTTATTATTATTTTTAAAAGGAATTGTTTAATATTTTAGGAACTGTGCCTATTCACTTTCTTAAATGAGGTGTTCGATATCAGTCTTGGGCCTTTGTGATAAATATGGAGCTGGAGCTGGGACAGGGTTAGCATAGCTTAGCACAAAGCCTGTAAACTGGGGATAACAACTAGCCAGAAAGAGAGAGAGAAAGAGAGAGCAAGGGAGAAAGCGGGAGAGAGGGCGATAGGGAGAGGGATAAGCAGCCAACACAAAATCCATACAGAAATACTAGGACCAAACAACAACACTTTAATTAGTCAGCTTTAGAGTTGTTGGTGTGGCTGTTTTTATGCTAAGCTAGGCTAACCATGTCCTGACCCCACTTCTGTACTTAACACACAGACATGGGATAACAGCAAGAAAAGACAAAACAAAAATAATGCTGATTTACACAAATATACCTTATTTTCTATATTATACATATCTTCCTTAATTGTGTTGTCCCACGACTAGCTGATATGAAACAGTTCTGATGGGAAGATCAATGATAAATCACCAACCAGCCAGGCAGGCAGCACAACTCACAGACAAGATCATTTCCATTTCAGTGTTGTGCCAACAGGACATGAACAGCTGAACCGTATAATAAAAAAAACCCTAATCCCCCTGCTATCATAGACAGATCAACATTAACAAAAGCCACTATGTTTACCTCCTCTGGTACGAAAACCGTAATCTGACCGGTTCTACAACTGTAGAGTAAGTGTGGAGGTTTATGATAATAAATGAATTTAATCTTTATCATGATCACTTCTGAGATGATTGAGGCCTTTCTGTTTAAGAGAAATATGTTAAGACTACACACAACCACTAAGCAAACTACGATTTGCTCATAGTTAAAGCTGAAAAAACACATGCAAATACTCTTACAGAGACACACTGACTTGCTAAAGGAGGATGCTTTTAGGTTTAGGTAAAACTTCCAAGTCAAAACCTGTTGTGATTTTGATAACACTGGAAGGAGGGACACATTTGAGCAATGGTCTTTGTCATGTTAAGGGTCTCACTCGTCCAAATTGTGGTGAAACTTTGAGTATGTTGCCACTGACTGATGTTTATTTACTTGCTTTGTCTGCTTTTTGCCCTGCATGCTTGATTGATTTTGTAATCAAAGTAAAGTTCACATGAGCCATCATGCCTCACTGTGGGAATACTTTAATCAGAAGTGGACCGCTTGGATGACATAATTGTGATGTAGCTCACTGCTTGTGCTTTGTGTTGTGTTGAATGGCTATTGTGGCTTGGCTGCAGTGATGGCAGAGCCACAGTGGATTAGTCGTTATTAGAAAAGAGAGGCAGAGGAGGGCAAACAGCACTCGACCAGATCTAAATATAGACTCCATAACCTAATGACACTACTGTGTGGATAGCTGGGTTTGGCTTAACTCAACTTGCACGAGTAAAAAAGATAATTTATTGAGTTGTGTACAAACACAAACACGTGAACAAACTTCGGATCTGGATTGTAGAGTCAGTAACACATCATTTTATATTGAATTTTAATGGTGTTATTTATCCTTTGAAGCTGTTTAAAAGTATCCTGTTGGTCTGTAAATATACAGTATATAACGTGTAAAACGAGGCGCCATCTCTGCAATGCTAGATGCAGCGTTCATGTGGCCACAAATCCCATCTTTTGGGAAATTTCAGAGTTTAGAGGCTGACGTGGGATAGCATCTGAAAACAATCCACATCTGCTGACGCATAATTGAACACCCACTCCTGGCACCTGTTTGCGATAGAACGAGCTCTCATGTGGAGACTGCAGGGATAAGCGAACCGGCGAATGCCACAGTACAGACATGTGAGTGCGCCGTGTCTTCCAATCATGAAATCGCCTGCCAACAGCAGGAGACTCACAGCCTGCCAGACGCCTAATTGGCCTCCATGAGAGATGCAAACATCTAACTGCCCGTCTTGTTTCTCTCTCTCTCTGTCTGTCTTTGTTCTGCATTTTCCTGTTTGACTGCCAATTACAACACAGAAAAACTGTTAGTTTTCTTATAATTTTTAAGAGGAAACAAGACAAGAGACCCACAACATCTGGCGACCCATAAACCTCGGCTGTATGCTCTTAAAACCGGACGTCAGACTGTAGTGAGCCAGAGTACTGTTGAGTGCTGGAAGGGAGGCAGTGAAAGAATCATATAGCCCACACCTATTCACAGTGGCTGTGTCCCGTTTCAGGCGCTGACTCCTTCGAAGTAGATTTCTGGACCGAAAGTGCCATTATGACTGTCAGATTCAAGAGGCTACTTCAAGAAATGCAGGTCTTCTTTATGCCCTAATTTGGATGATAACCAGTGTATCCTTCACTTAAGGGTGAATTCTCTGTACACTATCTCACCTAAGGAGATGGAGCAGGTTTAGACTACAAGCCATGAGTCCTCTAAAAGCCATGCCTCTGTGCGCAGTCCCTGAAATTGGACACAGACTAAATGTCTCAGTACTCTGAGAATATCAGGTCACTCAAATTGGATTCAGAATCAAAAAAATCCCTACATGTGTGTTCTCTTGAAGACAGGTTATCTTTTTGATAAAAAATATTTATCTTTAGTAGTTGAGATCAGGCTGCATGCTTAAATTTGTATGACTATTTTGGATAAACAGGGTCATCTGCTCAGCTGTTTCAACTTTCACTCCACTACAGCCATTAAGTCCATTCCCGTTGCCAGATACAAAGATTGTTGCTACAGCTGCCGAGGCAATAGAACAGCAGGTCAGCAGCATCCCCATCAGCAACAACAACGACCTTTATTAGCAAGTGAACTCAAAGAACTCAGAGTTGAACTTGTGAAATCAAAGAGCACATCACACCATGAATAGTGAGATATCTTCATCATCCCTGCAGCAGAAATTCTGTTGCGTTTATGGCTCGGGAACTTAACTGATGGGTCTAATAAATGAATGTTGATGTCTTGCTCGGCTCAGGGATGAAGAACTGTTGATGTGCACACAATCTGCAATCCCAGAGTTTAATTTATAATCAGTCTCACTACTGATCCACTAAAATGCCACAGCATACATTTGCCTAAGGGAAGTTAGGGACTTATAAGAAATAGACTTGCAGCTGCCAGTGTAATCTAGATTACAACCATAAAGTAGTAATAAATGTTTATTGTGAGTACAACACTGTAAAACAGTAAGTGAGAGTGAATGCTCTCTCTTGACCTTAACAGTTCAACAGTCTCACTGTCTTCATCAGCATATGTAGTTTGCTCATTTGTCATGGAGCTAGCTCATCAAGTTCCATACTTGACTGAGTAAGCTCCATCTGCTTATGAAGACCATGAGTTTGGTTGAAAGCTTCGGTTAAAGCTAATAAATCGACCTTGTGTTTTTTTTTGTCAAACTCTAAAAATGAAATTGAAAAGCTAACTTTCCTCAACAGAATGATATACATATTACATGTTAACATCTAGTTTTGTGCTGCCAAGATACATTTTGAGAACTGCATACTTCAGTTCACATTTATTTTAATTCAGACGGCCTCAAACATGGGGCTTTTCTCTCTTTAGCCTATAAAACTCCTCTTTCGACTGACAATTTAGTTCATAACATGCTTTCTGTTGATCATTTCCTGGGGTAGGAATCACTCTGTGTGTCCGTCATTTTTTGAAGTGTAACGGAGAGACTGGATCAGTATCAGCTATCATTGAAACTTAATCTTGAGGTCTGTCAAGAAGACAGCAAGGAGCCCAATTTAACTGAGAAAACTAAACTGAATTAAATGTGAAAATGTGGTAATTGCTGATAAATTAAACGGTTCACAAAATGTTCTGCATCATCAATCAATGTCTAGTTTTGGAGGGAACATCAGTAGTGTATGTCGACCGATGGTCCCTCCGAAGCCTGACAGATGTGCACAGTCAAACGCTGTACTGAGGGAACATAATTCAAACTGTCGTATCTATTACAAAACATTTAGTACTCATACTGTGCATGAACAGCTGGATTAAAAAAAAATAAACATTTGAACTTGTTGAACATGCTAAAGGATGCCTGAATGGACCTCAACAGTGAAGAGGTCTTCATGCTAAGGGCCAGGTTAAATTTTTCAGCTACACAATGGTTCAGAACAAGCAAATGAAATCTCTACAGCCGTAAATATCAATCTAAGAAGTCCCAAATCGTATCAATTCACGCAAACGGCTTAGTGTGCACTTGGACTTAGGTGTTAAATTTCGACCAAATTATTTAATTTAATAGTGACTTAAATAGTGAATAGTAATAGTAACTTGACTTGAAGATGAATTACAAAGAGCAAATACAAAATTTCCATCTGTGTCCACACTATAAAAAGCTAAATGTGTTCCAGAAGTGGCAGTATTTTGGGAAAGGAATTTGAGTTCATACACAAATATCTCATTTAAGTGCCTCTAAATAGCCACCTCCCTGAGGACCTGTGAAAGATCCCCATGCCGCAATACTTTTTCAGTCCATTTAAATAACACGAGAAAAACCTATAAAAAATGAATATTGATTTGCAACTATGAAACTCTGCTGCACTAAGGCTTGTTTAATGCGGCTGCTCCTCATGTATAATTGTACATCACATGTAGACAAGGACACATTTTTCTTCCTCTCTCACGAAGAGTCCACTTAGCAAAGATGTTGGTGCAGCGTGAGTACTGCAAGCTATGCAGGGATGAGGGCTTGTGAATGGGCCAGCTAGACTTCCTGTGACCTCTGAGGCTTAAAGTGGAGGAAATGCAACCTTTCGTCCTTAAGCCCCACCCCATCGGCCCATCCAAGGGCCGTCACCAATGATTAGAATCCAGTGTGGGGAGATTACAGCCTATTAGCATAGAGACGGATGGCCAGTAGTAACCTCACTACCGCACTCTATTTAAAGATCCTACTCAGCTTTCTCTTCTATTCTATAAACTTCTGTTTTGCAATTTCACTTGCAACAATGTACTGCATCTTTCTTTATTCTACTGCAAACCATCAATGCTTAATCATTCTTGCACAGCTCCTCCTCTCCCACTCACTCTCTTTTAACCATTCATCTTTATCGCTTGCTGCCATTCCTCTGCTTAGACCACCCTTCTTGGAGTCATACCACAACTTCTTCCTGTCACTGTCACTGAGGGATAAATTGTACAGACACCATAACATCCTGTGCACACAAAACAGCCATTTCCCCTCCTGAACTGATATGCAGCACAACAGGTAATTGCACTTTTCATTCAGGAAATAAACTTCAAGCTGCAGAATAAATAAAGTACTAGGGATGAACTGAGCAGAAAATGCAGCACTGATATAAAAGTAAAAAGAGACTTACACAGCAAGGAAACGCAAACAACATCAAAAAAGCAAATCAGACAAAAGATGTGTAACTGCATCAAAGAAGAGTTAAAGCAGCTGAGGTCTAGGCAGTGGCACTTACAAAGGCGTTGTAGGCAGCCAGGCAGCCGCTGAGGTGTAATGTGTGTCTGTGTGTGGTGTGTCAAGGGCCCTTAGGTGGATATCACATCACCCTGTGCAAACTAATGATTACCTTCCCATTGCCACCGGCCAGATTAAGCTGAGGCAAGCAAGAGGAAGGCAGCGAGATGCGTTTTGGCCTAGTTTGGGCCCGGCTGGCCTCCGTATCACACCACCCTCAGCTCTACAGACGCTGCACTCGCTCACCACACCCACTCACCCCTCCCTCCACCACTCTCTCTCTCTCTGACGCCCTCCCCCTGCCTAAACACACAGAGCTCTTCTTCTCCTGCACTAAAATGATACACAGACACTCTCGCACACAGGAACAGCGACACGCAATAAATGTTGAAATGATATTGTTGTGAGCCAGGTTCAGGTGTGAAGAAGTTTCAGAGACAGATGAAGACTTAACATAGCATGGTTTATTGAGCCCGGCTGAGGAGATACATTGCCAGCATACAATATGTGAACACGTCAAATGCCAACACCAAATCTGAAGGAAAACATCTTGTGGTCCCTTTTCTGTTTCTGTCTTCCCCCTAGTGCCTGTAAGTTTCTTTATTAGGTCACCTTCATCTAGAACAACTATCTATCTGATGTTTAGATTCCAGTGCTTCGTCATATTGGAATCTCTCACTATCCAAGAGTTGTACTCTAATCTGTGGAGCCAGTTAGTTCTTGTAAACATTCTTGTATGGCTCAACCTTGTAAGATTCCCAGAGAACACTTATATCTGCTAGCCTGACGTCTGAGCTACTGTCTCTAACTAATCAGTCTATTGTTGTCTTCTTGACGAGGACATGTACGTGTGAGAAATACCTAAAGCTAAAATGTCAAACACTTATGGGGTCAGCTACATTACTCTAAGCTAGACCTGTCTTACCTTTCCCTGTTACATCAATTAAGACACCTAAGAAATATTCTCAACAATATACACAAAATGCACTCACACGCATGCAAATAAACTCCTGCGTACACTGTTGATATTTGCACATAACAAAATTAAAACGAAGCGGCGCTAAGTGAGGCTGCTCCCAGCTTGATTTGACTATCAAAGCAAGAGAGAAGATAGGCCTGTGGATCTCAACCTGGTGGGGTTAGGACCCCTAATGGGCCCCAAGACAATTGTTTCAGGACATGATGTAATTTAAAAACACATTTTTGCTGTGTTAATTTTACTCATCTTTTTTGTGTGACAAATACTGAAATTTTTTAATCATTTGACTAACAGTTCTAACTGAAAGGGAAAACCAACTTTGTCAAATTGTTCACCAATGCGCATGCGCATCCTGTCATGGGGCCTCTGAGGTCACTGCTGCACATTTAAGGATATGAGTAAAAAGGGCAGACAACCACCAGGCTACATACCACTACTTCCTCCATTGTTCATTTTTGAGGAATAGTGAAAAACTCTCCTTTTGACAAAATTCTGAGATCAAACACTAACATTTTAGGATTAAAGAAGGTGTATAAAGGTTTTTTTCATTTCCATGAGGTGGGTGTAAAAAAATCAATAGCCCATAAATATTGGAGGTTTAGATCTGAAAGGAGCAGAACTGCAAATGAAAACCATGCAGGGACCACACTGTGCATTACTCAGTAGACTGATCTGTAAGAGAAGTACTTGGGCATGTGATGGGCAGACAGACTTGGTTCAGCACTTTAAACTTAGCCATTATTGCTTGACATCCTACAATATGAGGATACACTGAATGCTGAAACAGCAAAAAGCCACTCAGGTGGAAAACTGCCATGTGGATCGGAGAGCACTCAGACTGGCTGAAATTATTGATTACACCAGGACTGAGGCTTTAGAGTATTGTACATGTAAAGATGTTAAAATCCTCACATTGACAAATGTTTGTTGCCAAAGTCTGAATATGACAAATCACTTGTCAGACATGTAACTGTACAGGAATCTATCTACAAATATATTTGCCTCAAAACTCCTAACACTCCATGCAAGGGCACAATGACATGCATTTATCATACAGCAGGCAATACTTAACACTCTGCATGCATCCTCCTGTCATATTTTGCAATCATGCAGTGTGTCTTTAATTTTCAGGTTTTCAGATTTCACAATCCTTTACACTCTTACCCTCCCTCTTGCTACAATTTCTATACAGTTAGTGACAAACCAACCAAAAAGTAGTTTGAATGACAAAAAGGTGTGTCATACTTAAGAGTCATACATTTAAAAGTAATCCACTAGTGGGCACAGGCCATGTGTTATGATAAGCAGAGGAGCTATGATCGTTGATCGCTACAACATCATTGGTTACTTTCTACTAAAGGGTGGGGCAAACTACCTCAATTAAATATTGAGGAAGGAAAAAGAATAGGTTTACACACTGTGTGGGGCTGCACTAGATGGTGATTAAAATGAATTATTTATATTGAGCAGCAGCAGCAGGGTGTTGGGATGTGATGACAGGTTAAGGGTGTCACGAATATCCCCAAGGGGCCACTCTTTGTTTTCAGTTGTAGTGTATATTTTTCAGTCAAACAACTGAATTTGAGGCCTTTAAACCTTATCGGCTGCGTTAGTTTTTCAATAAGCAACACCAGCAACCCTGTAACAGCATATTTTAATATTAATACACCTACCAAAGCCCAGCTGTGACTGGTTGTTCGTTAGAAACCATGCAGTGTGGCTGCTGCTGAGGACCTATAGGCTACTCTTTGGCGAAGGGATACACAAATACACACAGGCAATTAAAACATAGCCTTTCATGTAATATTTCACCAGGATATATTGAAAAGAAATGCTTCACTGAGCATTAACATTGTTTCTTTCATAGAACATTGCATAAAAAGCAAAAGCCCTCTACTATTGTGCCATACAATGCCTCTAATCTGTCTGTTTTTTGTTTTTTTTAAGTAAAGACATCTAACGATCAACGGCCTCTCTGAACCATTTCGATACCCCTAAAACAGCTCTGTCAATCTGGGGGTGGTGTCAACAAGAGCGCAGCATGCTGTGCTGGCTTGCTTGCCGGTGGGCCGCAGGATTTCAGCACCCCTGTCTCCCGGACAGCTCCGTCCAATCAGCTGCGGCTATTTGAAGAACGTCATCCTTCCTCATCATCCTCATCCTCCCCTTCCTCCATCACCGAGGCATGGCGGAGAGGACATCATGGGCGAAAATGCTGAGTCTCACAACCGGCTTCCTGGCAACTTCACATGTTTAATGTAAAAGCAGGCTATAGGAGAAGCATGTTTGTGCAGCCTCGTTTAGGGAGAAGCACAAGCTGCAGCAGGAAATCGTGAAACACGGGCTGTTGTTAGCTAAGCTTTTTTTAATGACGTGTGTCCGGTTTCTACACAATGTCACACGACCTTAGCAGCTCGCCGGCTCAAATGTACACGTTGTAACCTGGTTGGCTTATAGCGAGAACAGCCTTTTCTTTAATTGTTGAATTTTCAACGTTAAACACACACACTTTGACACGGAAAATGAAATCCCTGATCTGCAGAGTGACCCACATGCATTCAACCACATGGCAGCGTATCCACCCCACTGTACCTGATTAAAGGTATAAAGAAAACCTGGGAGCATCCCTCGATGCTGCTCTAACAACCCTGAGGTGTTGGAGCAGGCGTTCAAGCACTGTAGCTGAAGCTAGAACCTGTTAAACTGTGATGTTAGGCTACACATCTGCATTGAGGTTGGGTTCATACACGTGTGAGCAAAATTAACAAAATGTCACCGGCGTCATTACCGTGCAGGCGAAGCGCCAACCGCAGCAATAGCCTATAGTATGATTAGGCTAAACACTCGACGAAGTAGGTTCTGAAAAACAATAGAAACACCACAGCCCTTAATGAATGAAAAAGCCGGTAGTGAATGACACACAATGCGCCTCAGCCCCCGCGAGACAGGTGCATCGCCTATAGCCCACGGCCCGGCGATGCTAAAGCATTTAAATGAATGAAAAATACAAACACATTTTCAAAACTCACCTAATATAATCCAGAGCGACCCAGATACCAAAACGAATGCGAGCATGTCTTTCTCATTGAGTCTGCTGTCCCGGTGCAGGAGCGGCTCAGAACTGCAGCATCGACTGCAGCAAGTCGCCGACAATCTGGGAGATTAAGGAAGAGGGGGTGGGGGTGGGGGCGACAATAAAGGCTATCTGAGATAGACCACGGTGGGGGAGCTGGGCAGGGGTTGTCGATGTCCAGCAGGTTTTTTACTGTGGAACGGAACGCGTTGGCTGAAAAAACAGACCCCGGTGGCCTATTGAAGCATCCTTCTGCTGGTGGATTTTCCACCTTCACCTAGTTGGCTGCTGCGCAATGGCAGACACCCCTGCTGAAATGAAAGGGCTTATGGGTCGGACAGAAGATGCGATCGACGCCAAGGTTACTGGGGATGAAATGTCTATTCTGGGTGCAAACGGATTAGCCACGGCATTAATTGTCATATCTGATGCAAAATAATCATACAAAATGTCCCTAAAATCTATCCTATGAATTTGGGGATTTAAATCCTCTTAAAATAAAAAAATCAGAATTAGTACATATGCTAGTAGGCTCTGTAGCCTATAGCATGTATCTGGGTGTTTTCATATATTCACACTGTTTAATTTTAAAGGAAGTTGTGTTATTTTTAGTCCATGGTACATCACACCATCATGTAGCCTAAACGTCGCTGCAGCTGAGCACGGCTTTGACACAGAGTAACTTTGCATCAGGATCACGTGGTACAATAAGACACTCCCAATGAACTAAAGTAACCTTGAATGGCGGACAAAGTGACAGAGGCATCGAGTGAGTGGCAGCGTAGATTAAACAGAGCGATGATAATAAAAACAAATAAACATGTGAATTACATGCAACAAAAAAATATAGTTTATTTTGCTTATTGGGGAGATCACTGCAGGGCTCACTGGCACATCAGGTTACATTTAAAGTGATTACATTTTCCATCCTGTTATCTCAAGCGCCTTCAGACTGAGATGTGAATGCACCACAAATGATTTTGGTCTTCACTGGCTGCTCAGACTTTGATTTGACCCTTCTGCATGTGAGGGGCTACTCATATTAATGAAACAAAATGTCATCTATTAGCTATGTTTAGGCGGAAAAAACATTTTTATTGTGATTTCTGAATACTGTGGCACCTTAAAAGCCGGCAGATGCATCTGAATATTTAATATTTAAAGCATGCAATTAATCGTTTCCATCTAATTTGTCGAAGCTTTTATTCACTGACCCAGCCTGTGAGTTTATTGTACATTTAACTCACTTACAAGTAGTGGCCGACATACTGACGGTCTTATTGTGCTGTTGTCATGTGACTCACCTTATTAAATGGGTCAGTCGTCAGGACCTCTAATCTGTGACTTGCAGCAGTGCCACACTGCTCTTCTTCTTTTTTTGTTCTCTGATCCCACTGCAGAGAAAACACAAAGACAGGCAAAGAACAAATGTACTGAGACAAATAGTTAAGCTGTTCATTAATGGAGGAGGAGGGAAAATGGTCAAACAGACATACAAGGAGGGGAAATAATCAAATGACTAACTGTCTTTTCATCTCAGTGTAGTAAATCTTACCTGTGGTCAGCCAGCAGGACACCAGGAGAGTGCATGTAGTTTAGGAAAGGACACAGACTACTTCATTTATTTATTTTGCAATGCGATCGAAGTACACACAAGAGAAAAAACTGCTGAATAAAAAAAACACACTGTTCAGTGTTACATAAAGTTAGATAAAACACAACAAATGTTATCAAGTTACCACATATATGGGAGGTTGAGGTTAAGGTCAGGGGTCAAAAGGATAAATAACAGAAATTAACTTTCCATATGCCTTCTCGGACAGGATGGTAATAAATTGGGGATTCCTTATATTTCAAGGTCAGAATAAATACATAAATCGTGGCTTATGTCCAGTATCTTAAATTTTATGAGCAAGTAAAAGAAATGTCCTAGGTTGTTAGTTTCACTTATGTGCACTTTTTGAATTTGAATTTTTGTTTTGAAAGGTTTTGATAACATGAGGAGTGGTTGAAACTCTGGTGATGTTACACAAGAAGACCAAGGGTCTACAGCTGCCCGCGCCTTTGTGAGGCCTTATTTAGGCTCAGTGTTGCATTGAGCTACAGGATAATGTCAGCATGCTAACACGCTCACAATACCAACGCGAACATGCTGATGCTAGGCAAGTATAATGTTTCCCACGTTCACTGTCTTAATTCAATAAGTTAGCGTGCTGACATTTGTTAATTAGCACTGAGCACATGATTAGTTTTGCAGGTATATGGTCATAAATCAAAGTACTGGACAAATTGAAATGGTGACCTGATAATGGCGCTAGATGAAAAGTCAGAGGATCACCAAAGCTATAAGGATTTCCACTAGTGTTGAGAGGACAAATAACCTGTGTAAAGCCATGATGAAGGCAAGACATTAAGATTAACAAAAGCATGTCTGTCTGCCTCTGGTTTCTCTATTTTGCCATAGTTTATGTTTCACAGATGTTTCACAGCACTAAAGATAATAAAAGCCCATCAGGAGCATGACATCACTATGACCCAGTGACCCTCTGAACAGTTTCTACTGCCGTCCCCTTGTTCCTGCTTCAAAACAGGGTTTAATCAGTAACCATGCTGTCATGCAGAGCAGCAACTCAGAGATCTAACTTAATTTCTTGTAAAGTGCCAATCAAATGTGACACCTTTACACAATGTCACAATGTGTCATAGTTTAATTTAAAGCTTGTACACAAATTTAATGCGCATTCTGTGCTTTATCACAGGAGGGGCTACAGACAGAAAACAAGTCTCAGACTAACAAGTTACACAGAGTTGAAGGAAAGCAGAAGGTGGGGAGTTACATATCAAACGGTGAAAATAAGGAGATAAAAACAAGGGAAACATGGATTAAGTAAAGTATGTAGCTTAAACAATGTCTGGAATGAGTATGAATTTGAATGCAAAACCTTTACTTGTGATGGAGCATTTTTACACTGAGGGGTACTTTCCTTCAGTAAAGGATCTTGGTAGAATTTCCACCACTGCTTATTACTTGCTAACGGTTACTTTCATAAGAAGAAAATTATATAACTCAATTGCAGCCTCTCAGAAAAAACTAACCAGCTCTTGATGAATTTACAAAGTATGGTGCATTGTGCAACAGAGCTGCGACACTCACAGACAGTACACTTATTGGGCTGAAGGGGGTGCTAAACTTTAAAACCACATCTGCAGTGATGAAGTAATTTGAGTCTGTTTGGCCTCAGGGAAACTTTAAGCACATGTTGAAAAACTTGTTGCAATATTATATTTTTAGCATTATTTCCACCTCTTTTGTTTAACTCTCCTTCACCTTGCTTTGCAACTCATCTTTTTTTTCCCACTCTTCCCTTTCTCCCTCCCTCTTCATTTGATCACATTTTGTCCTTACATTAGTAATGCTTTAGTTTATGGGTCAATTATTGTTAATTATAATATTATTTTCCTAATAATGTCCAATACATTTTCTGGAAATAACTATGTTTAAGCTATGTATGTGGTAATTATTATAGAGAAAATAGCGACAGTGTTCAATTGACTGAAAGTAATTAACTATGTTAGTATAGAGAGGTTATTAATCTGTGCAGAGCTGTCCTTTCAAGGACATTCCTACTTTTACCATGACAGGAACCACATTACCAGTACTCAATTGAAATTATTAGGAAATGATTACATTTGACCTGTAAAATATAGCATTATCTTTATCTATATACTTAATAGCTGTGTGTTAGGGGTGAGCCATTGTAGGTGCTTTTCCAAGGTGATTCTTTGCAGAGTTTGATGTGGCTGTTCAAAATAGAGAAAATAATAGGGTTTGACTTGAAAACATACACACAAGAAAAGGTGACTGCAATGCCTCCAGGCAGTATCCAGAAACAGAAAACAAGTTAAAACAAACAGAAACATTGGTGCGCCGAAAACTGCTAAAAAGCCGAAATCCAAACACAAACACAAAAAAATCCCAAAGAAAAATGTTTCAGAAAAACAGTAAATATTCTGCCCTGCTCCTTATGCCCTCCCACTCCTCCACCCTACTACCCTGCATGACGTCGCAGTGCAAGCCAGGGTTAACTGACGAAGGCTTTGACTTGATCCAGTGTCAGTGAGCTCTCAAGGCAGATGGTCAAGTGGGAGATTGAATGCTCAAGCTGCTTGCTTCATCCCAAAGCCCCAAATTACTGTCTTATCTTTGCAGGTGGCCTATATAATACGAATAACCATCACATATGCACTTGGAGCAATAAACGTTCTGGATAATTTGTCACTGTGGTCATGAAAACACAGGAGGTTGTAAATAAAGTAGATTTAGGTTGATTAGTTAAATTGGTTTGTTATAGATATTTTTAAAGGCCTCAAAGGACTAAAGCTAACTAGTGCTTTGCAGGGAAACATGAATTGTTATGGAAAAGCCAGAAAAAAATAACGCAATTTTGTTTGAAAGAATGATGTTTTTAATTCTCTCCTGTCAATAAATAATTTTGGGGGTCCCTAACCACAAGTTGGGAAATCGCTACTTAAGTTAGTACCCTTTTCAAAATATTTATTTGTAATAATCCTGAGCTGAAAACAGGACAGAAAGGTCAAATCTGAGATCAAACCCTACACAGTTACATTCATTTAGCCTCAGCCACTCCTAGTGAATTCCTATAACTCACACCTTTCTCTCTACACTGCTTCAAGTGTTCAAACAAAAGGTCAGGATGATTTCCCCCTACAAATCCAGATTTCTGTCTTCATTGGGAAATCCCACAGACAGCCTGCTGGTGTAAACTCCGCAGGAAAAATCCCTGCTATTCCCTCCCAGGAGCGCGCGCGCACAAGCGGCACGAGCGCGCAAACACAACGCGCGGGAAGCCCCTAAATGGACCGGTGTGTGGGATTTCCCAAATTCCCATGATGAACACTCTGTAGGCTACGAGCATGTTTTCATACAACACGAGCTCCAGGACTGATTAGGTGCTGTAAAACCGCACAAAGGGAGAAAAACGAGCACCGGAATACAAAATGGATAAGAAGATAGGCTACAATAAAGTCTGCGAATATAGATCCTGTGATTTTCATTCACTCCCATGCAGTCTTTGTGCACGCGTTGCTTTATTTCTTGGTGATTTATTGTCACAGATATGAATGACAATGTCTGCATAAATGTCGCAGCTTGTCGTATTGAAACGACGCCACGGATCCATGTCACACACAGACTGTGTAAGGTCTCACAAAGCTGCTGCTTCCGCTTAGTTTACCACTGCTCCTGCTGTGTCAGCATGTCTCGAGTACATGTATCATACTGTATGTCCCACACTCAAGCAGTCCATGAAAAGCCTGTACAACATTGCCTCAACTGGTGGCGAAAATTACTGCACCATTTCTTGTAAATGCCTGACTTCTCAGCTCGCATGGTGATTATACTAAAGGGCTGGTCCCATGCACATATTTATCATGCCAGCCTGTGGGGTCAACTCTTGAGGATGAATGCGCGTGGGTGTATGTATGCGTGTGCAGGTTGCAAATATCACCGGTACCGGTATGTTGTTTTAATATGATAGTTTATATGCATATTATATTATCTTCAATATATATATATATATATATATACTGATATTACAGATTATATAATTACTGCTGGCCTACCACTAGATATTTAAATTGCTATTATTAATATTACCATAACTATGTACTGTATATGATGCATAATAAACCATAACATACTTAAGTATTTTATTCTTCTTTAAACATTTACTAAGTAGGCCAAATGTAAAGTCTGCAGAACTGTCCTGTGCCAAATAAGTTTACAGTCTGAGTGTCGGTCTACGTGCAAAAAGCCTGCCGTAATCAAACCATGTTGTTATTAACTTCCTCCTTGCATTCAACAACGTGATTTCTCGGAAACAGATCTACTGCTGAAAGGGGGAGCCAGCTGCGCATGCGCCTAAACGCTGTAAAAAATATCCATGCCGACCTAACTCGGTTTGTAAATTTGATCGTGTAGTGACTTCAAATCACATTGGATTATTGACAGGGGGATGAATGATCAGTGAATATAAGAAGATGAGATTAGTTGTTTACAGTGTAAGTCACTTTGGTTGAAAGATGTTTATTTTTTCTGATTTTAAAATGATTTTTTAAGTGTTAACTGCAGTGATCTGCCTTTTCCACCTCCATTCGTAATACGCACACGTCAATTGAAATAAAACATGATATGCATGAAATTACAATGGTAAAAACCTGTTAAATGATATTTAAATAGGAAATACCCTTTGAAAAAACAGAATTATTTGTCAACATGCTTTACATTTGTTGTTAGCGGTGGACATTTTTTACAGTGGTCGACAGATGGGGGAAAACCCACTTCACCCTATAAAAATGTAGTGTATCGCTAGTAGCCAGTACTTCAGGACAGGTCTCCAAGTGAGTAACACAAAGGAAAGGAGAAGCTTCTGTGGATCAAACTTAAACCAATCGGACTATTCTTGTGGATTTTCCTCTTACGGATCATAGAACAAGCCTGTAAGCGATTTGATATTCATTTATCACTTCTGCTTGCATGCAATGGCTCATATTTAATGCATTTTTATTACCCGGAGCTGCATTATTTATCTTGAGAATAGATATCGTTAATCTGGAATAGATGTACAGGAAGATAAAGCTGTTAGTAGCCTCTGGCATTTCTAAATGACGAATGTTAGTGTTTTTATTTTTTCGGGTTCGGTAAACATTGTGTTGCCTTATTGCTACACCCCATGGGTCCTATATGTCTCTAATTGTTTGACAGGGGATGAAGTTACTTTTCTGACTTTATGCATGCAGCAGTGCAGTAGGAGGTGTGTGTTCTCCCGCGTTACAAACCCCTCTTGTTTGTATCAAATCTATTTGCGAAGACTTTTTTAAACAAACCTTGTGGACTGCAAAATGAGTCCACGTGCATTTAGACACTTTATTAACGCTGAAGCCGTACAAATCCACTCAGGAAATGATTTTTGGTCATTTGTGACCTTCATAAGTAGCGGTGACTCCTACGCGGGAAACGCCCCCCTGCACGGCTGCATGCCCTAGCTATGAACTCCTCTCACACTCCTCCACGGCCGGCAGGCAGCAGTAAATCTAAACGGAGGCAGATGCTGGAGTTCATCTGCTCTCACTACTCTCTCATTAATCTAAAGTACTCTTTTCCTTTGTTCCTGCATATTTTAGGCAAACATGCCCGTGTCAAGGATGAGGATGAGGCCATGGCTGGAGAAGATGATCGAGTCAAACTCCATTGCGGGTCTGAATTGGGTGGACAAGGTGAGAGACTTATTTCTTCCTGCAGCAAATTGATTTGGTTCATGCAAATGACATTTAGTAAAAACGTGTCTCAATGTATTCAAATGAGTACAGAAACAGACATTTTAAAATGTAGGCAATTTGTTCTATGTATCTCCCGGTCAGATAACAGTTTGAGAGGGAAGTGATGTCTGCGAGGCTGCACGTGTCTCACAAAATGTGCATGTTACTCTTGGAGTAGCTTGTTTGAAGCACTAGTTGGAACGGATGTTGATGTTGTTAATAAAAACGAATGCATAGATTTATAATTTAGTTATAAAACAGTCAGGAAAACATTTGGATTTGACAACTATGGCAGCCTTTAACCTTTAACACCCCAAATGTGATCTGTCTTACAAATGGGAGATGGGCCAAACATGTTAAAGAGAAATCTTTTCCTAAAATAGCATACTATGCCCCAGACTAAAAGAAATTATCAAAAGCCTGTTCAATGTGTGTTTTTTTTCTAATGTGCTATGCAAATCAAATTTTTGCATAACTGCTCACAGTAGCCTACAAGTTAGGTGCTCAGTTTGAATGGCAGCCTCTTGCAATTTTTGAAAATTTGTGCTCATATTTGAATTTATTCTATGTTGAATGTGCAAACCCTCGTTCCAACTTAGTATCTCCTTTTGCATTTTTCAGGATAAGACGATGTTCTCAATTCCCTGGAAGCATGCAGCTCGACATGGCTGGGAACTGGACAAGGACGCATGTCTGTTCAAAAAGTGGGCCATCCACACAGGTGAGCGAGCATGAATACACACACAAATTCTGCAAATAATAACACAGAAAATTATAAGTGTGTGAAACTAAACAATATGCATTCTGCAGGGAAATACGTGGAAGGACAAACCTGTGACCCAAAGACATGGAAAGCCAACTTCCGGTGTGCAATGAACTCACTGCCTGACATCGAGGAGGTGAAAGACAAGAGCGTCAACAAAGGCCACCAAGCTATGCGTGTATTCAGGATGTTGCCTACCACCCCAAAATCTAGAGGTGAGAAAACTGACAGGAAGTGGGCAAGCATTTTTTTTTATATGAACTAACATTGGTGTGCAGCATCTTCCAGCTGCTGATCTTTTTTTCTATTTTTTCTATTTTACCCAGTCAGTTTGTTCTGCAGTCACACTATGAGCTGTTTAAGATCTCATGTGATAAAAGTGTCTTTCTTTCACCTCCGCAGATAAACGAAGCAAAGCGAAGGAGACAAAGCCAAGGAAGAAGGTAAATAGATATTTTATGACCATTCTTTTTATAATGACTTTAGTAGTAGCTTGTTGTCTTTGTTGTGCATGCTGTAACACTTGTTACATAGTTAAAGGCCTATTCAAATGATGCCACACACAATGACCCAGATAATGTAATGGCATTATAAATAATGTTATTGTTATGGCATTGGTGCTCTAGCTAAACATGCAACTGCAACTGCATATGATTTTTTTCTCATGAGAATTTCCTGAATCTCACTGAATGTGACTTTCTGTCTGCAGAGCTCAGTGATCAAAATGGAAGAAGACACGGACTACAGTGATACTCAGTCTCCCATGAATGAGTCAATGCCGGAAGACACTTTGTCTACTCAGGAGAACACAGTTGACAGCACAGTGCACACAGAGCAGCAAGGTGAGGAGGAAAATATGTATGGAAGAATGAATTAAAGAAATTAATTAAAATAATAAGTGTCATTCAGTCAAAATGTATTTAACACTATTGTTTGCCATCTTTGCAGATTTTCCCTTTGTGGCTCAATCTGAAGTTCCTGACTGGTCTTCGACAGTTGTGATCGGGCTTGAGAACTTCAACAGCTTCAGCCACAAATTTGAAGTTTCACCTGAACACGATTTTGGTAATTCAACAACACATATTGCATACTTTAATAAACAGTTCAGGACTAACCTCAGTGAAATTAAGTATATTCAAACAGATCTATATCACAGTGCCATACTCATATACTTACCCCTTCCTTTTCTCTCCCTCTATCTTTACTGTGATCTTCCAGATGTCGACTATAGCGACGACATTATCCAGGTAAGCATGGCCTTCGGCTCCTACTCTTACCAGCATGCATTTTTCATTGACAGGAATTCCCATGTTTGTCTTATTCTGCCTGTTTGGCTTGTGTAACAATACCCAAAACAATACTAGTGATTGCTAAAGACTGTTTGGTGTGCAAAAACTCCAATTGTGCAAAATATCATAGCCATACTCAGTCCAGTGTTGCTCTTTCAGATTTGCCAGCAACTGGAGAAAGACTCACACTGGTTGTCAAGCAGTTTAGACGGCAGGGGGTTCCTGAGCAATGAAGCATGCACCAGTCCAGGGAGCCAGTGGAGTGAATCTTCCTCAGGTAAATATTGCTAGTTGAAGGGTCAGATGGACAACTGCCTCTAAATCTATGTGCAATGTAATGTATGTAATGTTTTGCTGTACATCTGTTGCTTGACCATTGCAGTCCATGTTGGCATTTGAAGGAATATATGGGATTATTAACTTCAGGAATTGAAGTGTAAAATCTAGATGTAAATGTGTTTCTACAAGGGTTAACACTTATTAGTCACCACCAGGGATTTGGTATGGACATGTAGTTATAGCTGAAATTAGCATGCAGATCAGTATGAATCTAGTCAAAGTCTAAGAGAGCTGGTGTGAGTTAGAAGCATATTGCCTTTATAGCAGTGTTCATTTCAAAATGTTATACCTTAAAGTTTAGTAAAGTCAAGTAAAGCAACTCTAATAAATAGGTACTCATACTCATACTCATAGTCACTCACCACATAGCACAGCACTGCACTGAAAGCCTGAGGACTCACAGGAGACAAATAAAAAATGGGTAAAAATTGACCCAAAAGGCTGAGATACCCGAACTTTTAGTCCCTTTTAAGGGTCAACCTGCAAAAACACTGTTTTGTTAGACTCTCTGCATAGTTCATAACACAGTCTCAAAACCTGATCTGAGACGGTAATTTTTCTAAGACTTTAGAAAGCTCTATTCAGACACTTTTTGAAATGTTTAGTATTTCAGGTTAGCCCACATCTCCTGGTATATGTTCTTCTTCACCATACTGACCTTATTTTTTCTCCGTTTTGTTTTGTAGTCGACGAACTAGACGAAATGCCACAGTACACAACTTTGGGCTCAGACCTCACAAGTCCCACAGACAACGTCTGGAACAACCTTTGTCAACAGATCTCACCCATGCTCTGAGGACTTCAGGACAGGAAAGGACAGTTTTGTAGAACTATTCCAGTCCGACAACTTTCCCATCTGAGCCCTCTTTCTCTGTGGAATCACACAACATCATTTCTCCAGTCCAAGCTGGATGGGGACCACTCTTTAAGCTAAACCCCCTTCCCCCGCGCCGTGTGTGTACAGTACGGCAAGCTTTCCTCATCTCCCTCAACTTCTCAACAACTCTTCTGTGAAGTCATGAAGACAAGTTATGCAATGAACTGCTGTGTTTATGAAGACCCCACATACTGTTCATTGCCTATGTGTTTGGCTGGTTCAGGGTGCACAGAAATCTGCAGGCCATGTACATGATTATGCTCTGCCAGGAGGTAGCCAATACTTACCTCAAAATACAAATAGGATCATACTCAGTAACATTTGACAGGTTGTTTGTGTATAGTGTCAAATAATTATCACATTAAATCAAATTTTCCGTTATTTGTAAAAATGAGACATTACATTTTGACAAACAACTTCTGGTGAAAGCTCTACTTCCAAATCTTACGTTTTTTTGTTTGCATAAGGCACTTGTAAATGATTTCTGTATATAGTTGTTTTGGTTTGTGTGTTTTTATAAAATAAAAAATCTAAATGTGAATGGATATGACTTTTTATTATTAACACTAAGGGCTTAAGTTTATGTGTTTATGTATCCAGACATGGATGATATTGCTCTGCTGTAACAAAATCAATGACTGTGACCAGATGTATAAGCGTCATTTTGGCAAGGACAATCCCTGCTTCGTGTCAAGGCACTGAACCAAAGTCAGCCACGATATGTAAACTGACCCCTGCTCTAACTAATAAATTTCCCTCCAGTGGCAAATTAAGGGTCCCGTTGGACCAAAATAGCTTTGTTGAAATGACCACAATATTATATACTGTGATTATTTTAATAAATAAAACAATAAGTAATTAATAATGATAATAGTAATTCAGTAATAAAAACAATCTAAAACAAAGTGTTAAAATCACACATCTATTATCTCTTATTTATTTTAACAAAATAGGACCAGGTTAAAGTGGGTGTAAGATTTTGGCTAAATGAAAACCAACCATTGCTACTAATTTAATCAAAATACAGCGTAAACCACCCCCACAAAAGAGTAAGCTCTGACTATGTGAGTGATCAAATTAAACATCTGGCGGATTCTTACTTCATAAAAACTCTCTATCTCCTGCTTACCCTATCCATGGTTATAATGCTTTCAGGAAAGACAGAGGCGAGAGTAGAGGTGGGATAGTTTATTGGTAAAGATCACATATCGTGTAAAGAGATGCAATGCTCTGTTTTAATCTTTTTCTCTAAAAGTCACACACAGTCACAGCAAATGTCTTTTACCTTCATTGGAGTGTGCAGATCATCCTATTTGAGAGAGTATATACAATGGTTAGGGAATGCAGCTCAGTGAAGCAAGTAAATATAATATGAACTGGAAAGACAAGTCAGGTAAAATGAATGGCCACAAATGAAGACTTCTGAAAGAAAGAGACCCTGCCCTGCAAACATTTCTTAAGACAGTTATTGACCGACAGACACATTTTCACTTCTCTAAGAAATAAGTAACCAAGGACATCCTCATAGGCAAAGCAAAGTTCTTTGTTAGTCTGATAGATGAAGCTTAGGGAAATCACAAGCAAATTTGGGATTTAAAAGTCTGAGTAGGTGTTTCTGGCACAACTTCAGCTACTTCCAAAGTGCATGGAGAAGGGAAGAAAAAGGCTAAAGATGTAAAGAGGTTTTTATGACAATTTTGAGCACATTTTGGGTAAAGGCCTCTTTTGTACAAAGTTTGTACAACGCCTTAGTTGCACTTCTCCAGTTTATGGACCAAATATGGTGTCACCCATATTTGGTCCTTTAAATGTTTGACAATTTCAAAACTCTAACAGGAAAACGCAACAATACAACAAAGCACCATGATGTTAAAGACAATGGCTGCCTGATTAAAGTAGCTGTACAAACCACAACTCTCCTCAACTCCCACTCTGTGAACTCTGTTGAGAGAGCAGTACACATCAATTAAACTGGACATCTAGATCCACCACCCCTAGATACTGTATCTTTCAGCCTGTCTGATGGAGGTCGCTGAATCTTAAGTAAATATAATTCCAAACTCTCTTAAAAACTCTAAATCAAAACTGGATTGGACTCTCCTTAAACAAGGTATACAGATTAATTTATAAAGATAATAAATGCCTCAATTAAAGAAGGGAAGATCCTGAAGGACTGGAAGTCAGCCATAGTTGTGCCAGTTCGTTCAAGTGATTTGACTGATGTCAGTTTCATCTTACAAAATAACAGAGAAATATGTTGCTGAACATCTGACCACTCATCTCAGTAGTACAAACCCTTACACACTGCATCCAATGCAATTTGTTTTTCAAGCCAACAATTCCTCTGAGACAGCAAATTGCTTCTCTTTAAACTAAAAATGGAAAATGGAGATTTTGCTGGGTTCATAAATTTAGATTTAAAGAAGCTGCTTGATACTGTCAGACATCTCTAAACTAGCCACTTCTAATTTATTCTCTAACATGCTGGATTGGATTGGATCCCATCTTGCAGGGAGGGTTCAATGTGTGTAAAAGTGTGCAAAAAAACACTCTGCATCTGACTGTGAGCCTGAAGGTCTATGTGTCTGGACAGGTCATCCAAATTGTCTCTAACCTCAAATCTCAATATTATCCTCGACCTCACCTTATACTACAATAAACAAGTGAAGAAAGTAATAAAAATAAACAAAATACAACCTGGCTAATGTTAGGGTTATAAGATATGGCCTAACAACTACAAACTACTTACTATAAATGAATACAGTGATCATCCTCCACTTAACATACTGTATGACAAGCTGGACTCAAGAGAAAGGTACAATACTTTTTCTATGTGTCTCTGTGTACTGCTGGTATGGCTACATTTACCGAATAGTGGATATTGTTATTGTATTATTGTACTAATGTTTATCGTTTTCCTTTTGCTCTGCATGGCTTCTTGTTGTCTCCGGTCTGTAAATTTTAACCATCACTTCATTGGTTTCAAAACATCTCGCCAGGTCAAGTCCGTTAAATTTTAATTACAGTGGCCAACATAACATATTACAATTAGTCTCAAGGAGGTTTCATGTCTTCCATGACATGACATCATGTCATGTGTACAGAATAGATTCACAACAAAAATCACAACATATACACTTGATGATGACGACAAAATGTAGAAGTGAAGAGGATGGTCAATAATGAGAAGCTTCAGGTGTATCCCACTAGGATCTGAGCTGCACCATATCCTCTCCACCAGAAAGTACTGGAAATACAACAGGCCTCACAAACACAGGAGGACAGCACAATTCACGTACCGAGGAGAAATAAACAAACACACAGACGGAGAGAGAACCATGATAACATGCAAACTAGGAAGAGGTGGAGAGATGGGTGGGACATGGTCAAATGTGAAAAAGGTCTGCACATGGCTAACACTAGCACATTTACAAAAATGACGATTAATGTGCGTAGTCCTCATAAATAAATAAATAAATAAATAAAGGAAAGGAAATGACAGGTGTTGGCCTCATACTGCAAAAACAATGTTATAGAGTAACGTGGTATTTTATTGTTAGAAAGTAGTTGCATCAATAACTTTTCCACCCCTATTTGGGGTTCCCTACAAGACCGACAAATAGTGAGGAAATAGTGTCATTGTGCAACATTTGCTGGCAATGCATTTTGACATTACTCACTATCAGGATTAGTTACAATTAAAAACATTCACAAAGGCATAGGGTGTGAGAAATAAAGCCCGGATTTTAATTAATCTAATAAAGATGTCTGCATATTTTTGGACAACTGCCATTTTCCTTCACAATAAGCGACTGCCTTGGCAGAACACACTGAACAGCGATGACATTCTTTTCAGTCACCGCAAATCTTTTCAGGTTTGTCCAGGTGTTTGCTGACGACTGTAGGCTGTATAAATAGACTTGTTAATCCATTTAAAAGATGCAAATGCGATAATAAGCAGGTGATGATAGTTGAAAATGCTTTCCAAACAAAGAAACACTTTCAAAACCTGTTGTAGATAGGCTTCACAGTATATCATGGCTCATAACATGGGACAAGTGAAGTCTTAAGAGGGAAAGCCACATATTTCCTTTTGAATTGTCAGTTTAAAGGTAGACACCGTTTCAGTTTTTATGTAAGCATTTTGAATTACAAAGGACTCGGAAACTTGAACATCTCATCCCATTCAATAAATATTAACTTTTAACTTTTTAGAGAAAAAAGGCAAGCATTGGAAAGATGCACTTGCTTTTGATAAGGATGAGCTGAAACAGCTTATGTTAAAGACAGCTGATAATAGTTCTGCTAATGTTGCGGTGGTGGTGTTCTAGGTATGAAATGGCATTGTTAATTTTCCTTAGACAAGTACCCACTAGATAAGAACGTTTACTTAAGCACTGTATTAATGCAATATTACCCCAATAAGACAGTAAATAACAGACCTTGCAAAGCACCCCCTGCACATCTGTAAGTTTAGTATTACATCCATTAAAGGGTCCCTAAAGAGTTTTTCACTTCCTGAATTGTGGAGCAGTTCTTAGAGGAACCGTTTGTCTTCACACACACACACACACACACACACACACACACACACACACACTTTACAGCCATGCCAATGGTTTCACATACTGATTAATAATTGGTGGTAATGTGGCAATAAATTAAGCAATGCACCAGTAAAAGCAGTGAAGAAGAAAACTGCTATCAAGTAAAAACTGATGCATTATGGTGCAACACTCAATGGTGCGCAACATATACAGTAGGTATATAATATGTTTGTTTACAGTGAAACTTTACAGTGATCCTTAAAATTTAAATTATTTTTTTGGAAAATTTTATTTCCCAAAATGAAATACTCTTGTAATTTGTTTTTTAAGCCAACCGTTCCACTGAGATAGCAAATAGCTTCTTATTGGGGAACATCAAACTAGAAATGGACAAAGGAGGTCACTTAAAACCCCAAATCAAAAGTGCTTTCATTTTTGCTGATATTACTTATGTTTTTATTTAACATTTACAAAATTTCCATTAGAAATGTAGTATTTTTACACTGTAGTATTACAACATTTTACTTTCTCCATCCCTGCACACAACATTAAACTCTAGTCATATATCCATTATTTATTTTAAAATATATCTTTAAAAGATTATGCTGTAGGGAATTGTTCCTTTAAGACAGATTCGTACAGAAAAGCCTGTTTTGAATGTCAAACAATAAGGGATTAACCGGACGGATTTTAAAACAACAATTGTCTTGACCATTTAAAAGGCATGTTGTATGCATAAACCTCCTTTTTGCTTTTTATTAACACAGGGATTTGAAGTGTCCTTTAATGTGAACCAGTGAAGCTGATAGCCTGTATAGTTTCTCATCACTCTGTTGTGGTTGAACACCTGAATAAATGACCTGGGGCGGTTCCTGCCATTAACGTCCTGCTATAAAGTATAAATTGTCAAACCAGTTTGATAAATTGATGCATAGACACGAACATCCACACATGAAATTGCAAAACATGTTGTTGTTGAAGGTAAACGTGGCTTCTTACTCTAAAACAAATTAATCAAAAGAGATAATCTAACTTAATCCCTCACAGATATGGGAGGTTCAAAAAACAACTAACACAAAAAATCAGCTATACTACTTCATTTTATAGTTGTATTATAACATATGTATAATAACAGCACACAATATATTTTTATTAAAGGAAAGATCCTTTGTGATTTAGTGTGTCTGTAGGATCAAACTGTAACTTGTAACATAAACCAATATTTTATTCTTATAAATACATTGCAGATATTCATGGTAGTTTAATTTCTTGTATGATGTACTTGTACTTACTCCTTAACATATTTTGACCAAGTAGCTAACTACCTAGCTCAATATGAAATTAATAATTAACTTACCTAAATGAGGTCAGGTTGATGCCATGCTATTTTAGGTTAAACAAGTTCATGTTTTCTCCTGTCACTATCAAGTCCTATAAAATATTTGGTTTAGAATGGCCATGTGAAAATGTATTTCAAAATATTTTTTTAAATTTAATTTGTATTAACTAAAACTGTAAATATTAAAAATATATCACAAAGACACACATGTATAGAGAGTTTATGAGCTTATGTAATAGGTTAGTCAACTCTAGACTGGACAAACTAGAAAAACCATTAAAACCTCGATGTAAAACTGTGTAAATGCTGACCCCAGACCTCTTTTTACTCTTCATCTATATATTTTTTGCTGAATTTATCTTTGCACAGTTCCCACCGTCTGTCTTCATCTTAGGTTCAGACATAGTTCCTGACAGACGGCTATCACCCTTTCTTCCTCCTTCCTCCGTCTGCTGCAGATGTGGGCACCAGGACTTCTTTTGAGACTGTTATCTGAAACTGTTATCAGAAAAGAGAACAGTATGAATAAACACATTTCTGCCTTATGATATATAAAATATTCAAACGTGTGTTAGTCACCTAAGCCCTAAGGATGGTGCATTTAAATATTTTCTGTTCAATTGCACCCCATTGTAGTACTTGTACATTATACTATAATATATTATTTGGTAGCAACTAAAAGCAGCTAAACAGAAGAAGCACTCTTCTCAAGTTATTTTGCAAAAAAGGAAAGACATAAAACTCTTAAGGAAGTTAAAAAAAAAAAAATCACTGGGAATTTGGACCTGTTATCATCTAAAATAACCAAAACAAGGGCTTAGGAAGTTGAAGTACAACAAATCTGAGAGTAACTTTTGTAATGGTTGCATTAAGTTGCTTGATAGATAAAGAAAAACTACGACCACAAAAAGAAAAAAATGGCACCCACTTTATGCCAACATACTGTAAACTCTATTATCTCAAAACAAGCACTCAGAGGTCAAAGACGGAATAATGGAACTGTAAAGAAAAGAAAGAAAAGTACTTAAAACATGACACCAGACGTTTGTGAGGTATACCTGTGAAATGTAATATTTTAATTCACAATTCTGACAAAAAAGTCTCGCAAATTATGCAGGATGTAATATCAAGTCTCTTTAATTATGAATGAATGAATGAATGTTTAAATGAAACATTCATGCCAATAAAGCACACTGAACTAAACTGAAATACTTAGAAAGTAATTCTCCTCTATAACAGTTGGGGTAACTTTCCAAAATAACTGCAATGAGGAAAGAGCAAACATATTTGTTTTTATTAAACTTCAATCAGCTCACACTGGTCCGTTTCAGTGGATTTACCATAAAGGCTTGAATACGTGTGCACTACAAATTTAGGTGCGGCTAGCTTCACGCCTTCTCATAAATGAGTGAAGTAAAAACTCAAAGCGGTTCAGACCGTTTGTTGCCTTTTCTATGAAGTCACCACAGATGGATAGATGGACAGTGGATTAGGCCGTATTTGGCTTTTTTGTTATTTCTGGACAATTAATTTCGGCATCCCATCATTACTGTAAGGAACAACACCGTAGTCAATTTAAAGAACATAAACTAGTGGGCTAAATAACGTTTAACCAGTGATGTCCTTTGTAAGTAGCAAGTTGTTGTTCTCCATAAATGACTGACAATTGCTTCATTATTCCAAGATTTGTAGGCTGACCTCTTTTCTTACAGCAAAACACATTGCAGTATCTTTGCACTGGTGGGTACACCTGTTATAATGTTGGGAAATTAACTCATATACTTATATAGGTTCTTCAATAACACCTCCATTTGAGTGTCAAGAGATTTTCCCAAAGCCAATTTCTTTATCATACTGTACCCCTGCCATTTGATAGCATATCTAAACTCATACTTTATTGGTTCCTCAGTACTGTACCCTGTAGATACCCAATATTTACAAAAATAGTATAATATATTTATACTTTTTTTCCTGTACCTACATTTACCAGTAAGAACTGGTAAATATTTTATTAGTACCCGATTAATCTTTGAACTAATCCACTGATTAGTTGATTTGATTAGGTCAATAGGATAGCCTGCGTATCTCACAACTCGATCGAAGTGCAGACAAAAAGTGATGATGCAACAGGTGTGCTATATGATTTGTACAATTATATATCAAAGTTCACAGCAACACAGCACAGCAACAAGGTTGTGGGGTTGAACCCTGTTCGTTCCAGGCCTTTCTGTGTGGAGTATGCATGTTCTCCCATGTCTGCCTGGGTTCTCTCCGGGTGCTCCGCCGTCCTCCCACCATCATTCAGGCTAGGCTAATTGGTGACTCTAAATTGTCCTTAGGTGTGAGTCTGAGTGTGACTGGTTGTTTGTATATGTGTGGCCCTGCGATGGACTGGCAACATGTCCAGGGTGTACCCCGCCTTTCGCCCGATGTCAGTTGGGATTGGCTCCAGCACCCCCGTGACCCTGTACTTAGAATAAGCAGTTGACGATGGATGGATGGATGGTTGGTTATGACAGAACTCAGAACAAAAGTTCAAATATTTTTTTAGTATGGATTAATCTCTAGTTAATTAATCTCTATTTCTTATAATTCTCATCAAGTAGCAAGTAGTTTACAAAACATTTTCTTTTTTAAATAATTTGTTTCATAAAAACTTCTATATATATATATATATATATATATAGTTGGTAACTAAATTAATATTTTTTTGGCAACATCAAGAACAAAATAAAAACATGTCGAATACATGGTTGTTACAGAGGCAACATATATCTGAAAAACTGAGCAGTTAAACTTGACTAAACCCATGATTTCTCATGCTAAAACATCCGGTGAAGCTTCTGTATTGTAAACCTAGCAAGTGAAGTGATGGTCACGGTACAAACAAGACGGAAAAACACAGTTTAACTGTAGGCCTACTCGCTACTCCAAATATTTTCCCTGCTGTTTCAACCAACAAAGGCTCATTGTATGTCAAGCACGATGCTTAATGCCTTTTAAAAAGATGTTGTTTGTTCAGTTTAATTTTACAGTTACCTGAAGTACAGGACTTTAAACATTCATCTTAAGCAATTGTTTTAAAAAGAAGTACGAAAATGTATGGATTAAAACAATAGGTTTTTGGTGGCTGACCCATTTTACACTCCTTCACTGATGCACATAACACACATATTCAAACAAAGCAACTGAATCTGAAGAGTGTCCTGAATTCAAGTTTAATTGTGTGTGTGGTGTGCTTTAGGTCTATTGTTACGTTATGCGATTAGGTGCTAGCTGTGTGTGCTACAGTTGCCTTGAAATTGCGTAAATCATTTAATATAACAATCTTGAAGATTTAAATTTACATAAATGTCTGTTAAGTCACTATCTACTGCGAAATGGATGGAAATATTTATAAATTTGCAGTATTATGAACTGAGTGTTGGTGGTAACGTTCCTGAAAAAAAAAATGCTGTTTTAAGTAACTGCTAATTTGAACCGAACATTTCCTAATGCTGCAGCATCACATTTAAAGCATTTAACTGGTGAAACACATGTTGACGTTTATTATGAAGTAGTCACAAGAAATGCAATGTTTTTGTCAGTGAGATCAGCACTGACAGCTATAAAACAAGACAACTGTCATTTTCTGCATTTTTTGACAGCGGATGCGTTTGAAATATTGCAGGGAGTAATTGAACAAGATGGAGCAGTCACAGTGAGATGTTTGATGAAAAGCTGCAGGCGTAATGTTGGCCTAGCGGCTAGTGGGGCACGCCCTCAAAAACACTGGTGGAGAAACCCACAATGTGCAGTTTTCTTGACACATCCATCCACCCCACCACCCTCCTTACATGGACTTTGTCGCTTTATACTACGTCACCTGACTTCTTCTGCAACTAGAGATCGCAGCCTAACAAAAAAGAACAGGCTGTGTGTGCAGCACTAAATAAGATCACAACCATCACAGCCAATTACTGCCTGACTTGACAAAAAAAATAAAAATGACAATAGTTTATTTTGCTGCCCCCAGAAATCTGTGACCTGTAAAGTATCAAACTGCACCTGCTGTTAGGCCTACCACCAGGTTTTCACCAGATCAACCAGAACTGAAATCTTACCCCTCTGGAACTGGAAAAAGTCAATCATCCAGTAGGAATGCTTGTTCATTCACATTTGGTTAGGTCATGATGCCATTCTGATTTTGTCAACTGTATTGACTGATTTCTTTGACTGGCAGTGTGGGCTGGGGTGTTTTTTCTTAAATATTTTTATTTATTCCTTTACTGTAGAGAAAGGGTATAAATCTGCTGCAGCAGCACAATCGATCATGCACACAAAGGTCAAAGAGGAAGTGGAATATGCCTCCTAGGAAGGTCTTAAATGCGAAGTAGCGCTTAATGTTGTAATAATGTTTCTCAAGAAAATGTAACTTTGCCAACTTCCCTATAATGTCTATGGCTCTCATTCCCAAATCTGTTTATTCCTGCTGAAGATCACAAAATGTGTCACAAAAAATATACCATCATTTAAAAAAAGGCAAAATAATTTCCTAAAACACAAACTGGGGATTTTTAGCAAACCTTGGTCAGTACATTTCATAGAGACCATTTTCAACCATGAATTAACACACATTTAATGCACTAGCAGAAGGGAGTTACAAAGCTCAGTTTTATTATATAACCTGTTATATTGTGACAATAAAATTACCTGCCTACCTACATAAATGGAATGTAGGGCAGCCTTATCCTTTATCTATTCCTATCTATTATAAGATGAAAATAATATGGGGTTTACCATGACAGGAGTTCTAAAGTGCCCTGATAGTCGCTTCAGAAAAAAAGGTTTTGCACTCACATGCATAGATGAGATGGCAGCCAAACTTCTAAAAACACACGAGTACTATAAGGCAGGGGGGAGGGGCTGTGTGTGTGTGTGTGTGTGTGTGTGTGTGTGCGCGCATAAGATGCAGTGGGGAACCATAGAGAGATAACTCTGGTGCTTTCCATCTGGCAAGTGTAAACATTTCACTTGACATGTGCTCAATGACACTACACACTGAGTCACTTTACAATGAAGATCAGCAATAGATGTTTTTTATAGTTGTGAAACAACAGAAATGTACATGCAAGGTTACTTCCCCTGAATACACACACACACACACACACACACCACAGTAACCATCGGGGTAAAATCAAACTGGCTTGGTATTTCCCTAGGTTTTTCACTCTCGTGACACTGACTGATATCATTCAATGCAATGCTTTAATTGTACAGCATACTGCAATTAGAAATCTGGTGTCAAAATCCCTCTTTATCCAACATGACAAATGTGCTATATAACATTATGTTATATTATGCAAAGATTTACATTAAAGCAATATTTTGTAGTATGTTGTGCCACATTGACTTGTAATAGGGTGAATACTCCACTTCATTCCATTCACTTTGTCATTGCCACTCCTGGCCTCATGCTGCAATGCTGCTATGTAACTTTAGAGTCCTGGGCAGGAAACAACATAGTGCTGGCATCAAGACAACTCTTCAGCAAGCAAGCTATAAGAAGCAGAAAATAGTATATAATGTACAATATACTAGCTAAGTATTCTGAGTATGGACATAAATACGTCAAGGCTGCGAAGAGAGGAAGCAAGGAAGAGAAAAAGAGAGTTACCAAGCAAGCAACCAGACAAAAGACTGGCTTTTACTAGTTGGTGTGAAATAACTAAAAGCTGTGTCTTGTGTTGTTGCACTTGCTTGCTTGATGACTTGAGCAAATTTAGCCGAGGTTTGGCCGCTAGCTATAAATCTCTACTTGATGTTAGCAAACTTACTAGATCAGTGGGGTCCAGCAGAAAGGGGAATAATTATTTTTTTTGTTATAATTCCATCCATAAGTAACACAATGACAGAATGTGTGACTACTTGGGTCATGGGTTTCATACATTTCTGTAATAAAACATCTAAAAGCAAAAATCCTATCAGATGGGGGACCCTGGGACAAAATCTCTTTAAATGGGGTCTGTGTTCTTATTTGTGTCAAGTCAAGTAACTTTATTTAAATAGCACATTTAAAAATAACAAGAGTTGACCCAAAGTGCTTCCCAAATACATAATACACACAAATACAAATATACTTGAATAAAAAGAATAAAGAGTATATACCATTGTGTATCCAAATACACAGTATACACTAGTATACAAGCACACATTAATAATTGGAATATGAAGGACTTGGTTAAATCAAACAAACAAACAAACAAAAACTTCCTATCAGATTAATATGCTGTGAGAGTGTCTGACAAAAACCATGGAGTCAGAATAAGGTAAAAAAGAGATTAAAAAGTTAAAAGTTAGATGCAGCATTTTGAACCATTTTTAGTCGAGAAAGTGGGAAATGGGTCAACCTCATGTAAGGAGAACTATAGTAGTCCAGCCGTGAGGTGACAAACGCATGTATAACCGTTTCCAGGTTCCTATCAGATAAAAATGGCTTAAATTTGGCTATTGCTCTAAGCTGATAAAAACTGTCCTTCACGACACTACTGACTTGCTTGTTAAAATTCAAACAAGTGTCCAAGAAAAAAAATAAGATTCTTAACTACACTGTGCAAATTTGTAGTCAGGGGACCAAGCAACTAGGTTAAGCTAGGGAAAGAGTTCAGAGGGCCAAATAGTAACTATGTAACCGGTATGTAAAACTATATCATCTGCATAACAGTGATACAAAACAACACATTCTCACCTCGACTCGTCACATATTGGCGCTTGGTCAAGGCCCTTTGGCATCACCTTTTGATGTCCTGGGTACCCCATTTGCATCATTTTTAGATGTTTAGGGCTCCACGGTCAAGTTAGCTACACTTAGCAACAACAAATATGCAACGTCTGGTAAAGTTAGCAACAATAAATATGCAACGTCCGGTTTAGGGTTGCCACCTTATAATACAGAAAAATAAGGGACGCCTGCCACAGCGGGGGCCACAACCCTCGGGGGCCCGGCAACAGCAGGCCTGATGGTGTGCCAGTGGTGGTATATCATAACTTAAAACATGTTTTCAGGAAAGTATTAAGATGGATATCAATGGACATTATAATAAGCTATCTGCTATTGAAATCAATGTGAACAGATGCACTCAGTCTCTCTCTATCACAACTCAGACTTGTGGTCATATTGTCATAGCTAAATACACAGCTATGACAATAATAAACATAGGCCAACAATGTGTGACAGTGAGACCACAAAAAATAGGATGTGAACTGTATTTTATTAACTTATTAAATTAACATGTTCATAACTTAAAAATAGGCTAAAACAATTCGATTGAAAAAGACTTTCGCAAAGGATTTTCAATGAACATCATGAACATCAGTTGACTAGAAGTAGTAGGCCTTGTGTGCAGTATTGGAACATGTTAGGCCTACTTCCTTTTATAGGTGTTTTCTTGTCAAAAGTACACTACTCGTGCAGCACTGAGCAGCTGTTTGTCTACTCAGTGGGGTTGCGATCGTGCACTTGATATTGACTACCAGCCATATAGGCCTACAGCATGCTAGCCTCAAAAACCCAGCTGTATTCTAACATTAACTTAGCTCTCCTTATTAGCTAGGCGCCTACATGCTTGCTAATAACTTTTTTAAGCTGGGTCTCTGACATTGACAGTGTTGTGTTGGACAAACTTGTGAAGCTGTGTTAATGAGGGAGAGAGAGCAAGAGAGAGAGGGACAAGCGAGAGGATTCGCTGCACGAATACGTGCTGCCTGCAGCTCTGCAATAAAATATGATTTTAAATAGGCCTAGTATAAAAAAAATCGAAAATCAATATGTGGCAGCCAGCGTTGATATTGTGTCGGGCCGCCACAAATAAATGAACGTATGGGAAACACTGAAGTAGGCAATTCTATAGACCGGTTAAGCACAGTAGCTGCTTATATTCTTCACCTAGGCACTATGTTTTGATAATTAAATGTGTATCTTACCTCTTATGTATAAATTAATGCTTATGTATCTGACTGTATACCTCAACCTTAAAAAACATACCATAATGTAGGCATGTGATTTATTTACATTGTAAAAATATTTCTTAACAAATAGGCAGCATATGAAATCTAGAGTAATCAATCAATCAATTTTATTAAGTCATTACACTGCCTCGGCATGCTGTCACACGTCTGACAGGCCACCGTGCACCACAAAGGACACTGGCCAACAAATTGTGCAGTTTGGCTTGATACTCATCAAGTAGGCCATTTGATTTCTCCCACTCTCGTCGTCCTTTGCATCCGCGTTCATTTCAGAGGGGATGTGTGATGTTTCCCGAGCTGCCGTTGTTTCAAGTTGATACCTGGCCTTATCTGACTCCGACTGGCCCTGAACTGACGGGTTGTGAGGGATGCCACATTTAATAGCAGCAGTGGAAGACGAACAATTTCCCATTCTAACAGGAAAAATTATTTCTCTCAGGTAGGAAGTAAACCATTTTAACACTGTGCCCTGTAGACCAACTTCATCCTCCAAGCATTTTAATAGAATTCCATTGTTGATTGTGTCAAAAGCTGCAGGACTAAAATGCTGCTAGATCAACAGTCAACAGAGAGAAGGATGTCATTATGTACGGGTCCTGTATGGGTCCCTTGATGTGAAAACGTTTGAGAACTCTTGTAGTAGATACCACACTTGGACAAGCAACATTATGCTGCTGTTGGCGAACAATGGTGTTTTTTCTGTGTTAGCAAAGTTGGCGACTTGCTAGTTTTTGATTGTAATGTAATCATAACAAATGTATGTGTACAGCTATCCTTATTTACGAAAGCGGTGAATTTTATTAAACGGTAGGGAGGCCAAATTGCACAAACAAACATAACATAATGTTGATTGCTCTTTCAGTTTGGGACAAGGATGTCACTTTGTGTTGAAAAGTGGTGGGGACATAGGGGCTCAGACTAGGGGTGTGAAGAGACACTTAGCTTGCGAGACATCAAGATATGCAATATTAGGTTCACAAGAATGAGACAAAACAGTGTTTTAAAGATATCCTCAATTGCGAGATATATGAGTAGGGGGTCTGGGGAGGGAAATTTTGATCATTAAACACTTAATTTCCTGCATTCTGGTGAAAGTTTCTGCACCAATTTATGTTGGAAATGTTTGAAATTTGTGTAAAACGAAACACAGAATTCAGGTAGAACGTGACATTTCAAAATATCTAAATCTAATCTAAAGAATACAATGCAGTGCAGCCCTCAGGCATTCTGTGTTGCTTTCAGATCGGTTTCTCCTGTAGATCAACTTTTCTCTTGTAATATCATCCATGCTGCGGCAACAAATATGTAGGCATGATTTAGTCTTTTCTCCACTTTTGTCATGTTCAAAGGGAGAAAATGGAAAACTTGGTCAAAAAGAAACTGTGTAAAGAAGTTGTTAAAGTTACTGATTGGTGCATGCACATTTTTGGGTCATTTTATAATCAGTAGCTTGTTTTTCTTTAGCTTAAGTTACTTTTTTGGACAATGCACCTTTGTTTCTTTTATATTTTATTTGCACTGCAGGTTTTCTTAATGTGCAAATACACCTTTCTAAAGGCATTTTCATTTTTTATTTAACTGCAAGCTATATTTCAAAATGTTTAAAAAAAACAACAAATTATGCTTTTAAAAAGTGGTGGGAACAAAATCAGCCATTTCAAAAAGTGGTGGGGACATGTCCTCAGCGTCCCCAGTGTAAATGACACCTATGGTTTGGGAGTATCATAGTATTGTTGTGTGTGTGTGTGTGTGTGTGTGTGTGTGTGTGTGTGTGTGTGTGTGTGTGTGTATCTTTCATGTCATTCTTTGCAAACCCATGTAAGCATGTTTGTCTGGGCATAATGAAATCAGATGACAGGTTACTAGAGAAACAACCTGCCCAAGAACAGCTATAGCAGACCGTTTTTCTCTATGAACTTGTTCATAGAGAGTGCAGTGGAAACAAACAAACAAAACATACACAAATAGCTGAATATGAGAGTAAATTGAAATAGCTTTTTGTGTATATTATGACCTTGGTTTCAAGGGGACTGTTTGTTGGCAACTATGTTATGATACTATTGAGACCAATGAACCAAAGGTAACGAGGAAACCCTTTAGAGTTAGAGACGCACCAAACTTGGATTAAACAGATGTATACATTTACAATTACAACTAGGAGGCTTAAATAAATTCATTAAAATATTATGATTAACACAGTGGAAAAATAACAAATAAAGGTTTGTTCCATTAATTATTAAGAAAATGGATCAATATGAAATGGGTTTATAGTGCAGTATGCTTTAAAGTTGTAGATGATTATATCAACAATAGTTGAACAGGTATAGGTAGTAATAGTAGGCTCTAATTAGCAGGTGTAATGTAATTTGACTCACTCTCCTGCCAGCTTTCTCAAAAGGGAGTGCCCTTTGGTTGACTCTCTGACAGGAAATTAAATCATCCAGTACTGAAAAACTGCTGTCGTTATACATTCATTCCACAGACAACCGCCCTCAGTCAGTTAACCATTTTTTCTGAGTTGGCTGGTTAGAGGTCCCATGTACTTTTTAAATTTTAGTTTTTCATTATACCGGGGTCAGGGTGTTATGCATATTTAAGGCATGTGGGGATTGACTCTTCTGTTCAAATTCACTTACTGTCACAACTCTGTTCTTTAAAGATTACTGTAACAGCAAAACACGGCTCTTGACTATTAGGGCATAAAAATATTTTAACATTTTATTTCTCATAATTAAACCTCATCAGATCTTCTTTCAGTCTGAGAATTGGTTTGTGAAGCCAGTGAGCTAGGTCTAACGTAATGGCTGTAGTTGCTGCACCAACGTTGCTAATTTGTTCATCCTCTGAGCAGCATATTTCTGCAAAAGAAAGCTGAAGGATTGGTCTGGAAAATACTACTGAATTTTAAAGTGTACACATGTATGCTTAGCCAGTTGTCTGTATTAAACTGGAAAAAAAAAGTGCATTCTTTAGATAGACAATGTGTAGCTTTTGAACGCTACTGATGCATTACATTGGTGGAATGCAGCCAATCATATGTACCTCAGTACAATTTAGTGTTACTTGTTTTTCCTTTATATGCTACTTTATCTTCATCTGCTCCACTTCAAATTTGATTTTGTACTTTTTTCCCCACTACAACTTTTTCAGCTCAAGACCCGAAAGAGAAATCTGGTGTCTCCCTGGGACCCAAATTTACAAATGTACATTTACATTACACAATTATAAAACAAACCATGTATATAAACCGTATAAATTTTTGTATTAAAGTAAACAAAAGCAACAATGATATATTCTCCTTTCTGTATCTCACCCCTTTCTCTAGTCTCATTTTATTATCCACTCAACAACATGCCTTTTGACATAACCTGAATGAGAAGTATGTTGCTGGTTCAACCAGCTATTTACTCTGGGTCAGTTTTTGAAAGTGCCATTCTGAGATGATACTGAGAATTTAGTCTGTTTCTGAATTGGTTATTCAGGTATTCTAGAGTCAGAAAGCCAGATTCACACTAGTATGTTGTACCATATTGAATCCACGCATCTTCAAGAATTTTTCTTTGCAAAAAAAAATAAAAAATGTTTTGACTTTCCCACATACCACGAATGTTCGTTTATTCATTTTAAAACCCTCATTACTGAGCACTTCCCTACATATTACACATTCAAACATCTCCTCTCCATTTTGAATTGCTTTGGTGAAGTCAACATTAATAAACTCATCCTTGTACTTTAGATTAGATATCATAGTATTTACAGTGACAGATTACAGACTATAGACATAAAAATTCTGTATGAATGTGGACAGAAGATCAGGTTAGGAAGAAGAGAGCGATAAAACCTAACACAGCATCTGAGCTGACGGACAAGGGTAGCAAAAAAGATCACTCATTCACAAATTTACATATTGTAACATTGTTAAGAATTTTACTCAATTACTCAATTGGCGACCAACAAAAAATGGGCCTGATCCTGACCCTAAGTTTAGGAAACACGGACGAAGCAGATTACCTCCCTTTTAACTATCAACGTCATTTACAAGCTGCTTATATGTTAATGCATCAGTAGTATTAATACAATAATATAATAACCCCATGTGATAATACATCACTCACGGTGGCCAAATCAAGTACTTCTACTTAGAATACTGTACATTTTGTTGAAAATACCTATGATGTACTTTTACTGTAAGATTTTGAATACATGCCTTTTACTTGTAATGGAGTATTTTCAAATTGTGGTACTGCAGCTTTTACCTGAGTACTGCTCTCATTTAATAATAATCACCAATCCAAGTGTACCCTGCATAAGAAAAAGAGTGTAAGTCTAAACGACACAAACATGGGCATGCGATTTTTCTGTTCATGCCACAAATACATCAGCAGTGCTCTTGGTTTATATAATAGGTAGATAGAACTACTAAAACTAGCGCCAAACAATGAACCACAGGAGGTGGATTTTCTTGAGTGTCTGCTGCTGTATTCAAATAGTACATACTAAACAGATACACGTGGACATATGCAAGGTTTGTGGCAACAGGTCATGTGACCAGCGTTACTGCATCACAAAAGCAGTAATGATTGACATTTGCCTGTGGAGAAATTAAAATGCCATGTAAACATCTGATCCGTTCACATAATTTAGTGTCATGTCCTCAATACTTCCTGCAGCTTGATCTCCATCTTTACAACATTTGTGTCAACCCAGCAATTAAATGGATTGTGGATGTCAGCTGGAGTAAACCTGTAGAGGAAGAACTGGAATTTCTTTTTAGGGTCAAGTTGGTCTTCGTGATGGACTTAAATGTCTCCCTGTTGTTGCTTTAAAAGGGGCTATATGCAAGTTTTTGATTTTAATAAATCAAATTTTCATTGCCTTATTGTCAATGGGCTCAAAACTCACTTAGAAATGAAGCACATGCCTGTTTTCTCTGTTAGTTTTCACCAACTAACGCGACCCATGTTACTATCCTGTGTACCACTGTTGATTTAGCCTGCAAGAAAGGATGTAACGGCAAAAAGCAAATGTGGAGCGATTTGTTGACTAAAGGTAGCCTGTAGGGATGCAGCGAGGAGCAGCCAGCTAACGCTACAGTAGCTTGGACCTGCCTCTGTTTTCTTCGTCACATTCAGTTTATGTTTATTGTGGATTTACCAATACTCAGGTACACAGCTTCTCCACCTCTCAGTCGCTGTAACTAACGTGACCCACATAACATAAAACACTGCAACAAAACGGTCACAACAACCTGGAGGAAAGAAGAGCCATCCACTATCACTAGTTACAGTAAAGTTACTTACTGCGGTCTGACTGTTATAAAGTGTGACACAATCTCATTATAATATCCATTCCAGCTCACTAACCGTTTCATTATCATCCAATACATGTAGCTGTGCAGACATTGCTGAGCCTCCGGTGACAGATTCACACATAGTAAAGATGGTTAACATTACTGAAAAGCAGCGGGCGAGCTAACGTTAACGCTGCAGCACGTCGGCTTAATGTAGGTAAATGTAACGTTAGTTCAACCTGCAGCTGATAAAACTATTACTGTAACGTTGCAGTGGGAGTTTACCTGAGTTTCCAGCTCTGTCTGTTCTCCCTGTCTGCCTATAGCTGCTGTCACTCTGCCTTTTTTCGGAAGTATTGTGCCGATATGCGGCTTGCTGTGCTGAAAGAAAGTTACGGCGCCGGTGTTGATCTGCCTCTGAGACGGGAACGTGAGTGGCCGCTGGAAACTCCCTAATGCCCTTTTAAATCGATCACTGGATAAATAAATGTTAAGAAAATGCTCAGCAATTGCTCAGTTTATATTAGAAAATAAAGCAAAGTGGTTGTAATCATTCATACAAACTACCATGAAGTGTAAAAATCAGCCACTTTGATATACTATTTGAATAGCTTGCCAGAGTGCCAGTGTTGAGTGATGTTACAATGTTTTTTTAATATACAAACACACATTTCTTAATACAGAGTTGACTTTTTCAAAAACCCTTCATTGCTGTGAGACACAATGCACTCTCCATTTTGCACATTCACACACTATTGTCAAAACTTTTAAATTTAAGTTTGAAACATAACTCAAAATTACTGAAATATTCATGCCAATTTGCTACTACATCTATATATAAAAATTAAAATGCACGAACTCCTAATTGGGACACTGAGAGACTCTTGTTATTCCTTAATGGCCTCTATGAAGGACTTGTGCCAGGTGAGGACAGAGGACAGATGGGGCTGGACCCATTACATTTGGTAATAGTAGGGGACGGTGGTTTACAGCTAATCCCAAGATGGGGTCACTTTTCCTTCCAGCTTACTCTCCATTCATCAACCTCAAAGAAGCAATCTTTTACTCGTGCAGGTGGAAAGTTTATGACTACCAGCAGCCACATGATCAGATGTCATGATGTGGATCAGACAAGCAAAGCGATTCCTTCCAAGGTGTTAGGTACATATAAGGTGTGATGTTGATGAGAACTTGTGGCCAAATGCAGAAGACAGAGTTGACTATATCTGATTCATTTCTGTGACATAAACTGTAAGGTGCCAGAATCCACGTAATATAGACTGCTATAATGGAATATTGGCTTATGCTATATAAATTGATAAATAAAAGATACTTTTAAGACAAGAGTGGTACATAATGTAAGGCTATCTGTTACTTTTCATTCAATGATATCAGTGTTCTGGTACATGTTAATCCTGAGATGTATATAGTTTAAGTAAGTGTTTAGTGCTGTTCGGATGTTAGATTAATTGTTATGCTGAGATGCTAAAAGAAAAGAGTTTTATGAACTTAGTGAACTCAATGTGCGTTAATAACAGTAAAAAAAAAAAAACTGTAAAAGCAGCTTTACTGATTTAAAAACTCGCCCAATTATCAAACTCGGTTCTAAAAACCACAAAAACAAAATCCGTTTTCAGCAGTTATGTAAAACATTCACTGTGACTCACACTGAAAGACAACAATGGCTCATTATAAAGTCATAATCACACGCATCCCAAAACTATTTACACTCAAAGCTGGAGCTGTCACAATTTATTGGGAGTTGTCCCCGAGAAGTGATTTCATCTGGAAGAACTTGCCAAGTGACAGACAGAATGTAGAACACAATTAGCTTCAGGAATGAAAGAATTATTTTATACATCATGTGTGACTGAATTAACAGCATTTACTACCAGCCATACCTTGGCCTCTTACTGACAGGCCTACTGTACGTATGCACTATGTTCATGCAGGAGCAGTACAGGAGAAAGGTCTGACAGAAGTAGTCAACTCACTGCTATCCTGAAATAGCTGAAAACAATCACAGGAAGCCAATTGGAGGGCTTATCTCAGTAATGCAGGCCGATGCTGATTATTGTTAAATTCAGACTTTTGTCATTGTACTGGAGCATATTTAAGGGCTAATTTTAAGAAGAAAATTAAATTAAATTGATATTTAAACATTGTTTAAAGGGTCCATGTGTAGTTTTTAGTGGCCTCTAGCTGTGAGGTTTCAGATTGCAACCACTTGGTTTCCAAGAGTGTGCGCCTGCGCGTGCTCAAACTCATGAGTGAGGACTCTGCATCGGCCAAAACAGAGACATGGACAAGAGATGGCGTCGCACATACTGCTGGAAACTCTGTTAAACTCCAACAACAACGTTACAGTAATATCTTCATCAGCTTGATGTTGAAATAATCCATGCTCATTACCACTGTGCGAACTATACCATAGCCTTTGGGGGAGCTCCATGTTTTCCCCCCGGAGGAGGGCAGGGGGGTGAAAGTGACTGACTGTGAAAGTATTAGGCATGTTTGTCTTATTATAATAAATTATTATTATTATTATCATATGTAGCCATTTTTCTACAATTACGCTTCACACAACAGCTGCGGCTGTGTTTACGACCTCAACTTTCTTTTCTTCGTGAGAGGGAAGAATTTAGAAAGTTGCATGGCGCTGTGGAGAGACCCCAGCTGCAGTAGTACAGGGATCATGCGTGATATTCATCCAGGCAGAGGGTACGATCATGAACCGTTCACAGTGTGTCGGTCGTACTAGCCACACAACCTGTACCGGAGAGGGAGTGGGGCAGACCAAGGACAGGAGATGCGGAGCGACTGGCCCGCTGCAGACAGTCGGTGATCTGACGCTCCCTATGATCCATGATATTATAGAAATATAGAGATTAATGTCAATAAAGCATGCTGTCAATATTTACCCCCCAAAATATGCTTGTCTTATTAAGGGGGGCTAATCTCCCCCTGGCTCCCCCGCAGTTCCCACCCTGCTCATTACATGATAATGGCACTTGGGTATCTTTCACCAGAAAGGCTCAGCAAACATGACTAATATTTACTAGATGATAATGAAAACGGTTAGTGAGCTAGACTGAATATCATTGATGAGATTGTTTCCACACTTTAGTAGAACAGTTAGACCGTAATAAAAAACGTTACAGTAACTTGGTGAATGCGTGTTCCACTGTGTGTTGCTGTCCTGCACCATTACGTTGACCGTGTGTCAACCTGATTCTCGTTTGGCCTAACGGACTTCAGCACATTGAACTTTTTAGTTGTTATTTTATCCTTACATGGATTTTGTGTTGGAGTCTGTATTGTACTTGCCGCCGGTCGCTTTATGGTGTTAGCAGACTCCATTTCGTTAGCTGCGGTGTTGTCGCTGTTTGTACAGTTCAGAATTAGTAGGCAAGTGGCACGAGAGCGCAAAGCAGAAAATCCAACCAGATTCCTTCAAACACGACGCAGATTAATTGCTGTTTCTAGCAACAGAGAAAGCATGTGGGTGGTTCATTTTTATTTGAGGTTACAACCGATTAACAAACAATAAAAAAGTGATTCATTGATAAGTTATTTCATTAAAAAAAACTACATATAGCCCCTTTAATAGTCTAACTTGAGTGATCATTTTATTACAATAAGTCACACATAATCATGATTCAACATAACACTACATAACACTGATACCAACTAGAATAATAAATTAATCATCCACCGATAAATGACTAAGGCATATTGAAAGCTAAGATAAGGAGAAGAAAGACCCATTGGATTTGACGATAATTTAATTTATACTTGCTTGTAGATATGCTTGTGTTTTGGGTGAGTTTGTGAGCTTGTGAGTATGTGTCAGACAGAGATAGGGAAGGACAGAGAAAGTGAGTGTGTGTATGTGTGAGCGAGAGAGAGACTGAGAGTGAAACAAATACTGAATATTAGTCTGCTGATTTACGGGAAACACTAAAGCTGTCTTCAGATGTTACAAATTGAATTGAAGAGGTGGCAGAGAGCTTGTGGACATAGGTAATCTACAGGAAACAGGTTAACAAGAATCCAAAGGGGTCTTCTTTCAACAATAAAACCTTCCTGTGCTCCTGCTTTATTTTTTTATTAACATGTTTTCACAGTTAGTATATTTCAAGTTAGACACTAAAGAGACAACATAGAAACAGAAAAATGATTCACAGTTACAATGTGTTTTTTTAATTTCTCTTTACCAAGAAGCAATAAAAATGCCAAAGCACAGTGGGCAGGCAGTGTTTCTGATACAGACAAGACTTAGGTTGCAGGGAGCACAAAATGTATTTCAGGAACCTAAATTTACAGAAAAATATACATTTATACAGAAATAAACCAGTGGCACCAAATTAAGATATTTTAGAGCTCTTCCTAAATTTCTGAAATTAGGTTTTCTCATGCCTCTTTCACAGGAATGAGCTCCTTGTAGATCCCCTGAAGTTTGAACCCTGGGTGATGTGCACCCAGTGCATTTGCTGTCATGGCACCTAAACTGTGGATTATTCGTTATCTGTACGGAAACTCTTTGCTTTTAAATGTCTGCTAAAAATATACCTCTTAAAAACAGGCTTTTACCTTACATGTATGTTATTTATTAATTGATCTGGTTTAACATTTTACTGTATACTTCTGTTAATGTCTGCCATGTCCTTTGTTAAAGCACTCTATAAATATAGTGCCAAATTAAGTTCTTGTTATTACAATGTCTACAATTCCACCCTGTCTCTCACAACAACACACTTTTCGTGCCTCAAAATAAAATACCGTAAATAAAAAAAAACACTGTCCTTCAACACTTTAGATTAGATTCTTCTGTTCTGTTTAGTATGTGGAAGGTTTTTAAGGTAAGGTAAGGTACTGGATGCGATCCCAAATAAGATAATGAACCCCCATCCTGCTCTATATTCATGCCACTGCCTGTTAAGAGGCTAACTTGTGGGCAAACAACACTCCAAAATGAACTCGAAAATGTATGTTGTTCCAAAGTGTTTTGCCTGTGCTTTGTCAGAGGCTTTGAAATGTACTGTACATTTCCTCTTAGTTTAATCTTATAGACTAGGATTCTACATACTAAACAAATGATGATCTCATAAAATATGATACTTTGTTACAGATTTTTTTAATTGTGATTAATCACATTGTTATGCGCAAAATTTAATAATACACAAAAGTGCAATAACGTGTTTGGAAACACTTTAAACAAATAAAGTGCTTTTTACCAGCAGTATTCCCTTTACACAGTAGCAATAAAATATTTCTTGCAAATCTCAACTTAAACATTTAATCAAATCAAATATAAAACCAAAGCTATTTAACACGGCCAGGGCATTACCTTTTATCTAGTTTGTTAAAAAATGTTACCATCAGAGTCCAGTTTTCTTGTTTTTTTTTCTGAACAGGTATCAGCAGAAATATTTTTCTTTTATCTGGGAGCAGCATAAACACTTTAGGGCCTATGTTCAGTAAGTGTCCCTCTTAAGGTCTTTTCACACTGGAAGCGGCACTCCACCTGCGTAGTCGCTTGGCCCCGCGGGGTCGCTGCGCTTCTCGTGAACAGACAGAGACAACGTTCCCGTGAAACTTTCGGAGCTGTGCTCACCTCACGCACATGCCCGCTTCTGAAGTTGAAATATCTTGAACTTTTTGTACGCAACACAGAGCACAAATCGTTGGAAGAGAGACTGATTCTCGCTGTTTGTGAATTTCCAGAATCTATTACGGTTTACTAAATAGAACATCAACAGGAGGGAATTGACATGGCAGAGCATCTCTGCAAAACTAGATGAAGGCCTAACAGGTAAAGTTATGTAATGTTAGCCTATAATTTTAAGTTAAGTTAAATAGGCTACAGCTGTGTAGCGCACTATCCATAGAGCGCCTGCCGTTTACTTGCGGATCGCTGTCTGATCACCAAAGTGCAGAGCAACTCTGCGGGGCCAAGCGACTACGTTGTGATTTAAAGAATGTTCCTAAGACCGACATCTTCCCCAATACTAATCAGCATGCAGTGTGTAGCTATCCACTTTGCTATGGCATTCGATTGCTTGTCTTGCTTTTCTACTTCTCCCACATGCTGTATCCAGCGTAGCCTTCCTCCACTACTTGTTTGGGTGGGTGGTTTGCAGGCTGATCAACATCCCACCCTAGCTGTGACCCATGGTTTGACTGTATGTGGATTCAGAGTCAGTGAGCAAATGACTTTCAAATTAATAATAACGACATAAATAAAATATTTAATAAATAATTAACGTGCAATAAAATAATTGTTGCCGTTAATTAATCAATGTGTTAACACGATAATAACGCATTAACGTGCCCAGTCCTAATTTTAAATGGAATATTTTGACAGTGAGGTATTATTGTAAAGGATCTGAACACTGAGTACTATACCACGACTAATGGAAACACTCACAGAACTGGATAAAGACCTCACACATGCAAACGGTCATGTTTAATGTAATCAAATTCAGTTGGACTGCAGCGCCTCTGTAAACAGGACTTGCCTGTTTGCCAAAAATCCAGTGATGTGAGAGTGCATCCATGTGTGTGTGTGTGTGTGGGCGAGCGGGAAAGAGAATATTGTAGATGTGGGTGTGAGCGACAGACAAACAGATAGAGGCAGAGAGGAAGAGACAGAAAGAGACAGAGAGAGAAAGTCAGCTGTCTTTCTGGAATTACCAAAGCCATGTTTCTGGCTCCATGTTGGTTAGAAGATTTTGCTTGGCTTGTGTGTGTGTGTGTGTGTGTGTGTGGGTGAGGTGGGGGGTGGTTCATGCCATGGGTAGGTCTGCGGGAAGTTAAGAGACAGAAAAGGAAGAAAGAAAGAAGAAGACAGTTTGCTAGAGTTGGCTGATTTACTGGAAAGACCAGAAACCTGTTTGTTACACTCTCTCCCCCTCTCTGCCTTACACACATACATGCCTACACAAACATGGAGGCTTGACGGATGTCAGACACTGGCGGGATGGCATGGTGCCTATAATACCACACCAAGTATCAAAACAAACAGGTCAAGCCGGGCAGCAGTAGAAAAAAAAAATCAGATGAGCCATGTTTTAATTTGCACCATGGCAATAATAGGTGAACAGCAACCTCCAAACTCTTGTTAATACCTGACGCATCACAGAATAAATTATACACTATGACACTCTGTGGCTAATCTCATGACTCAACCATGACTTTTCTTCCCTCCAGGACTCCTTTCAGCTAAAAATACATAACTGCCATTTTGGTGTTTTCCTGCCTCATATGACTATCTGGATGGATTTCATGATCCTTGAGTGATATGTCAGTGTGTATATGTGGAACTGTACAGTTCTTCCTTCCTGAAGTATGTTACTGAACTCTTTATCTTGTGTAGTCACACTTCTAACTAAAACAATGGAGGTCTGGCGAAATGTTTGCAATAAATCACAAGCCTTGCTGAGCCTAAACGAGTACATTCATTGGCTTTTACTGGCACTTGAAAAATAAATTTGTTTTAAGATATGACAATGCCATGCTTAGTTTTATGCAAAAGCACAACTTGGTTAGGGTCATCGTTAAAGTAATGGTTAAGAAACGATTGTGATTATAGATGAAAGATACCAACACTGACTGTCTTATGGAAACAGGAAACAACCACCCTCCTCCCCCCGTGTTAAAGTCTGATGTTTTGTTTAAGCCAGTGATCCACCCCAGCCTCTTCCCTCTTCAGATTTTGTTGCTCTGTGATAACATTACATGACTTCTTCCATTGCTCACAATTGCAACATCATACATTTGTCACTTGAACGTAAACGTGTACATTTTGAGGGACTTGCTGAAATGACTGATGCTGTCTTTGTTCTTTGGAGCACAGTTTCGGAATCACTTTTGTTTGATTCATTCACTTAATGTAGGAATGTCATTATCACCAACACCATCTTTTTCTAAAACCATCACTGGAGAATTCCCTGTCACATCCACCTATAATTTGCAGGGAACCTGCACACTCCCTCATTATTGCTTTACCAACTCAAAGCTACATTTTTAAATTGCCTGCAGATGCCTGGAGGTTTCATAAGCCAGGACCTGATGTAAATATCCAGCCAAAGAGCAGCAAGAACAAACAAGTAAGTGAATTAAGGTACAGCTAGGGTGTAAACTGTCTTGGTTGATCAAGATGAATTCCTGCCCCTGTCCTCCTAGACAATAACACAATCCTTCACCTGACCCCCATAACTACAGGCAATATATATGTCAGAGTGTATGTAGGTATATGTGTCAGTACATCTAAGTGCAAAATGTTATCTGAGTAAGCAGATCCCTGGCACAGCTGACAGAACTGCACAAAGCACTCAAGGAATGACCTACAGTCATTTCCAACAACGTGGTGTGTGTTAACAGTTGACACACTCTTTTTCTTATGAGGCAGGAAACACTCATAATCTCACAAAAAAAACAGTGAATGCATCAACCTCTACACTTCTGTTGGTATTTTCAACATGAGCAGAGGCCACTTCAGGAGAGAAGGTGCTTCCTTGCTATATTTAAAAAAAAGCATATATACGTTTTTAATAACAATGTTTTTGACATTGAAATAACATTCAACAGTCTGTGTGTGAGACAGTGTATGAGACTAAATCCCCCATTTACCTGAAATCACCTGTGAATGGAAATGTCTTTGTACTGCCTTGCCATCTGCTGTGGGTGTGGCCACAGGTGATGTTGGTTGGAACTATGGCATGCAAAGTCATAGCAACAACAACAACAAAAGCAGAAAACAGGACGAATACAAAGAACAAGGGCTAAACATGCGGGCTGCAAGACCTGTTCAAAACAGTCCCATACATTTTTATTTGTTTGTTTTAGAAAAGTGTGCATTCATACGGTTCTTTGTACCTTAGATGGTTTATAGTGGCCGCTAATGATAACCTTGCCAGGGATAATAATGTGAACTGCCTGATTAATAAATTATTTCTGTCTGTATATCCTCCTGTGGGCCGCTAAAATCACCACCTTCGACCTTAATAGCAAAGACACTGCTATTTGCTGACTCAACAGCTTTAACACTACTCTGCCAGCCACAAGCAGGTCGTCATGCAACACCCTGTAATTTCTTTTTTAAATCGGAGTTTTCACTCCAAGTTGTAAAAGAAAGCCATCTTTTGGCTTACAACAGCATGTCACATGGAGAATTTAATAAAATGCATGCCAGTCAAGCAAAAAGCACTATGAAAATATAACACACTTTTTATTTCTAGCTGATAAAACTATCACGAGAAACTCCAGCTCTAAATCAACTTTGGACAAACAGAGCCCCAATAAAGGCACCTCACTTTAAAAATTTCCTCCAATATGATGACACTATTGGGTTGTACTGAAGGACACCCCGAAGCCAAAACCCACATGTGTCATTGATAAGGCTCATGCCTGCAAGGTGAAAATTTAAGGCTGAGAAATAAACTATTACATATGTCACTCACAGCCATCTGTTAACTCTGCAGTCTTATGATAAGATATATAAAACTGCACAAACACGTGATGCAATAAAAAAAAAGTAACTGCTGAGTCAAGAGCCTTACAATCCCTCAGCAAGGCTCTCCCTGCAGCCTGAGTTTCTATAAGCTGAAGGCTCGATTTCTCATAAATCACGTGACTTGAGAGAAGGAATTGCCATGCAGTTCCACATCTGACCAGGAGGTGGTGCTGTTTGCAGGGGACGCTGGGGCATTTCCAAGAAATGTGCCTAGAGTTGGGAAATCCATTTATGGGTTTCTAACCTCCACAACCCCTCCCTGCGTGAATGTCATCCCGGCTGAGCTGCACTGTAGAGTTTTGGCACTTTGTACAGTAACACCCTTGTAAGCCACTGGAACCACGGCATTTAAAAAAAAACCCATATGAAAGTGTCAATGTGTTTTTCTCATGAGGGTTATTTTTTATTCTTCAGGGAACTGAAATATTTACTACTTGTTGAGTTTCTTGTTTTGTGAATTAAAATACTGGAAAGGAGTGGAGCTGACTGACAGATTTGGATCAAATAATACTTCAAATGTTGTTTGTTTTAGCATCAGAGGGCCGGGAGGGGTTTATGACACAGTTTCAATGTGTTAATCACAGAAAAAATATCTGAGTTATTTGTTTAGTTACCAAGATGACATCCAAAAAAAGATCTATACTTATCATAAACCAGGGCATTTACTCTATAGAGGCAAGGTGTTTTTAAAGGAGTCAACCAATTTACTAAGAATTTTAATCATATTATGGTACTTATCTTATCTTTTTAGGACAAAAAAACATATCGCAACATGCTCAGCACTGAGAGGCTGTTCTATAGAACTAAAACTGTCAACCAGATGTATGAAATATGCATTTTGTTGGCTCTTTGACAGTAAGCATCTTAGTATTTACCATTTTTCCCTCCCACATTAACTGGAAATACCAGTAAACGATATTAAGAATCAGATAATATTCTTTATAAGCATCTCTTGCAAAAAAGGTGAGTATGTCTTGGTACTTCAACTGGAATGCCACCCGTTCTGAGCTGTTGTCTGTCTCCTCAGTCTGTTATTTGTACAACTCCAGTTTTATTGAACAAGAAAGAACCAGAGATTGAACCCTTGAATTTGAGACTCTATTGGAATTTAAACTCATGGCCTGTGCCACAGTCATTCATGGGGTGACTGAGTTAAGGTGTCACACCACATAAATAAGTTCAATCTTAGCAGTTCAGACAGATGTGAACCACAATTTCAACCTTGTAGGGTTCAAAAAGTCAAAAAAGCACGTAAGGATCAGTTTTCTTCAGTCTATTGTGCTAAGGAAGCTTGGTGCATCTTCAAAGTAAAGGCTCAACTATCCTTTCCTGCACTAATAAAATTAATTATTCACTCCTCTTTAATGTCACATACATACTTCTTGGTCTCACCAAAGTGCAAGCTGCAAAAGATGAATCACTTTCAACTTGCTTTTGATGACTTGAAACTCGAACTTTGTAGAAACTGCGGTGACTTTCAAAACACTGTTTGTCTCTTCTGCTTATACCCCGCTGCCTGGTGCAGCCTGTTATCTAATTACCCAAGTGTTGTTATATCTCGTCCAGCAACTGATGATAACTGATATAGAGGCAGTTGACAGCAAAAGTGATTCCATGGAGATTAAACAAAGGCATACCTAAAGCTCAGTCATTTGTATCATAAGACATAGACATACTGGCTGAATCTTTTATGTCACATAAGTATTGTGTAGTCTTTATCTTATGTCTTTTGGATGCAAATTTTTTGTCAGGTGATGGTATGGGGAAGTTACTTTTTGTGTTTGCAACATATTTTACCACTGCGATACATGCTTGTACAGCTCAAAGGTTCCTGTAATGCTGTTATGTAAAGTCCCCCCTCCTTGCTGCTTGGGTTCAAAGTATATCTCAAGTATCACTGCCCCGAGTTTAGAAGATTCATTTCCTGTTTTTACTGTAGGACTCTCTGCAAGGTGACTGTGAAAAAAAAGTTGTGTTGAGCTGATAATATCTACAAGTTTACAGTCGCCGTCTACTCTTCTCCACATGCACATTCCAATATGTGTAATCAGATCAGCAGGCGATTTAAAGTTTCAAGGTGAGTAAATAACATAATAATAAAAAAACAACACAAGCATCAGGGTGAGTCTTTAACAGGGAAACCACAATACTTCCTTTTTCACATGCCAATAACAGAAAATAAGCACAAGTGTGTCAAGTTCATGCGGCTAATATTAAAGGTGTTGCCGCCATCTAGTGGTTATTCATGATACAGCGTTTATCTAAGTCTTGACCACCGGTGACATCTGGTGTTCATTTTTTGAAATCTTATGTTTTGATGTTGACCAATTTAGTCTGCACAAGAACTAGGTGGTACAGTTATTTATTTATAAATAATAAATAGATTAAAAGTGAATTATGTAAATGTAAAAAAATATCAGTGTGTTTAAGTATCAAAAGTAAACATTTAAAAGCTTGGTCACTGTCAGAGTATTGAATTATTGAAGTAAAGTACAAAGGTATGTGCAATAAAACATCATTAAAGTACCAAAAGTAAAAGTACTCATTATGCAGAATGACCCATTTCAGAATAATGACAAATATGTTACAATAGTTATCGAGGCATTAATGTGTAAGCATCATTTAACGTAATAACTATCAAAACACTATTGATATTTTATGAGATAATTTCAGTTTTGGATTAGTAGTGGAAAAGGTACTCAGATACTTTACCCATGTAAAAAGTACTCCCCTATCTTATAAGCCTCATCGTGTTTTATAGTATCAAATCTAAACTATAGCAGTGAAATAAATGTAAAAACAGGCCCACAGTAGCTTAGAGATATTTTTGGATGTTAATGTGAATAAACACTGAGTTTGTAAGAAACCTATTTAACAAAACCAGGACAGGTCTGTGAGCTGCCATTGAAAAACATGTCAGTCTGCTTAAGTGTGGGCTATCTGCAACGCAATCATATGGATTAACAGAAACGTGATGATACAGTATTGGGCTAATGTTGTTACATTTGGATTGCTTTACCATCAACAACCGTTATTTTTAATAAGAGCACTAAATGCATTCAGTTTGTGCCTATATAGGAAATATTTGCCTGCATTTAGGCCTACAATTCAGCAATGAAAACAGATGTTACCAAACCACTATCGCTCAACTTTCTTTGATAAAATATGCAATTATTTGCTATTTTATAAAAATCAACAAGCTGCATGCAAACAAAAATGCAATTGTAATGTAACATGTACATTATATTGGAATAAAGAAGGGAGCATTCAAGAGCCACATATCAAGACAAATGTAAGAAACAGAAAAGGATTAAAGGATGCAGTAGCCCTTGCTGCTAATTATAACCTATGGTTGTTTCCGCACCGTCACTGAGTTTTTTTTTCTAAACAGAGAAAACATTAAGAAATGTGCAGAAATACCACCTTTTTGCACCACTGTAGATCAAAGAAGTGTTGTGAGTGTGTGTCTTGCCTTTCAAATTGCATTTCACGAGACTATTTTATTACGAAACGTCATAATCATCACCATCTCGAACTACAACGCATATCGACAAATAAGAGGCTACATTGAATAAACTACTCACCTTAAATTAGGCCTTATCCATTATCCATCATATTATTACAGATGAAGGTTAAATGCTGACAAAAATCCATCTACAAATAAAACGTTGGACACACTGAAGAAAGAAGCCAACGGTTTGGCTAGTGTCTCAGTGCTAGTAGTAGTTTCACTTTTATTTTTGTCTACCCTTCAGGCGATATGGGCAACGTTCACAGCTGCTATGTGCTAGCAGGGCTGTGGTCAGTCTACCAACAGCTCCTTTACTTCACAATGGAAATAGCAACTGCAGTGTATTTACAAAAAAATAAATTTTAAAGCTTCCGGTCAAATTTGAATTGAAAGTGAAATGACTGTGTACTTTCCACGGAAACAGATGACGCATCTTTATAATCCCCCACCACCCCCGCCAATAAAGCATATGTAACATGTAAACACATCAGATCCCTGTGCCGCTGGGCCATGCCTGGTTATCTATGCGTTTTTATTTCCATTCAGATATATCTTAAATTATAAATATAGAATGAAAATAAGTAAAACTGAAAGCATCTTGTAGCAAGCTACATCTCACTGTTAACGTGTCCAAACAGGCCTCTCCTGAAATCACAAGTATGCTTGTTCACTGTCATTATGCCCTGATGGAAGCATTATTATTTTATCCAGGTATTTTAATAATATAGCCTGTGTTTTACCTTGATCACAGTTTCTCTATCTGTGTTAAACTGAAAGCTAAACGTGAAAATGCAGATATTTTAGGAAAACCTCTGTGGGAATAATCACCCATACTTAGAAATAAGGCTCTCCAGTGTTAAGAAGCAGTCACCAGAAAAAGAATTTGGTTTATTCAGCATATTGATAACTTGCTTTAACAACATGCTTTAACAAACTAACTGAAACGGAAGTCTGTCAATCTAAAAATATAAGACAAGAGTGACAGCTCCGGGGCCTCTGCCAGGGCTTGTGTGTTTGTGTGTGTTCTTGTGCTTGGGTCTCTTGTTTCATGGTGATTTGAAGCTGGAAGTAATCAAGGAATTGGAGGCAGCTGGCCACTGTCTCTGGCTTGAATGAAGCCTGCCCCTTCCTTGTAGCCTGTGAGTTCTTGCTCTCTGCGGGCATCATGTCCGTTACTGTTACTGATGTTTGTATAGTTTTTTCACAAATTGTTTTAGTTAAACCTAGCATCCTGTTTTTCTGCTAGTTTCATGTGTTAGAATCTACATTTTTATTACATTTGTGAACCTAAACTATTTTTAGTAAATAAAGCTCCTTTCTCTTACTTAATCCCTCACATATGTATCAATATTTGCTATGGTCTTTCAGCCGGGCCATAACACAACACAACACATAGTAAATCATGTTGAGTCTCATCGATTCAAAACTATAAAATTAAAACAGTTTTTATCATCACTTTTTTAAAAACTAACAATGTACATAAGTAGGTTACAGATGTACAATCCAGGACATTTCAAACAAAAAGACATAAAACAGAAGGTAAAACAAACAAAGCAAACAGGTCAGTAAAAAGGGTATTACAATGTCACACTTGTAGTTTAATTACAGTCTGTCAATTCATGAAAGAACGTTTGACACTAAAGAAAGAACAAAACAAAATACAAACTAACTATAATTTGGATTCTTTATTTTGATTATCAGCTGTGCTCTCTCCATTTTCAGCTTCCTTTTCTTTTTTTTCTCCTCTCCTGTTTGAACATTGAAAGGACATTTACCAACAGTGTAACAACAGTGGCATTAAGAGTCAGTGGTCAAATGTTTGTTCTTAAGAGTAAGAGTAACAAAATAATCAGTTCATGAAGCACTAATATGAAACAGGACCTCACAAGTGAGGCACTACAACATTAAAAAACTATAAAAAGGTAAATATTATACCCTTTCAATACCGTTTTTGTCTGTCCTCTGTTTATTAAAGGTCCAGTGTGTAATTTTTATGAGGATCTATTGACCGAAATGTTTTCAGTGGTGTATAAAGACCTTACATATTGAACCGTATCAACTGTTTTATTACCTTAGAATGAGCCATTTCTATCTAAATTGGAACACACCGGGTCCCCTTACATGAAAGTAGCCCTGTTGCGCCGCCGTGTTTCTACAGTAGCCCAAATGGAACAAACTACACTACAGAGCACTGCGTTGAACATGTACGAAGAAGGAAGACAAAGAAGAACAATTAGTAGTAGTAATCGTCTGGTTTGTTAGAAGTAAGAAGAGAAGTGAAAATTGGATAAAAAGGAGGGCCACACGTATTATTTAGCACAAGTGCCGACAGAGCGTATCGGCCACTGTAGCTTCTCCAACGCACTTGCAAAGGAAGGGCTGAGAGGTGACTGAGCCGTTGGTTGAAAATTGCAATCCTCACTATTAGATGCAACTAAAACTTACACACTGAACCTTTTAAATTAAAGCAAGCTGTGTCAATCTTTAAAACTATCTGAACTGACATTTTACTGAAATACTGTGCCCAGTAAACATGCAGTATATCCAGTGTGTAAACTCACCTGCATATTTGCTGCATTTGTGGTATGGTCTCTGGCAAAGCCTTCCCATATGTTTCTGGCAACAGGAGACACAAGACTCCACCAGAAATGGCTAAAGCTCCCATCAGTATGTATGGGAGTGCCTTGAAGTATTGTCCTTTAAAAAGAAGAAAAAAAAAAATGACCATGACACGGGGATAGAAACCATAAATTATAAACTAGTTCCAAAGAAAAACTCATACCTCTCCTGTAGGTGCAACTTTGATAAAAAACCTCAGTTACTATGCTTCCTGTATAACGATGGTTGACAGAAATAAGTAGCTTTGAAAAACTCTTCCCTCATCAAGTCTCAACACATTTACAAGGAAACTAAATTTTAACATCAACACAAGACATCTTACCCAGGAGCTTCTTACAGCAGTAGAGATACAATTAAGGACTATTTTCATTATCAATGAATCTGCTGATAATTTTCTTAATTCATTGATGGAATGACTGAAACGAACCTGTTTATTTTCTGTCGCACGGCTAACTGACTAATCACTGCGGCTCTACACCGCAGAAAGAATTAAATCTATTAGCTACTCTTTACAGAGAAAATGCCCTGTCGCTGGTTAAATACTCAAAACAGAAAAGTACATATACTTGCCGAGAAAAATGATAAAGGGGGAGATGATGGTTCCAATGCGAGCAGCCATGGAACAACACCCCATTGCTGTATTTCTGATAACAGTGGGGAAGAGCTCTGATGTGACGGCATACACCACACAAAATGAAGATGTTATACCAAACTTCCCCAACATCTCAAGAAACACAGACACACCCGGTAAATCTAAATAAATAAAAAAGAATAACTTTGATTACAGCCAGCACTAAAAAAGTCAAATGGGAATGGTTTTGGTTTTCAGTTTTGTTATTTCATGTTTTATTCTGTTAACTCCTTCCTTATGTGTTTATGTATACTTATTTCCTGTCCCCGTGTTCTTCTTGTTCTTTTGTGTTTTTTAGTCATTGTGTCATTTGTTATCCACCTTCGGTTTTACTGTATTATTTTCTTCTCCTCTCGTTTCAGTGTCTTCACTCCCTGTCTTGTTCTTTTCTGTCTCTTGTGTCCTGTCTGAACTTTGCTTCCTGGCTGTGTTGATTGTCTGAATGTTTTCACCATTGCCTCGTTTGTCACACCCCTTTTGTATATTTAAGTCTCCCGTTTATGGATTATTGTGGATTTTGTACTTTGTTCCTCACCCGCCTTCTGGATTTATGCTTTCTTTTGTGTATGGTCTGTGGGTAATTTATGGCATTTGGACTGCCTGCTTCACTATTCCTGTAAGTTATCTCTGTGGCTTCAATAAATACTTTCAATAGTACCTGTCCTGTCTTGGTGCCTGCATTCTGGGTCCTATCCCTTGTTTCCCTGTGTCGATGCTTGGCTAAACATAACAACTACATGCAAAATATATAAAGTATACATTAGAGTTTGTTTTTCTTTACTTACCATGTGAAACTGTACAAATTTACCTGGTATATTTTTTAGCTATGTTAATATGGTGATACTATGGATGGCAATGTCACAAAGTCCACTACTTGGATGAACACTACTTGATTGAAATAAAATTTTGTACAGACATTCATGGTTCCCAGATGATGAGGCAGCTACTGTGGCTGTAGACTTTTGGTCCTGTTACATTTTTGTTGACAGTCCATGATGGGTGGATGGTATCTGTCATCATATCATGTCATCATGCTATCTGTCCCTTAATAAACTTATGGTTCAGGAGCTAAAGGATTTGAGCGTTACCAATTGGAATGAGGTGAACACAGAGGATCATAACGCCTCCAAGGAAGAGTGTAGATGATTGGCAGAAGTGTCTGGAGCAGTACTGGAGCAGTAACAAGGCTATTATGTAAGCTGGCACTTCTGTCACAGCAGACAAGAAGCAGTTCATGTAAGGGTTGCCGTGCAGGTTTGAAGTGTTGAGGATTAAAGCATAGTAACTAATGGTGATGATGATCCTGCAGAGAAATTCAAAACAACAAGTTGAATACAAAGGATGAGTAACACCAAAAACTAAAACAAAAGCCAAATCATTTTAGGTCCAACTGTAATAATTACACAGCACATGTTGATTCCAATTCGGGCACGAGCAGTGAAGGAAGGTGTAAAGTGTGATTATTATTTTTATTGTCTTTTGGTTTTGATGCTTAAAGGATTGATGTTGTGAGGAGATAATAGACGTACCACAGAAGCGAACACAGTATTGTAATGGAGAACATATTGCAGCTGCTCAGGATAACCAAAATGTTGTAATTCTTGTCTTTGCTAGCCTGTGCATCTTCAATCTGGGAAAAACAAGATACAGTCGCAACAATTAAACCCCAAGGGTCCAAGCCTGCATCTGTGTAAATGAAAAATGAGCCCTCACACAAACGTATAGCATGGCACTGTAGACATGGATTATAGCAATAATAATAATAATAATATAGCAATTTAGATCGTTTCACATTATGGGCGTAAGCACAACAACAATTGCAAAGTGATAGGTCATGGGACTGTGTGGGAACCCGCAACTTTGGTTCATGAAGGTGCAAAAAGGACTGGGTGAAATGGAATAGAAAGTAGAGGGTCACACCACTGCTCTCATCTCTCTGATGACAATAACTCAATAAATAGAGTATTGAAGTATTATCATCATTGCTGCACATTTTCTCCAAGTATTTCATTTGCATGTAAAATAAATCTCTTCTCAGTGCAAAGTCTAAGACCTAATACCCACCAAAAATACCAATAACTAGCTTTGTGCTGCTTCATTTGAATGTACCTCCTACATGAGCACCAAAACCCCACACAGACAGTGGAGTGCTGCTTGCACTGGTTGTTGCGTCGCCATGAAAATATAGTCCTATATAGTATAATGAGTCACCTAACAACAGGCTATAAATGACAGAAGGTTTAGTTTTATTTCAGACTATTAAACCTTTTAGAACCTCTGAGGCACGTGTTGTTTATTTATCACATATCAAAAATAAAAACTTGTTGGTAAACTTGCCTCAGCTTGGGTGAAAATGGCCTGTGGAGCCTGTACGTTATTTCTTTTGGCAGCGTCTCTCAGTATGGCCTCAGCCTCTCTCACTCTTCCCCGATTGAACAGCCAGCGAGGAGACTCTGGGACTAACCTGGAGAATTGAAACACAGGTTAAAGGTTGCAGTGCTCCACACCAGACAGTGGTCCTTATCCATAACCCTAAGGGAACTGGTCTCAACAGAATTTATAGCAACAAACTGTTGCAACAATCCTTACCTGGAAGCTATCTTATTAGCTTTGAGCATCATGTTATTTTTTATAACTCTGCTCCGAAGTATTAGCCCGGTTTAGGACACACACATCCACTGCATGAGGAATACAGGTAATGCTGCATTCCTGGCAACTCGGAACTTGGAAATTTCCGGGTTGGGTTTCCTACTTGTGAACTCGGAGAAAAAATATCTACCCCAACTTCACTAGTAGCAGCTGAATGACATCACACAACAATGGCAGCTCCAATGGAAGCACACACATAACATAAACTCAAAGGCAACATAAAAGTTTATTTCCATGTTTTTATATTAAAATGATTCATCATATAGTACATCCTGTTCTGCATGTAAATTGATGTAGAAATGTTTTGCCAATGTTATTAGGTAGGTGATTACAGTAAAGAATCTCTGAAAGTCATCTTCTCTTCACAAGAGTTATTCAGTAAAATGTTAAACACGTATAATCTACAACATTAACTGACTTTTGAGGATTACTACTTCAGTCACTTGTTTTCATTAAAACAGCCATAAATTAATTAACACTGAGGGCAGTGCTGAGGGTGCAACTACGTGTACACTTGACAAAGAGTTTATCACGGTCAGTCATGTATTTCGTTCACTTTCAGCGTCAGGCACCAACATGCATCTGGAACGCTTTGAGGATGAAAGTCGGACATTTCAACTAGGACATTTCCCAGTTCCGAGCAGAACGTGGCATGAGTACACAGTAAACAGTATGTTTTAGTTTTACAAGAGAGAAGGCTTCAATGATGTTGATTAACTGGTTGGTTTGGAAAATGCATGTCTAACTTCCCTGAGAAAGAGCAGGCTACAGCTGCTTTGCTAAACTTTTCTTTATGAAGTCTCCCACACCTAGGATGAGACAGTCCTACACAAAGCTACCAAAATATAGATTGCTCCACCAAACATGCAGTATGGATTGCAGTTGAAAGACAGGAGTAGGTGGTAAAAATATCTTCCTTTTGAGTTAAATGTGTTAACTTTTTGTCCTTTCATTGACTGAGAACGCAAGTAGTCATTATATCACCATCCTTCCACCACCACCCATTTCATGGGAGCACACAGATTACCAGCAATGTTATTTTTCTGATTGACAATCTAATGGGATTAGTTTGCTGAAACTGAGCATCTTATCTTAGTACGGTATCTGTATTAGGTATATTATTCTTCACTGGTCTTATATTATATTTCCAGTCAGGTGTGAGAAGCGAAGTGAAGAGAGAATTTACACTGAAACTTTTGCAATGTAAAGGTTGTTGTGTAAGAGCGGAAATAGAATATATGAATATTCTTACCACCACATAGGGATGTAGATCAAGCTAGAGGCAGCCATGGAAATCAGCAGCATCCGCCATTCACGAAGGAGGTAAGCCACAGCTGGCATTGCCATGTATCCCAAAGCTGAGGCCATGAAAACCCCAAGGGAGCAGAACACCACACGGGCTTTTGGGCTTAGAATTTCTGTACCTGTAGGTGTAAGTAATTAAAGGAGAATGTATCAAATTATATATTTTTTCCACTTGGGCCACTAATAAATTTTTAAACAGAATATTTGTTGGGGCAGATATATGTTTCTGTTTTTTTTAAATTAACAAGGTCAAAAAGGACCTTAGGACATACAGTACCTAAACACATCAAGCAGTATAAAATACTGCATGTTTGAAATCCTTACTGGATAACATACCCAGCACAAATGCAATGATATAGTTGGAGAATCCCCCAGCCCCAGCAAAGAAGTAAATGAGGGTGAAGACCTCCCAGCTTGGAGAGAATATCTGCGCTGTGATTGCCACAGTCTGAAGAACCATCATAAGAAAGAGTGCTGGCCTCCTTCCATACCTGTGTAAGAGATACAGTTTGTCATTGAGAAGGTTACATCATTTTTCTGTATCCCTCACACCAAAAAAATTTACAAAACATTTCAGACCATGTTGTGTACAGTACGGACCTGTCTGAAACCTGGCCTGAGACAAACGCTCCCACTAGCACACCAACGTAATGGATAGAGGTGGTCAGCGGAGTTTTATATGCATTCTCACATACCAAGTCCCACTGCAAAATCAACACATTTTCTCACTGTTTTAGTTATAGGTACTGACATTGTAAAAATATGTATCATCTGTCACATGTGAATCTCTGTTTTGTGATAATAAAGCGTGTGGTACTTTAAAAATCACATCGTCGTGAATACAGGGTTTTTTATTTGTGTGCATGGAAAGAGACTTGACATGAAAATCTCACATCACATTATGTTGTCTTTGAGTTGTCTCTGCCTTACAACAATACAATCTGTTTTTATATGAAATACAAAACTCTAACTTGGTTGAGTTTGGTTCTTCTCATAACAAAATCTCCTGTCTTATGTCTGGTTTTGATTGGTTGCACACAGTGTTAACAGTGTCTGCTTCTTATAACTGCATAACACTTGAACATAAGGCAAAAATTATTAAGCTTTTTAAATGACTAATTAATTAAGTTACGTTTTTTGAATGTAAAATACCTTATTAATATTATTTAACAGTAGCAGTAGTCACTAATAGTGCCTTTAAGTCGTATTAACAGTAGCAGCAATTTTATCGGTAGTGCTAGTAATAGTGGCAACAATAACAGTAATCACACAGGTAACACTTTGGTGTCAGGTGTAGCAGTAGTGTATTTAGCAGCAGTCTAGTAATCACACAGAAGATAGGCCTACTATAAACTCCTAGAATTAGTAACAGTAGCTATTAGCAGCTGTAGTCTCTATTTTATTAACAATTTTGTAGCAGTAATGGCAGCAATATTATGAATAATAAAAATCATAAACAAGCACACTATTTCCAAAACAATAACACAGAGGTGTTTTTTCTAAGTCATAATGTATTACCAAATGTGACACTTCTCCTGCTCTGTAGCTAGTCCACAGACCTCAGGTTAAAAATCCAAATTTGTTTACACCAGCTTTTTGTCAATCTATAAAGCCCTTTCTAAATCAGTTACCATTAGTGTGCTTCAAACTAATTTCCTAAATCGTGTTTCACTATTAAAACTTGAGAAATATAAAGAGTGTAGTGTCACCAGCTGTAACATAACTGCTAGTGATAACTCTTTTAGGAGGCTAAATGATTCGTTAAACTGCCAGTCCTTAAGAAAATAAGTGAAGTTTGTTTTCTTAGTTAGAATTAGGGAGGTAAATAACTGATGGTAACCTAGACAATGTTATTTGGCCATTCAGTCAGTTTTTACAAGCAAATTATTATTTTTGTGAAATGCAATTTAAAATCTTCTTAGCCTAGTTTGGTCCAGTCAAAACCTGGCAGTTACTGCGTGTAAATAATTAGTAATGTTAAACACTAATCTCTAGGTAAGAACTAGCTAGTGTGGTGAAATTTGCTTAACCTTCCTGTTGAGAAGCATGTAGCCTTGCATTTGTAGGACCCTTGTTTACTTTGATACTGCCAGGCTAGCTAGCTATGTTACTCTTGACAGCACCCCCCCCTTCAGCTGCACCAAAAAACACTTTGACCCTAGGAACAGCTGGATCAACCATAATATTGAATCCCTTGACTTGAATTTTACTCACTTTACATTTCAATAGGCTCTTGTGCACAGTGTTACTGGTAACTCTTTTAAGTTAATGAATATATGTTTGTCCTTTGACCCTGCTTAGTGTTGATGTAGTTTGGACTCTTAAACCACCTTTCACTCTTACCTTTACTGCAAATTTATTAAATTATGATTACTGTGAGACATAACAAGGCTACTTATTACCATTTCTTTGTGGAAACACTGAAAACATGTTCCATGGAAAGTTAACTAATGACTTATCACTCACCTCAGTGACAATGGTTGACTGGTAGATTTCTTTGCTGTATGTCCACCCATCCAGGCAGCTCTCCAAAGGAATTTCACTCACATTCACATCCACATTTGGGATGATTTTATTTTGAGAGTAGTTCCTGAGTATTTCCAGGTTAAGCCTTGAGCAAGAGCTGCGCTTTGCAATGCCATCGACTGTTTCCAACGGGATCGTCTCATTTCTCCACATCTCACTGATGTTGTAGTTTTCAGGGATATAGCACTCGTGAGGTGGGGTATCCCCCACAAATACTATATAGATGCCAACAAACCCATTCGGGAGGATGCTGATGGCCAGTGTTAAAAAAATCTTCAGCTGAAATGGTCCCCAAGATCCAAGAAAAGATGTGATGCTATCATAGTCTCTAATTTTTGAGGTGCCCATCGCCTCACTAAAATCATATATTATATGATATTTCAAAAAAAAAGGAGGACACAAAACACAATGAAGACACTTCGCTAATACTGATAGCAGAAGAGAGAGAGAGTGTGCTCTACTGCTCTATGACATGCAATGGAAGTCATGTGAGCCATAAAGCCGAGTTAAGGTTTAATGTGGAAGTTAAACAGTTACACACAGTGTTAATCATAAAATAATATTAATTATCAAAATTTTAATGGGGGTGTTTACCAAACTGTGAAATAATGTACAGTATAATTATTACATTTAGATTTAATAACAGCAAATGAGAACAGCAAAAAGAGAGAGAAAGTATATGAGCATTTGAGGGCACTTTTACTGCTGCTATCAGAATAACTTCTTATTTTGTGTACTTTACTAGATGTGGACATTTGCCTAAAATGCTTGTTTTTGAAAACACAGTAGTTTTGATGGTATAAATTACTTTAAATTGTGTAACTGTAGCAGCAGAGCATAGTGTGGTCAGTGCAGGTTAATTTTCTGTCGCATGACCTGCTCCACTCGCAGGTTAAGCCAAACATCTATAGTAAAAACTATATCTGTAGTCATGTCTCCCCTAAAATATTTTGTTAGAGAGGTGGCTTGTATATGCCCCCATGAAACATCATTTGAGAAATACTTAAAAAAGGAGTTAGCTATTTTCAAGTGGAGGTAAAACATTAATAAAGCCTGGAATTGTAAGTCCTGTTCAGCAACCCATGAGGTGTTTCATTCAGTTCTTAAGTTGTTTTGAAAAAAACAACAACAATTAAGCAGGCCTGAAATAAATCAGAAATTATACAGATACCTTCACTTTGTACACAATAACATTTGTGAATTTTCTAACTGCTGTTAATATCTGGTTTGGTAGTTGCATTTTATAGCCAATGTCATAGGAATATGACATAGGCCTACAACTGGATACTATTATTATTATTTTTTTTTACTATTCTGTATTTTAGCTGTGTGTATGTACACTCTTTGAGGCTAGTTTCTGTGTATCAAAAACCAAAATATATGTTCAGTCACGTGATTTGTCTGTTGCAATATAAAACTTTTTAACCCCCCAAAAAATGGTGTAATGTAATCACATCATGCCCTCTGGAGGAACTGATGTAACATCTCATCATTGTTTAGGGTTGTCTCTCCCACATGGCTGATCCTGTGACAGTCGCCAACGCTGGAGTTTTTAGATTTGGATTCATTTGTATACTTCTCACAGTTTACAGTAGGTAAATTGTGTTGTAAGTACTGTATATAAATGTTAAACAAACAAGATATAGCAGTAGAGGGATTTTATTATCTTTGGACAGATCCATGCTAGCTGTTTCCAGTCTTTATGCTAAGCTAAGCTAACCTACTGTGGCTTCTTTTGACTCAGAGCAACAATGATTACACAGAACCATTTTATTTCTGGAAGATTTTGTTAAAAGATAAAAACACCTCATACTGTACATTAAAAGGGTTTATATCTTCCGATTTGAATTACTTGTATTGTGTGTCAAAAATTATAGACCAATGAGACATGTTTTTCAATTTCATACAAAACTTTTAAGACCAAAAAAAAATTCTTGAATTACTGTAGCAGGCATCACCTGAGTAAAAAAAAAAAGAGTTTAAAAAAAGAAGATAAAAATCTTGACAGTGGACCTTTGCATCCCACTGTGCATGTTTTGGATTTTATTTTCAGATTTCATATTACTTTCAAGCAAGAGAACTGTTCTTTCTGTCTGTCTTGTGAATCAGTGAATCAGGGCTGAGAAAAACTAAAGAGTAAGGGTTTGCACATCAGATTTGACCTCATGTATGGATGGGTTGCCCCCTCCTCCATTTTGAACAGATTTCTTCTTTTTGGATACATTGCACCACCTGTAATGCCAAAAGAAACACAATGTTAAAATAGAATAGCAATACAGCTGCCACAGATACATAAATACCGGATGATGCATCATCATATCAATAAGTCAACCAATCTTGACCAATAGAATGCAGGTCTTTCCGACTGATACAAGATATTTTTCCCCATAAAAAAGCTCTTTCAAGGATGAGTACTAAAACCCCTGTGACTTCAAAGCTATTACTACAGTATGCAATTGAGTTAGTGCATTTATCTTATCTAATCAAGTGCATTCTAAAACAATGTTGTAAAGGTGACCGGAAAAATATGTGAACTAAAGTGACCTGAGTAAAGCACACATACCCTTGACAGTCTTGCATCTGCTCCATTGTTTCTGGAAGATCTCTATTGAGGGTCTCTGGAAGGAATAAGTTCACCACAGAGGAGGCAATTGTGAGACTTCCCATGAGAATATAAGGCAGAACCTTATTATAAGTACCTGTAAATAACAAAAGAGCAAAATTCTACATTCACTATTTTATCCGATGCAGACTTTTCTGTTCTATTAGATACATACAGTATATCAGTGCAACATCCACATACCTAAATAGATGACATAAGGAGCTGTGATACTGCCAATGCGTGCAGCAGAGGAGCACACTCCCATGCCAACATTCCTGAGTACAGTGGGGTAAATCTCAGCGGTGTAGATGTAGACGATGCTGAAGGCCATGGTGAAGCCAAACTTCCCAGTCATTTCCAGTGCCAGAGCAACATACTGAAGGGCTGAGGAGGAGGAGGAGAGAGAGAAGACCATGGTGTCAGCATTTCCTCTGTGGAATTAGTGGACATGACCATATCTGACCACAGATGTATTGTTTTTAGCTGCGATTCGCCTGTTACTCACGCCGCCTCACCAAGCTCCGTGTGTTCTCGCATCTTTAATGAACAAAGTGTTGCACATTCTTTCAGAGCCAAAGCCAACACCTGTCTGATACCAACACCAACAATCTGGTCGATCACTTCAATCATATCTGCTTGTTGTCACTAAATATTACTGCTCCTCTAAAGGTTATTTAGCAGCCTAAAAAGGGAATGCAGGAAAGCAGAGCGCAGATGGAAAAAATCCAGTCTCCAAGTCCATTACCTCAGTCTGAAGGATTTATTAATTAACTACAATAACATGGTTAAGGATGCGAGAACACACTATTTTTCTGAACTCATTACTACACATAAACACAATCCCAGGTTTCTGTTTAAGACTGTGGATCAGCTGGTAAACCCAACCCCTCCTTGTGCCTCAGCTGGAAGTAATGATAACTCCTGTTTTTATCTTATTTTACCAATAAGGTGGTGTCAATCAGAGCCTCTATTACCACCACAACCTCTTACTCAGAGGTCCCTCACCAGCAACAAGAGAGTTTTAACCAGTTTTATTCCATCGACATGTCTGAGCTGAAAGTAATAGATTCTGTTGGGCCCCATTTGATCTCTGTTTTTAACAGCTCCCTATCTACTGGTTGTGTCCCTGATTATTTTAAAACGGCTTGCGTGAACCCACTTTTAAAGAAACCTGGTTTAGATCCCTCCCTCCCACATAATTTTAGCCCAATTTCAAAACTGCCTTTTATTGCAAAGATTCTAGAAAGAATTGTGTCCAAACAGCTGCTCACTGTGCTGGAAAATAACAAAGTTGAAAAGTTTCAGTCTGGTTTCAGGAAGTACCACAGCACTGAGACTGCCCCACTTAAAGTCACCAATGACCTTTTAATGTCTGCTGATGATGGCATGTGCTCAGTCCTGGTACTCCTGGACCTTAGCGCTGCTTTTGACACCATTGATCACAACATCATGTTAGACAGACTGAGGCACTGGGTGGGGATCTCTGGTACTGCCCTAGAATGTCTCCTCATTCTGTCCAGTTAAATATGGTGTGCCTCAGGGGTCAGTCTTAGGACTCATTTTGTTTTCCTTGTATCTGCTTCCCCTTGGACATATTATCCATAAACATGGTATTTCTTTTCATATTTATGCTGATGACACACAAATATACTTGCCCGTCAGATCCACAGACCCTGGAATGCTGAGTTCACTTAACAACTGCCTTTGTGAAGTTAAAAAATGGATGTCAAATAATTTCCTCCAACTGAACTCAGACAAAACAGAAATCCTGGTCATTGGGTCCCAGCAGATGGCAAATCAAATACTGCCATCTGCTGGGATCCCAAGTAAATCACATTAAGCCTGTTGCAAAGAACCTTGGTGTCTGGTTTGATAGTAATTTAAATTTTGAGCAGCACACCACAAAGCTTGTTCAATCATGTTTTTATCAACTTAGAAATATAGCAAAAATTCAATCTATGGTAACTTTTAAGGACACCGAGACCATTTTACACGCCTTCATCTCATCACGCCTGGATTATTGCAACAGCCTTTTCACCTGTTTAACCCAAAAATCTATTGATCGACTCCAGACTGTCCAGAACTCAGCTGCCAGGCTTTTAACCAGAACAAAGAAATATGACCACATCACACCCCTATTTTAGCTTCATTACACTGACTCCCAGTATGTTTTAGAATTGACTTTAAAATTTTATTGCTCAAACGGGACCTTTTAGTCCCATATGCACCAGCACGTACCTTGAGATCCTCGGGCAGAGGTCTGCTGTCTGTTCCAGAGTCAAATTGTTTAATTATTCTTTGATTGGGAAAGTGTTTATTTGTATTTTAGGTGAACTCACCTTATAAATGTCACTCTGTCATGTAAATGAAAACACCCATCACCCATAGCTGTGGTGAGTGTTTCCCGTCTGAATGTTTCAGCTGCGAAATAACCTTTATCATGTATCTCGCTGTGTGTGTGTTAGACTGGTTGTCAGTCTGTATATAACAAAAAGGAGGTCTTACAATCAGGGATGAACTGGATGAGAAGAAGAACTCCTCCTCCAATGATAAGGAATGATGACAGAAGTGCTCTTCTTGGACATTTCCTTAGCAGCCAAGTAGAAACAATGTAGGCAGGGACCTCACTAGTAGCTGATAAAAAACAGTTCATGAAGGGGTTGCCACTCAAGTTGGAAGTATTCAGGGATAATCCAAAATACCCAATGTTTATTGCCATCCTGAAAAGATAAAAAAATTAATGGCACATCACCATTTATCAAATAAATGTCATGAGATACATGTTTACATTGTACTTTTGTTGTTGTCGTAATACATTTGGTTCTTAAATATGCATGTGGACAGATAGCTGGATCAAAGGTGTGAAAAGTGTGAATAACCTTTATTTAATGTCAAAACATAACCAAAAAACAACAACCACTCACCACAAAAGGAGACACATCAGTGTGATGCATCTGATGTTCTTGGATTTCAGAATATCAAGCATGGTATATGTCCTGACTGGAGACACTGCCTGTAGTTAAAACCAATGCAAACAGGAGAATTTATGTGGTTGTTGTTTTCCAGACTTGCACGCAAAATATCTCAAATATGTTGAGTAGATTCAATTTAGGCCACTGCCAAGGACCAGTTAAGAAGCAGGCTTGAAGGGGTTAAAATTATGGGATTACATAAACCAATTTTAGACATAACTGTGATACTACAAAAGTATGCTAAATTCTAAATACAAACAAATGATTACAGGGACAAAAAATCTATTTCAAATAAACTGTAAAGAAGCAGTAGTAATGTATTTGGCTATAATATGAAATATTGGCATATATGAAAGGTTGATGAGATTTTCATTCCCAGAGTCACATATGTGACATTTGTAAAAAAAACAAAAGACAAAACAAGATAATTTTTGACCAAAATGTATAATGGAACATTATAATTTCAAATGTCACAAATTATACAATGATCTTTAAAAAAAGCTTACCTCAGCCTCTTTAAAAATTACAGTTGGTGCCTCAACTTTATTTTTCCTTGCAGCATCTCTGACTATGGCCTCAGCCTCCTTTACTCTTCCCTGAGTTATCAGCCATCGAGGAGACTCCGGGATGAACCTGCATAAGCAATTTAAGTTTACTATGAAAGTCAGCAAAACAGGTTGTTTTTTGTCTTATCTGTTAAACCATGGATGCGGACTTTGGAAACATTATGTTCATGCACAGAATTTCAGTTTAAAAATCAGTAAATATTTGTGGGAAACATACCACCACAGTGGGATGTAGACCACAGAAGTGGTGGACAGAACGGCAAGAAGAGTCCTCCATTCTCTAATGCCATATGCAATCCAGGGTAGTGTCATGTAACCAAGGCAATAAAAAAGAAAGGCCCCGAGAGTTGTGAAGACCACTCGCATTGTTTTACTTAACACCTCCGTTCCTGTCCAAGATAAAATAAAATGTCCTGGTTTAGACATGAGCAAGACATTTTAAAAAGTAGACAAACCAGAGCACAGTAAAAGCCATACCGAAATTAGTAAAATCATCTATTCATGCAGATGACAAGAATTTATTTTCAATTCATACCTAGTACAAATGCAGATATATAGAGGGAAATCTGGGAGGCTCCAACAAAGAGGAACATAATGCAGAACATCCGCCATGAATGAGAGAAGGACTGAAGCAGGACTGAGATGCACTGGGCCGCAAGAGAGATGAAAACAACCTTCTTCCTCCCAAACCTGAATGGAAAAGAATTATATATCTTTGACAGTTATTCACAGACACAGATTATTTAGAAAATATGATGACAGTGACATGTTTATAATTCAAATGTCACAAATTATCCAATATTATTAAAAACTTTAAAAACTATTGGTGGTGCCTAAACTTTATTTTTTAGTGACATGTTGGAAGACAGTGCAGCTGGGCAGTGATCATTAACAACAACCAATGAGGTCTTTTATGGCCAAACCAATACTGGGCACATGACTTTGATCCAACTGAGACCAGACTTAAGGAAAAAAACACACTAAACAAGAAACAAGGGTAGAGCTCTGCAGCAAAGGCCAGGCAAAGCATCAACAGGGATGAGATCAAGTGTCTGCTTATGTCAGTGAGTGGTAGACTGCAGCCAGTCGATGACTTTTGCCAACCAAATATTATATATTAACTGTATTTAAATTCAGATTAACTTGGTTAATTACTTTCTGTCTCTTAAAATCGGGGAAATAATAGAAAGTCTACAATTTCTGCACTGTTGATACAGGTACTGTGGATTTAAACACACTCAAATTAAAGTTGAGAGTGAGCACTTTACCCTTATAATTGTTGTTTCATTTCATATCATATGTGTTGGAGTACACAACCAAAGCAATGACTTGGCTGTAAGTTACCAAATCTAACTTAGTACCTCCCTGGATCAGGAAGATGCGCGCAATTTAGTTGTATTAAATTGAAACTGTTGAATTGAAACTTTTTTGCAAAAAAGGTCAATGCAACAACCAGCCAAAAAGCTAATATCATGGCCACGTGACTTTGATAAAAAACAACTGTGTCTTACTGCAATTTAATACTTTCAAGGTCTGTGCACCAGAGTTGATATAATTTTTAGTAAGTTACCTAAAAATTGAACCTGCCAATATTTGTGACATGCATCTACTGTATGTGGGACAGGCCTTTAATTGCTTTACCATGCCGATATATCTGAAAGAATAATACATTGGTGAACACTGTTTCCGTAAAACAAACTAAACGATTGAATCAGAATCAGAATCAGAAGGAGCTTTATTGCCAAGTAGTGTTTTACACATATGAGGAATTTGCTGTGGTGATAAGGATTTGGCTTTGAATTGTGGAGAATCTAACTGACCTGATGATGTGTTGCATGTCTCTACTGAAAAGTTTAAATATAAAATAACATCCAAAACATTTCTATATAATCAGACGAGCCACACCAGGCCAGTAAAAGGAATAGGCCCTATGTTAATAGATTAACACAGGTACTAGGCTTTTAATTAAAGTTTTAAGGTAAATTGTTTTTATATGCAAAATTGAGTCGGTACTGTCAGAAAATGATCTATTAATTACATGAAGGCGCAGTAATCTCCTTTTGTTAAACATAAAGCCATTGCAGATCGCCAATCGCAAGATCGGCGGTTCAATCCAAAGACTTGAAAGGCGCTATACAAATACAGAGCATTGACCTTAAATGTTAGGAGAGACTATTTTAAATGAGCAACATGAGGACTGTTAAAGTGTTCTCCTGAACTGCTGGCAACATATAGGTATACTCTTCAATGGGTTTATTTTTGTCTTTAAATTCATCAAGGTGACACCATGATTAAAAAGCTCTATAACCTCAAAGCCCATAACCCCCCTCTCTCAACAATTGGGTCTACAGTTTTCACAGCTGCAAAAGAACTAAACACAAAAGGGCTACACAGTGCTGTGTATTGAGCCCCCTGCTTTTCTACAATCAAAAGGTACTTAATGTCTGCCTGAGCCAAACCCTGACAACAACAAACATCAAATACTATAAACTCTATATTCTATAGTATTATTGTCACATCCCAGAACTGAAGAAGTCCTTTGGATGAGGGACGAAACGTCTTCCAGTATCTTCAACCAAGTCCAGTTGCCCTTGATTTTAACCTTCGTTGGATAACTATGACCTGGATGACTGAGAATCTTCATAGACATATTGTCACATGTGGTTAGAACAATAACTCTGTGGCATAAACACACAGCACCCATATTTCATTCCATACCATTTAATAAAGACAAAGGTGGTCTAATATTTGGGAACCCATTACTGCAAGGAGTGAGGTGAGGACAAGTCAGAGACTTCTATCTAGGTGAAAAGAAATCCTCTCTTGGAGGAGATCAACTTCAACAGTAGATGGAGCAGTTGTCTTTATATGTAGTAAATGACCAAAACTGTCTTAGTATACAGAAAGTACATTTATAGTTCATATTGGACTATGACATCAGTGTATTTAGAGGAATTTCACTGATAAATAAGATGAAATACCTGTCAGAAAGCTGCCCTGAGATTAGGGACCCAACGAGGTATCCCACAAAGAGAGTTGAGGATGCAAAGGGAACTTTCCACTGGTTGTCACAAACAAGGTCCCACTATAAAAAGACATGAATTACACATATACTTCAAACAAAACAAAGAAAAGAATAAGGTTGATTGAAAACTTTCTGAATTGAAATTTCTCATAACAACACACATAGAAAGCACACATGTGCACATTCATACTGACCTCAGTGACTATGTTGGCTTGGTAGATCTCTTTGCTGTAGGTCCATCCATCTAAGCATCCCTCCTGCTCCAAGTTAGGTAGGATGACGTCCGTTCCAGGAATATATCCTTTGGCGGAGAGATTTCTCACCACATCCAGCCTATATCTGCTGCACTGATTCTGCACCTCCTCACCATCCACTATCGTCAATGGAATGATGGCATTTCTCCACTCCTCAGTCAAGTTAATGTCTGGAATGAGGCAGTGGTGTTTCGGAGCTGCCCCAACAAAGACAATGTAAAGTCCGTTGAATCCAGTTGAGACAAAAACTGTGTTTAGGAGGAAGAATGTGGTCCAAAAATAAGGACCAGTCTGTCCGAGGAATGCAGTGTCTTCATCATAGTCTCCCATTCTTTATGAAAAAAAGTTCCTCCCTTCTCTTGAGGAAGAAAAAAAATCCTCAGAGTCTCAGAGTTTGAGACGTGGTATCCCTCTTCGGCTTAGCACCAGAGTGGTAGGGTTGAGCTCTCTGTGGGGCAGAGTGAGCCGGTCCCTCGGTGGGACGGAGAGAAAAAACTTTCCAGTTTCCAGTCCTAAGGGAATATTAAAGCTCCTTTCAAGGGGATAACGTTCAAGAGTGACTTAAGACTGCTGGTTCCATTGCCTCTCAGTTTATTAGCAGACAGTAAAACTATTTATCTGGGATTAGTGAATAAGAGACCTCTCAATCACTGATTTGATTAACTAAAAGAAAAATGATCAAAAGCTTCAGAGTGGCCAATCTAACCACCCAGCCCCCACACCACTGTGGTCAAAGTGGTATTTTCTCTAAACAGCATTCCACACTTTTAAATACCCCAAAGACGTGCACGTGCCTGTACTCTAAATGTTGCTAAGTAGCATTAAGACTCCCATTGGCCTTTATGTAAAGTTCAGAAGGAATTGTAGCAATCCAGTATGTAGGCTTTGAATTGTTGAATAAATATGTTAATTTACTCCATTTAGAATGAACTGCTAAAATGGCTCTTGGTTTTACAGTAACCCATTTTAGTCTGTAGCACAAATACAGTATGTTCAATGTATGCTTATTGTTTACACTGATATTCACATTTACTGTATATTTCCTGACCTGTTTAGGTCTACTGTGCTCCATCACTGGTACATGTGGGCGTACCAGAATTACACAATTAGTACTTGCATAAATGACCTTTCAGGAAGATAATCAGGAATGTTTCAACTGAGCTAAAGGGGGCAAATGTTTATTCTCCATTTGCAAGGCTGTGATATTTTTCCCCCACACGATAGTGATTCAGGATATTAATGCATGACAAGATTACGCCCTGGTCATCAGAGGTCTTTCATCAGTGAAGACGCTTTCAGAAACAACTAATCTAAGTCTACAGATGAAAACCATGGAAACCAACCCAACAAATGGTCTCCTGCAACTGTAGGTTTAATGTTGGAGAAAGTTAGTGACCTTATCCAAACAGGGTTTCTTCTGTGCGGATAATGAACTTAAATTACTTATTTTAACCACATTATGATAATCATGTGACAAACCTGAGAAACAGCGGTTTATCTCAAAAACAAGTTAAGAGTGGGGTGTCTTGCTTAAGATCACTGTACGAATGCAAATGCATATCAATGCAGTGGGGAATCACCTCAGATCTTTGAGACATATGTATCTGACCTTTAAACTAATTTATTGCAGGAAGGATATTTGTTCAAGTAGATATAAAATGGTAGATTATACAATGAGATGCAAAAATGTTCCCTGTCTGTGACTGCAAGGTCTGCAAATAAATGAGGATCAAAAACTTTGTCTGGTTAAAGCAGTTCCAAAACACTGATCTTCTGAGTCTTCTACACATGTAAAAGATGGCCAAGATGGTGTATTTACTACTACTATCTGTCAGTCTACTATTGAAGTTTTATTTTAGCATTATCTAATATCACTGAAGGTGGATATGAAGTAAAATGCCCCAATGTCTGCTTGTTTCATTTCCTTTGTAAACAATACAGGAGACTGCACATCTGTCACCCTACATAATCATTAACTCAGGCTTTCACAGCATGTAAAATATTTGCTGTCAACACCAGGTTTTAGCAGTATGACACTGAGAAAAAAGGTCTTGATTTCCTTCATTTACCTCATAGTAGACACATTTTATCTTCTTAATTTGAAATGTAACTGAACTGAAACTGAAAAACTAAAATTGCCCTTTATGTGATTTGCCAGCACTGTGCTGAGTTTGCTGATATATAATATCCTAGAGTTGTTTCTCTTAGATGATACAATTAATTTCAAATATGCTTGAACTATGAGTTTTGAGCTCTGTTAAATTTTTAATGCTCTGTTCAAAGATGGGTGGGATCACCCCCATCTTAGATATCAACTGAAAAGTCCTGTGACTACCTCTTGCATTATTGTGACACTATTGCGTTGACAAAATCTGTCCACAGACAGAGATACATACATTAACACCTGCCAAAGTACTCACAGCAGCCTCTATGGTAGTGCCCGCTACCATAAGCAGAGGTAGCGTGGGTGCATGGGTGCCGGCAACCCAGACTAGTAGGGGGCCCACTATATGGGCCATGTTTAGCTTAGTTCATTGTCATGAACACAGACGAGCAACAGCGGTACTTGACGCAGCACGACAAAATAAGAGCGTTTTGCCTGCCAGATTTTGCTGATATGTTTAGATTTTGTTGATTTGTTGATTAGTGCTTGCTTCTACTATGATTAGTAGTTAAAATGTTTATTTTTTGTCTGATTTAACTGTGTTTATTGTTGATATACGATCGGAAGTCTGTACTGGGTATTTTATTTTGTAAATTGACCAAATTGTCTGCCGTTTCTGTGTCTCACTTCCTGCCCGGTTCATCTGCTCTGTGCTGCTTGACGCTGGGACACTTCTTGGACGCACTGCAGCGCTTCTGGTGTGAGCACAGACATTTAGTTGAATGATGGCGATCAGCTCTGGCAACAGCGACGCAGACGGACTCAGTGGACTTTCGGAGTGAGTCCGGGGTCATGTAAACTTTTTAAATTACTTGGTAGCAGGTGGGCCCAGTGATGAAGCTCGGCCCCCACTGTGCTGAGAGTCTAGCTCCGCCCCTCCTGCTACAGTAGGTGTCTCCAGGACCACCTTTCGCCATGATGACAGAAAAAAACAAACACACACAGGCACACACACACAAACACACTTTCACCTAATGACAGGAATGACTGAAACCAGTGATCCACGATTTAAAACGAATGTGGGGTAAGAGCATAAAGTGGGGGCGGGAGCCAGTGGCCCCTTCCCTATTTCTAACCCCCCTTTGTTCGGACCCATCTTTGAACTTGGCCCTCATTCTTCACTACACACCTGTAAAGTTTCAGGACTGCATCTTGGTTGTGATGTCACTTAGACAATATCTGTCCACAGACTCACAGGATCACACTTTGCCATGATGACAAGCAAACAGTCTCACAAGGTAAAAACAATAGCCTACCAGCCACACTCTGCAGCGGCTGGTAAAAATTAACCAGTCACTTAGATATGTGTGTAATCATTTATTTGGATCAGTGGGTAAAGTGCACTGTTTGTACTGTACAAAGGAACATGTTTCACAAGGATGATGAGCAGACATCTGTTTGTAGCTACAGCTGCTCGACCTAAAGACCCCTTAATAGATTAACACAGGTATCCAACGAAGGTTAAAATCAAGGGCAACTGGACTTGGTTGAAGATACTGGAAGACGTTTCGTCCCTCATCCAAAGGACTTCTTCAGTTCTAACTGACTGGCTGACTCCAGTATCTTCAACCAAGTCCAGTTGCCCTTGATTTTAACCTCTGTTGGATAACTATGACCTGGATGACTGAGAATCTTCATAGACATTAACACAGGTAATTGCTCTCAGCAGGAATGAGACTTAATTGAGTCTTGGTTTGATCTTAGATCAGATAAGAATAGCACTGGAAGATGTTATCCTTCTCTGAATGTAGGACTCATTGAAACAAATCATTCTGGAGGTGTGATGGTAGCATGAAATTGTAACAAATATGGAGAAAATTAAGGCAATTTCCCTGCTGCTTAAACATAAATGTTGATGGGAACATTACTGTTCAGCTGATTTAAAGAGTCTGTGGGCCTAATGATGAAAAAGTCTTTAGTTCAAATTCAATATAGTTAAGAGAAAACTTTCTTTGCTAATATTTTTACTGGCAGTTGTTTAAAAAATCTATATTTTGGGAAATACACTTTACACTTACTTGTCTGGTAGAGATGATTGATAACACATATCTGTCCTTCAATATAAGGCTACAGACAGCAGTCTATCTTAGCTTAGCACTGGAAAATTGGCACTTACAAGATATAACAAGTTAATTAGTGACCTTTAGAGGTGATGGTGTGTGGATTTTGTTAGTTTTACACAGAGCTAGGCAACCTGTTTCCGGTCTTTGTGCTAAGCTAAGCTAACCAGCTAATATTTATTGTGGTATTCACCTTAGTTTAACTCTCTGCCAGAAAGCACATTCCCAGCTGTTGAAGAAATGAGACAGTGTTCAGTGTTATGGCTCCTTCCAGTCACTCCTATGTATGAGGTAGAGAGGCACTGAACAGGCCAAAGGAAAGGGACTGCTACTGAGAGCTTTAAGGAGCTGGAACAAAGGAAAGAACAACGCTTTGTGTTCTGACCTTGGACCAAAGTTAATTTGTCACTGTTGTCATCGCAAAGATAAAAGGGTACAGAGTGCATCGGAGTCTTTTGAGGCAAGTAGAGAATGTAGACAATCATAAGTCACCAGTGTAGGGGAGAGAGGCCAAGTCTGCTGTGCTCTATTTGTGTGACTGATGGATTGACTATTGGGCCACATTAGAAGTAATTTATATAAATTTTTTATTATTTGGACACTACATTAGATCATTAGAAGGGATCACTAATGGAAAATATAAGCAGATACAGGATATAGTATGGTTCCCCCACCCTCATGTAGGCAACTGCATAATGAAGTAGGTATGTGGATTGTAATTATTACATTTTATTCTAATTATTATGAAGAAAATGATGATGAGGTGAAGATGGGCAAACTTTAAGCTATTCCAAGTTGATATAGAATTATAATAAAGAACGATAAAAAAATGTATGATTCCACTTATTTTGCTAATTAAATTATATATAAACACAAGGTCAACAGCTTGTGATTTTAAGTAAACTGAAATAGGCCTATATGATATATTTCCACATAGGCTACACATCATATGTGTTTCTCACCTGTCCAAAACTTTTAACAGCACAACAACGCATTATTATTGTGTGGCATTTTATTTTAGTGTGAACTTAGATTGTGTGAACTATGGCCTAATTAAAGACAAGCTAGTCATTTTGGGATCATACTAGACTTTTTCTGTGTTTTGGTTCAGCCTATTTGGATCAGGGGTTGTGCCTTTACAGATCCGTTAAGGTTTAGGGTGGTTGGGGTGGTTTTTTAGCTGAAACAAAACCACTGTTTTTGAAATGCCCACTCCAAAGTCCTTTATTCGTGTCTGCTTTTAACTCTGCCCCACTTTGGCCGCCCGCAACGCAGGCCAGCCCAATAGCTACCACAAACAACATGACCGACTATGAAGCCGCAACCGCCTTCCTCGGGGAATGGGGACGTTTCCAGCAGCAGGTGTTTTTCCTCCTCTGTCTGAGCATCATCCCTAACGGTTTCACCGGCCTGTCTATCGTGTTCCTCGCCGACACGCCGCACCACCGCTGCCTCATTCCCGCGTACGCCAACCTCACCGCCGCATGGAAGAACAGCAGCATCCCGCTGGAGGAGGAGAGCCACGGCGGCGCTTTGGTGCCGAGCAAGTGCACCAGGTACAAAACTGAAGACATCCTGAGTTTCTCGGAGAGAGGCTTGCTGCCCGGCGTTGATGTCAACCTGTCTAATGTGGCAACAGAAGGCTGCTTGGACGGGTGGGAGTATGACCAGAGCGTGTACATTTCTACAATCACGTCCGAGGTTTGTCTGCGCTGTTCCTAAATTTAGCGGATGATGCTCCATCGCTGGCGTTACAGTCTATAGGAAGTTACTGAGTATAAAGCCACAGGCAACACATAGGCTATAGCATGAGCCACATTTGTCAAATAGCAACAAAAAAAGCCTCACCATTTGCAGATATTAAACTTTTGCTATTCCATGTTACTTTGCGTAAGTTAACACAGGTGTTTCTAATATTTTGTCCTCATTGGACATAATAATGAAGACACAAACAACACCAGAAAATGAAGCCATAAAATGACCATATATTTGAATTAAGAACAGTCTCAATACATTATAAAATCTGAATGTATCTATTTTATTTTATTATAGGCCTATGCCTATATTATTGTGCTAGTTTTTTTGACTTTCTAAGAAATTGCAACTGCAGGATTCAACACTTTTTGTGTACAATGACCTTGGTGCTGCATGTGTGTGTGTGTGTTTGCAGTGGGACCTGGTGTGTGATGACAGTTGGAAGAACCCGCTGACTTCTTCTCTCTTCTTCTGTGGAGTTCTCACTGGCTCCTTCATTTCGGGACAGCTCTCTGACAGGTTATGGACAAAAGATAAACCTTAATTTTATTTCAAAATGTACATGTCACTCATCACCACAACCAGTTTTCTGCATAAACAAAAATCCACGCATGTGGTAAGATAATGTAGTTCAGCATGTCCTTCGTTCGCACTGGCAATGAATAGATCTTTTACTGATTTATATGTTAAGATTTTGACTTAAAAAATCCTGTACAACTCAACACTCCAACAATAGCAGTAATTTACAACAAGAACTTTTTTTTTCTTGGTACAGTTTTCAGTGGAACAGAAAGCAAAATCTGCAAAAGCAACAAAAGCTGCGCAAAGGACATTTCACACCTTTGGTACTTAGTCAGCCTGGAGAAAGAGCTAAAGATCTGGCTCTTTAGCTGCTTTATGTTTGACTCTTCACCAGCTAGTCGCTTACTTTATCTGCCGTTTGGTGCCATGCAGGTAGTGTACAGTGGGTTTATTGGGTGAAAAGAAGCTACCCACTGCTGGTTAATGAGAGCAGTGAGAGTGAACCATACTGTACAGTAGGTTGGTTGACTTTTTACACAGCATGTTTACTTGATCATTTATCTGTGCTTTGTATCATTTTCAGGTATGGGAGAAAAATAGTGTTGTTTGTTACCATGGCGGTACAGACAGTGTTCACACTCATCCAGGTCTTCTCTCCGTCCTGGCCCGTGTTCTGCGCTGTGTTCTTTGTTGTAGGGATGGGACAAATCTCCAATTATGTGGCTGCTTTTGTGCTAGGTACTTTTATTCATCTCTATCCAAATTCAGATCCTATTTAGTTGCTAAATTGTTCACGATACTGCAAACAACACTGTAGTGCATTCCTTGTGTTTTGAATTCATCCCTTTTCTTTTGTGTTTAGGAACAGAGATATTAGGCCAACGAGTACGGACAATTTTCTCTACCGCCGGCGTGAGTCTTTTCTTTGGTGGGGGCTACATGCTTCTGCCGTTATTAGCTTTCTTCATCAGAGACTGGAGGATGCTTCTCCTAGGACTCACCCTGCCCGGCTTCCTCTATGTGCCTCTCTGGTGGTAGGTGGGTTTGTGTTGTCAGTGTGGGTTTTTCTTCTTTTTAATAGTTGATGTAACTTATTTGGTCATCTATGATGTCAGCTGAAATTATTTTTCTGCAATGCTGACAGGTGTAACAGTCCTTACAGTGTAGATTCGGGGTGGCAACCTGAGTTTTCCAGTGTGTTGATCATTCTCAGTTCTTCATGTGTCATTTTTCTCAGTGCCTTTTAACATCTGGCCATGGATAACAGATGTAAAATAGCTGTCTTGGCTGTCAATTAATGAATTGGCATCATTCCTGCAAAAATATCTATCTAGATAGAAGTAGTTTTGCACTATATTAGAGTTGAAACAATTAGTTGAGTAATAAGTTAGTTAGGTTTGACTGAATCAATTTATCAACATCTATTTTGACAACTCATTGTTTAAGTCATATTTTAAACATAAATGCCAAAATCAAATGGTCCCACTTCTTAAATGTGAATCTTTATCTAGCTTCTTTGAAAAGGAAGTGAACAGTTTTCACGTTTTATACTGTTGGCCAGACAAAACAAGTAATTTGAAGACGTAACCCTAGACTTTGGAAACTTGTGATGGACATTTTCCACTACTTATTTTTTCTTTTTTACAATTTATTGACTAAACTAATAAAATAATTGGCAGATTAATCGCTAATAAAAATAATAATTTGTTGCATTTTAAAGTTTGATATGCGACATTTTTCTTATGAATAAATAAATATGCATTGATTGAGCCACTATGTATTGCCAGTCTTATAACCACAACAGCATCAGCCTATAGCAACGTAATGAAAGCTTTACAGCAAGTGTTAGGTAGGTTTTACTTTTATGGAGGCACCCATTTTAGTATTATAAGAAATGCCTCAATTGTACTTTTTCTGTACAGTATGTTTTCCTCTGTTCCAGGGTACTGAACCTCTGTCTCTCTCTGTCCCCTCTATTGTGTAATGAGGCAGGTACATCCCAGAGTCTCCTCGGTGGCTGCTCTCTCAGGGAAGAGTGGAAGAGGCTGAGGCCATAGTGAGAGATGCTGCTAAGAGGAATAATGTTGAGGCTCCACAGACCATTTTTACACAAGCTGAGGTAAGTTTATGAGTTAGTTTTTATTTTTAACATGATAACAAACGACACCTGTCTCAAAGGTTCTCTATGGTCCTTAACAGGTAAGATCTCACTGAAAAACTTGCTTATGTAAGTGCAAAAACGGCAAGATGCTGGGCACTTTCCTGTCTCTTGTGGTAACCAGATGTAGGTGTACAGTACAGTAGAGTGTACATAGGTTATTGAAGTTATTGGGGGGAAGGGAGAGGGAGGGAGAGAGTTAAATCTCTTTTCAGATTGCTTCCAGTGACTGCTTCTCAGAGTTTGGTTTATGGTGGAATTACTGAAGACCTGTCTTATTTTTTAAACATGTGTTTGGGAGGACAATGTGGTTCTATTTCTCAGCATTCCTTATAAATGTGACTATAGCTTTAAAGTTACTTTACGTCTGTTGAAACTGGGTTCGACTGTACCTGCTTGAAGATGATTTCTGGCTGTCCAGCTCTTCCAGCTCTCCTGTTTACAGACAAAGCTCAAAAGACCAAGGTCAGTCAAGGGCTTTGACGTCATGGGAACAGCAACCCAAATCCATGACTGTAATTATAAACAGAATATGCAAAAAGATTTTAAATACAGATACTGGGCAATGGTGTATGGATAATGTAAATATGTTCCTTTTATTAAGCTGTAGGCTACTGACAGGCTTTGGAAGGGTTATCAATTAAGTCCAATACATTACAGAGAATATCAGAAATATGAAATTTGTTGTTTGTTTGTTTCAAGTAAACAGCATTGTACTGCAATAGGCCTACAGTTAGTCTAAAACACCGCTGCTTGTCTTTTAACTGGAAACATTTTAAGATCTGTTTGTTTTTAAATCACTAAATGGGCTGGCACCTCATTACATTCCAGACCTTGTACAAGTCTACACTCCCTCGTGGCTGCTATTCAGCAGTAGCCCCTAAACCAGTGGTCGGCAAGAGGCGGCCTGCGGGCCAGAACCGGCCCACCAGCTATAATATTTGGCCCACGGCCAGATTGCTTTGATAGCAGAACAATAATAAATAAATAAATTGATAGCGGCTGGTGCTGAAATAGATATCAGTCATGACAGATACAGTTACTCACACAATCACTTTCTCTTAAGTGATGTGGCAGCAATGCTTTATGTTGAGTTTATTGAAAGCTTTTACTTTGAAGAGTTCAAAAGAGTCTCTTGTTTGCTTGACACACCTCTGGGAAGAATGTAGAAAGTTGCGCTGCGGAGAGCCCTCAGTTGCAGTAGTGCATGGATCATGCGTAATATTCATCCAGCCAATGATCACGAACCGTTAACAGCCTGTCAGAACCGGAGAGGGAGTGGGGCGGACCACTGACAGGAGATCGCGGGGCAACTGGCCCGCTGCGGTCGGTCAGTGATTGTTTCCTCTGGCGGGATGAAGTCTGACGCTCCGCATGATCCACGATAAGATTAATGTCAATAAAGCATGCTGTCAATATTTTAGAGACCCCCCAAAATATCACAAATCATGCTTTTAGGGGAGCTGATGTCTTATTAGGGGGAGCTAAGCTCTCCTGGTTCTGCTAGTTCGCACCCTGAATTTCCTCAGGGAAATGAAAATAAGCGTCCATGAATTCGGATCAAAGGCCGGGCGCACACACTCTGCAGCACGTGCCTTATTGTGAGCGTGTGAAAAAGTGTGCTAATAATCAAGTTATAAGGGGGAAAAATAAAAACAGTTAATTGGAATTGATCTTCCAATCTTCTTAACAGGAGTCCCCTACTGAGCTAAACATGCACATGAGTATACAGGGATTTGAAATAATTTGACTTTATTCTGGCCCGCCATTTAATGGCTTAAAAGAAATTTAGCCTGACTTAATTGCAGACCCCTGACCTAAACTATGGAATAAGCTACCTCCACAAGTCGAAATGGCTCCCATCATTGAAACTTATAAAACTTGTCTGAAAATGTACTTTTATTCCCTGGCTTTTAATCCATCATGAGAGCTTTGTGGTCTTTTGTTGTTGCCTTTAAATAATTCCTGATGCATTGGTTTGTGTGTTGTCAATGCTTTTATGTGTTCTATGTGTTTTGAATGTTTTATGATTGATTCCTTGTGAAGCACTTTGTAAGCCTTGTTTTTAAATTTTCTATATAAATAAAAATGAATTGGATAGTCAAAATTGGAACAAAGTCGGTAAATGATTAGGAATTTGGCTTTCATTTGGCATCCAACTCTCAACCGCAAGACAGATTTCTTTTATTTATGAAAATCTCCCACAATTACAAAATGAACTCCACTTTGGTCAAATGACTCATTTATGTACCAACACGAAGCTCTAATTAGTAATTTGAACATAAACAATTTTAATACGAATCCCTTTGATTTGCTTTTAAAGATAAACTATATAATGGTGACATTGTTTTTTAATAGCCTCAAACCTTGCTTGGTTTTCTGCAATTTCATGTTACTTATCAGCATACATGTACACCAATACATCTGCAGTAAGTTAACTTTGCCTGATTTCTCAGTCTAGATCAGTATTTCTGCCCCCACATTTTTTCATTGCACATTTGCCTCAATTAATCCTGATCCAGGTGTTTGGGTACGATATGTGAACATGTGTACATGAATGTGTTCACTCAGCAAGGGGCCATGTGTTCAGCTTCTCTCTAATGAAAATGATTTCCAGAGTGATGGCTCTGCTTGTAAAGTGTTTGTTGTTCCACGTGCTCTGCTGCCCCACAGAAAGAACTTCAATCTGAGAGCAGGAAGCCCCACAACATCTGTGACCTGCTTCGTTCTCGAAACATCCGCTGGATCTCTGTCACGCTGTGGCTGGTCTGGTGAGTCCCTGCTGTCCCATCTGACCTTCACATTCAGCACAGTGACCCCGCATGCACAACTCGAACACCTAAACACACGCATGCAGACATGCATTTGTTACGCTTTAAAAAACGCACATACATGCACACACAGTTTCAGCCTGTTCATGCACCACCTTTAACCACGTCAGCCCATTTCGCTAACAACACATAATGACCTGTCAAGTGCTGTGAAGCCTGCAACCAAGATCAAAATCATGTTTTATGTAACTGCACAGTATGGCTCTATTTATCCTGTTATCATTTCCTTGCTCCGTCTGAAAACAGATGCAGTTTGATTTTTGGTTGCTTTAGAAACAGTTTCATTAAGTCTTTTGAAAAAAAAATCATGAGCTAATCATAGCAAGGGGATAAGCTCTAAGTTGCATGTTGTGTTTTCTACAGTTGAAGAACTTCCATGGTCCACCATCCAAAGAATCAAGGATGCAAAAGCGAAATGTTCTTCTCATTTAATGTCTGTCATTACAGCTCAAGGTTTTTATTCTTTTAGTACAGTTAACTGCCATGTAAATCTCTCCCCTTGTGACAATTCTGCCTCTTCTGAAAATAACTATCTTAACTTTCTGCACACAGATATTCCTGTTAAGTAGTCTTCTTATATTCTCTATACTAGTCCTTAAAAGTATCAGTTTAGACATTGATATATCCACAGTGGCTGAACGGAGTGTTATCTGATTGATTGTTATCAAGAGACACACTTGCTGGGAACATTAGCCTATCACCACATTGTTTTGACCAACGCTATTGCTTTTATATATACAGACAAAGAAGACTGATAAAACTAGTCGTGGGCACACGTGACATCATGTTTCTGACTACACTGCTATGTCATACCGTAAAGCTACACAGCATAATAAACATCTTTTAGTTAGTTATAGAGGGTATGCGTTGATGTCACCTCACCTCAACACGCTGGACTGAGTGGCAAAACATCTGTTACATCTGTTTAGCAAACTGGGAGTAAAAAAAGTTATTATTTGCTCAAATTAAAGTCAGTTGGACTTGACAGTGATCCTAGCTGCTTACCAAAGAACCAGTGGTCCAGCTCTTTCCCATTTTAGATGTGTTGTTTGTGTTTTAGCTGATTCAAGCTAACACTGCTGCTTGTCTTTCTGCCACTCAGTGAGCGTAACTGCGTTCTGTGACATCATGCGCATACCCTATATTTATGCTTAACAATTATCCCCACAGGAACACCGTGACCATTGCCTACTTTGCCCTGTCCCTGAACACGGCGAACCTTCATGGTAACGCGTACTTCAACTGTTTCCTATCAGCTGTGGTAGAGATGCCAGCCTACACTTTGTCATGGGTTATGTTTCGCTGGTGTTCCAGACGACTGAGTCTTTTTGCAACCCTCTTCATGGGAGGATTGTTTCTACTCTTCATACAGCTCATACCATCAAGTATGACATTTCACTGTGCAACCTTCTAACATTTGATTAATATAAGCTTAATTTCTGCCATTCTCTCGTTTGTTTATGTAAGATTATTATATTGCATGTAAGAAGGAACATTTAGTTTAATTGCTCATATGAAAGCAGATTCAGACATGCGTATATATCCTTTAACTAACTTAACTTTAGACATTCTCATTTGAATCCACCACGCAGAATTAGTTTGAATGTTCAGCAAATTTAACTAACTTGCATGTAAACTCTAATAATTGAATGCTTTATTCCCCCTAGACCAGATTTCTCTAGCCATAACACTTGAGATGATGGGGAAGTTTGCAGTGACGACAGCATTTGCTATCTTGTACGCGTACACAGCAGAACTCTACCCAACCGTACTGAGGAATACAGCTGTGGGCACTTGCTCCATGGCCTCCAGAATAGGCAGCATCATTGCCCCATACTTCATTTACTTAAGTAAGGATGTTCTGTCACTCATTTTCATGAGCTGTTTGTTGGATTATGTGGATTATGTGCGAGCTTGGTAGTACTTAGGCAGGCATCTTACGTGTCCAGCTCACTCTTCATTCTCCTTCAGTTGCATAAAAAAACACCAATGTGCGTCCTGATGATATCTTCTGCATTATCAGAACTGTTAAATTTCCTTTTACTTTACATATACACACATATATTTCATTTTCTCTATCTTGAGCTCCAGATGAGAGCACTCAAACATACAAACCTTTTGTGTCTTTGATTTTCCTGGATCTAACCTCAATGGGTCTTTTTACAAGAACTACTCATTTATGAGATTTAAGAGAGTTTGTGACATTCACCAATTTTCTCATATTTAGAATGTTCTCTTTGGTACAAATGAAATTCACAAGCAGTCCAGACCTGTTTTATAAATCATGTACAGATAGTATCTCTTTCTCCAGAAGAAAAAAATTTGAGTCAAGAATTATGATACCTTAATCTTACCTAAATGCAAGTTTGTGTGAGTTTGGTGAATCAGACTTCTAACATTTACATGAGCAAACCTCACAGAAAAAGAGAATCCTGCCTATACTGTCACTAAGCATCATGCCAACCACAATCTCTGGCATATTTTGACTTTCCCTTGAAGACAAATATAAAATACTACATGTATGATCTTCAAGGACTAATATGAGCATTCATCCATTATCTAAATCGCTTATCCTGTTCAGGGTTATCGGGTGCGAGAGGCCGGCTGCTCTAACACACTGGGACAAACACATTCACACTCGCAGGGAATGTAGAGTTTCCACTTCACCTAACCGGCTTGTTTTTGCACTGTGGGAGAACATGAAAAATCAGAGAGGCCCCAGCCAGATGGGTTGGGCTCAAACCCAGTAGCACTTTTGCTGTCAGACACAAGTAGTAACCACTGAGCTAATACTGTATCCTAACATTATCATTGCCCAATCTTCACTGTTCTTTCGATGCAAACAAGAACGTGCAAAACAGACTTTTAGGTCTAGTTTAGAAACTCTGGTTCCTGGTGGTGGTACCTGAAACCTTTTGGTCGAAAGATGCTTTTTATCTGATTTAGCTCTACTTATTTGCAGCGATGACACTGTTCAAGATTGTGTACAGTTAGATAGGCTTAATAAACCAATGCAATGTCTTCAAAAATGTGTATTAAGCTTTCCAAACTTCCAATCTTGCCTCATCTCATAAAGCTGATGATACACGAGGCAACTTTTTGAGCAATGCTGCTGGGCAATCTTGCTGATGTCAAGTCCGACTATGTTTTGAACAGATAGCGGCGGGGCAGGACGGGTGGCGGAGTGGTGGGGGAAGGGGATTATGGTGGTAATCTTTACTCATTACCATTGACGGCAATTGCCCAGCACCATTGCTCTAAAAGTTGCTCCGTGTATCATCAGCTTAACAGTAATGCCAAGTCATTATAATATGGTGAACTGGTCAACTTCTACATCCATATAATCTCAATTTATAGTGATCAGTTATTTAAAAAAAGCTAAGGCCAGGGCAAGAATATACAAAATTCAACTAAACTCTTAAGAGCCGGTCAGTATAATTCTACTATCTTATAATCTTTACGTGTTGCATAGGCCTATAGTTGATGTTTTAGCAAAACCATAGTAGTAAACAAACAGCCACATCAGAACTATACATCAAATGTTTTTCGGAATGGTTTCACTAACTGACAAGTTTCACTAAATAGCCAACATCAGATGTTACTTTCCAGTCTAAAAGAAACATTCTGAGTTCCACATCAAACCACATTTCTTTAACTGCATGCTACTGTATGTTCAAGTCATCAAAAAGCCCTCAGGGCAGGTCTATATGTTGGACTGAGGGCAGATTGGACACTACAGTGACTCACTGTTGTCTCTTGAGGCTAACATACGATGGACTGGACTAGCAGTTTAGCATGCTTATTTCAGTCGATATCTCTGCAACACAATACATAGACGTCTACATAGAGACTTCTTCAAATTCTGTTTTAAAAAAAATTGGAAAATCACATGTTGCCCTCCCTGAAGAGAGACACAGCGATAGTCGAACAAAGTGGCTCAAAAATTGGTCAAGTTAACCAACAGTCTAGGAGGAGTTATGATGCCAAGGTCTATCTTTTCATATGAAATGTAATTTAAATGTGACAATTTCATTAAAAAAGATATAGAAAATGTTTTTTATTTTTTTTAAAGATATTAAAACAACAACCTAACATGTTTTATTTTATTCAATGTGAATTATTTTTAAAATTATTTTCTTTATTACAACAAGATTTGGTCTTTAGAAAGTATTTTTCCAAAAATGAGCCTTGAAAAAAAAAGGGGGGGGGGGGGGGGGTCATTTTAGAATCAGGGTCGTCTTATATTTGGACCAATACGGTAATATTCTGGCCAAATCTCACAGATTTACATTACATTTATTGATTTAGCTGATGCTTTTATCCAAAGCGACTTACAATTGCTATACATGTCAGAGGTCACACGCCTCTGGAGCAACTAGGGGCCAAGTGTCTTGCTCAGGGACACAATGGTGGATGGGTCACAGTGGGAATCGAACCTGGGTTTCTCATACTAAAGGCAAGTCTTATCCATTGAGCCATTACCACCATAACATTGTACCTTTAAGAAAATCTGCTTTTCTTAAATCTTACTTGCACTAAACACTGTTAGAAACAAGAGGCTAACAAGAAGCTGGTGCCTCTACAGAAACAAAACAACAAAACTCATTAGAACAAAAACATAAAAGCTTAATTAGCACTCAGATCGGATAGAACAGTCGGCTGAAAATCCCAAACTTTCTTTTACGATTTAGTGGATTGGACTGATGCAGCCACATAAAACTACTCTCTCCACCTTTTGTCTTTTTGTTTTTAACTGCTCTATAGTACCATTGTAACCAGGGTTGTTTTTCACCGTCTCCTCCTTTGATGTGTTGCCACAGGAAACTATTCCATTTCACTGCCTTACATCCTCATGGGAACCCTTACAGCTCTGACGGGGTTGCTGAGTCTCCTGCTGCCTGAGAGCTATGGAATGCCTCTGCCCGACACCATCACTCACATGCAACACTTCCCCGGGTAAGACTACTACTACCTGTCATGAAGTTTCCTAGATACCAGCGTTATTGTAGATTTGTATTGGTCATTAATTATTTTTGTATAGTTGAGCTTAGTTTCAGTAAGTTTGTCTGGGTTTGATTTTCTACTGTCATTAAGAAGAATAATCTTGAGTGTTAGTTGATAGAAAACACAGCATTATGTTTATTATGTTTAATATGTCATTTGTATGTCATGTGCCAATAGCTAAGATTTTATGTGTAATACTATCATACTCATCTGGTTAAATTGTTGTTCAAGATTTTAAATGATTAACTTTATTGTATGTTTACACACAAGCACAAAAGACAGTTGCCCTTTGATTGTCTTTTTTTTTGTCTACAGCTCAACAGACCATAAAAACATGAGTTACTCAATAAGTAACTTCTGCTCTCCAAGATGTGCACTCATCTGCCCTTTTTTATATCTGCACTCAAGCTTTCACCCACCAGGCCCATTTCTTTCATATTTCTTTTAGCCACAATTATGTGTAACCAATTAAATCACACTATAACAAACCCAACTGAACATGAAGGAACAGTTTGACAATTTGGGATATAAGGATCTTTGCTTTCTTGCTTAGAGTTTAATGAGAAGATCGATACCACTCTTATGTCTGTACACTTACTGCAAATTTCTATTTTGCTACATAATTTTTTGTATGGATTAAAAAAACTGGGTAAACTATATTAATTAGTGAGCTTAAGAGGTGCTGGTAAGTGGATTTTGTTGCCTTCCAACAGTGCCAGGCTAGCAGTTTCCTCCTGTTTCCAGTGTTTTTGCTAAGCTAAGAAAACTGGCTGCTGACTCCAGCTTTATATTTAACGGACAGATATAAGAGTGGTATTGATCTTCTAATCTAATTTTCCAACAGAAAGCAAATAAGCATATTTCCCAAAATGGTGTTTCTTTTAAAAAGATAAAGAAAAAAACCCAAAGTAGATTCCAATGAATATACAACACATTGCAGTAAAAGATGCTTTAGACACATCACTGTTTGTAACTTGGTCAAAAATATAGTAGTTTTATGGAAGTTTTTTTGGTGACACGGTCATTTAGTAAATTACATTCCTGCACCTAGCGAGTTCAGCTTCCACAACCTACACTGTATCTCTGTCAGATGCTGCTTTCATTTATCAGCCAGCCACCCTGACTCAACACAATTTAAGTAAAATGGTTTATTCATACGCCACTTTATTAGAGATTTAAAAGTAGACAGGGCATCTGATTTAAAAAAATGTTTGCCATGTATTTTGGGCCCAGCATATGGTGTTCTAGATTAGAACTACATTAAGTTTAAAAACCCAACAGAAATGTTTGGTGTCTGTGTTCTGTGAATCATTACTGTAACTGTATCCCTGTGTTGTTTTTTTTTTACTCTAGATGTTGTCAAAAGACACCGTATACACTCACACACACTGAAGACGGGGACAACACTGCTGAAAGGAAGTCTTGTGTTGCCCTTTGAACAAGGAGCAGCAATGACATCTGGCCTGAGGCGAATAACTGGACAAACATCATGTCTCCGTCCATGTGGTCAGTGGATTTGTGAAATTATGTGACTTCAACAGGACCAAGAAACATGGCAGTTATTCAAACAATATAATGGTGCTTTAAAATATCTCCACAAAACTGGAGTAATGTTTTCTCTGCAACAGTCTCAAGATACTGTCAAATGAAAAGTGCAGTCTTTGATGCATTATAGATGCTCGGCACCAATGCAACTGTTACCGTACTCACATAGTAATGCTGCTCACTGTAGTGAAGAATGAAAATAGAGTCATTCAAAAAAAAAAAACAGTACATATATACATAAAACAAAGTTTTAATCAGAACCAGTAGCCTATTTACAGTTTGATCATACAACTGCACCTTTAGCTTCACATTTCACACTTCTAGTGAATATTTCATATACATCTTTGTGATTCAAGATAACATGCTCATGTATAACTCAAGCTTTAAATTCTAATTTCAATTCTTACTAAAAGGTGATTAAATCCACTTGTAGTGACTGAAATTTACTGATAAACATTTTGATTAAGAATTTAGGTAAGTAAACAGTAGGAGTGATACTCAGTAACAATATTTATTATAACTCATTCATGTAAGTTGTAAGAGTTGACTTTCAAGGAGCACCACAGGTTTTGAATGTTCTTTTCTGGTGATGAATGGGCACTTTATGCTGTTGGGATAAAAGACAAACAAACAAACCTCATTTGGTTTAGTGTTCAGCTAAGAAGAAAAGTGAAAAAGCTGCAATGTTTGAATACTTTTTCACTGCTACCAACTTCATTATCATCATCAAGAACAGGTGTGTTTATTGCAAAGAATGATTGACATTGATGATTGGTTTTGGTGGGTATATTAAAAAAAATTATCTGTGACATCTCTTTGTTGCTCCTTTCTTGTGTGAACATCCAATATGAGGTGGGTCTGTATGGGGAAAAAGCTCATGCACACACTAAAGGTAATATATTTTACACATTTTGGTGGTTTAAGTACAACAACTATGTAGTTTATTCATCTATGGTGACTGTAATTCCTTATGCAAAGAAATACCACTATCCTAACATAAACTGGACAAAATATAAGTACAAATAAAGAAGACACTCATACATACAGCATTTTGGTTGTTATAGTCTTATAACAAAACATTACTTAAAAAGTTGTATCTTCTCAAAATGATCACTTTCTTCTTACAATAGTTCAGAATTTCTTCTCAAAATCTATTAACAATCTAATGGTATTTCTTCTTCAGCAATGGTCCCAAGCCTGCAGGTTGTCAAACATGCAACTTTTTAAAATCCACATTTGTCCCATGTGTTTAGATGTGGGACAAAACCTGATTGTTAGATAAAAATTACTTTGGAGAACCCGGAACCTCCACAGAGAAAGGACCAGGGCTGAGATTTGAAAGGACCTTCTTGCTTTGAAATGACAGTGATAAAAATATACCGTGTATAGTAAAGATCTAGAAGATGAAGAATGAGTTGAAAATGTATGTAGGAACCCACCTAGGAACCCACCTTTCTCTCTTATGCATCTGTTGTATAGTTTCAGGTAGAGGTCTTCCAAAACTCTCAGGAAGGAAGAGAGTGGCAAAGGCAGACACAACAGCCAGAGTCCCTAATGTAATATAAGGCAGGTACTTAAAGTATATACCTGCACAAGGAGAAAGGGAAATTAGGATGAGTTAGAGACCTGGGTCCTGCATGTACGCAGGTGAATTCATTAGTGTGTACAGAGCATCCAAACTACATATAGGTGAAATCAGATGCATGTGCCATGATAAATCCTGGTTAGACAAATATTAATAATTACTATTTAAGACCAGTTTACTCACTCAGCTGTAACAAAAAAGGTGAAATGCAGCTGCCCACTCTGGAAACAGTAGTGCATGTGCCTGTTGCTGTGTTCCTGAGTACTGTTGGGTAAAGCTCTGCAGTGTAGGCAAACATCAGGGCTGTACCGGTGGTGATACCAAATTTACCCAGCATCTCCAGAGCAACAGATAGATTTGATAAACCTAAAAGGTAGAAATGGTTTGTGTGAGAACAGAATGGAACAAAATAAGAGAAAGAAGTCCACAATCCTCTCTGCAACAGATTAAATGCATGTACTGTTTAGATTATTTTACTCCTGCCTTTACTTGAAGCAGCCATTTTCCCCTGAGCTTTTGTTTAGTCCTCCGCCTACTTTTAAGAGTTCCTAACACACCCGAATCTTGGGCTGAACTTGGGGATAGAGTTGCATCGTGGGTAACGTAAAAGACAACAAAGAATAATGTGTGGAGTAAAAATGGTGATATCTCTGGTTCTGCTGTATAAATTTTTATAAATTTTTTAAAGTGTCCCTTGTGAGTCTGACAGTTTTATAAGAGTATAATGCGAAATTTGTGGAGTATTCTTTTAAGGTCTAAAAAAGTTTGCTTGAATATATGACACTGCTTACTTTGAGGCACCAGTTGAATGAAGTACAGTGACCCTCCGACAAGGAGCAAGATACAGATGGCAGACAGTCGTCTTGGTAGGTATCTCATCACCAGCCAGCTGGAAATGTATGCTGGTACCTCTACAGCTGCTGAGATGAAGCAGCTGATATAAGGATCAGCATGAAGTCGGGATGTGTTCAGGGACAGGGCGAAGTATCCAATACTAAGAGCGAACCTGGGAAGAGAGTGATACAGACAACAGAGATGTTTGAATAGAAATTCGATTTAGAAATGTAAATGTACAGAGTTGAGGTGAAGAACATATAATTAAGTTCTAACAGTGATTAGTTACTGGATGGAAATTTTAATAACGTATACAATAAACATTACCAAAACAAGTAATCACACTAATATAATGTTTAGAGCAAGGACACTGGTCCTCTCCAATAAGTTACCATTGGCAGCCCTCTGACCAGCCATGAGAAATCAGTGCTGCAACTGTTAATAATGCCTAAAACTGAGTTATTTGTTGGGTGACTGAAATGCTCAGAATGGATACTGACCATACCAGGCACAGAATGACAGTTGTGTTTCTCAAGTTTCTTGTCCTCAGCAGGCTGAAGACATTGTAGTGTTCCTTTGGGTGTTTCTTTGTCTCATCAGCCTGCAAGATACAAAACATCAGTCTCGCTAGCAGTTTGTGGTGTTTTAGTCGGTCGTTCTGTCGCACTTTGGACCAGAATGAAATATCTTAACAACTGCTGAAAGAATTGGGAATTTGGTACATGTTCCCTACGGAGTGAATTGTACTTACATGTGCACTGTAATCTTCAAAGATGACCCGTGGAGCCTCAACTTTGTTCTTTGTAGCAGCCTTTCTCACTATGGCCTCGGCCTCCTCCACTCTTCCCTGAGAGAGTAGCCACCGAGGAGATTCCGGGATGAACCTGCCTCATTACACAACAGAGAAACAGAAAGCTTCAGAAGGGGCTTAAAAGACAATGCAGCAAAGAGGGTGATAGCAAGTTTCAATCATTTCTCTACTGAAAGAGCCAAATTACTATTTATGCCCCCTGACAACAGCAAAATCATGACATTTATGTTGCAAGGTAGGGTAAATTTCCCATGAATACATTTCTAGTCCAACCTACCACCAGAGGGTGGGGTAAAGCAGGCCAGGCACAGACAGAGCCAACAGGAGAGATTTCCACGCTCTAAAAAAGTAAGCAAAGAGAGGCAGCATCATGTAGCCGAAAACAAAGCCCAGACCTACACCCATAGATGAGAACAGGACCCGCACATCTCCAGTCAAGATTTCAGTACCTGCACAAAAAGAGAGAAAGAGAAATGCATTACAGGAGTGCAGGTAAAAAGTGAAAATATTTGTGATAAATAGCGATACAGTAAGACACATATATGTACACAATTATTCAAAAGCACTGACTACAATATTAAAGTATTATTTGTTTATAATAGAGCACGAAATGTTCACGTTTACCCAGCACAAAAGCAGATACATAGTTGGAGCACTGTCCCAGACCATTGATGAAGAAGAGGATGGCAAACACCGTCCAAGAAGGTGAAAAGATTTCAGCAAAGGTAAACATTGTCTGGACTGCCATGGTTAAAAAGAGAACAGGCTTTCTCCCAAACCTAGAGTGAGAAGTCAAACAATGAAATAACATTAAATAAATACAAGATTTCAAAAAAGACAAAAGTACTAAGAACATATGCAATGCAGCATTACATGACAAAACACTACAAAACAATGTCACAGAAAGTAACTTAATAATGAAGAAAAGGCTGACTCTTTACACTCGCACTCTAAAAAGGGTGTATTACAGCTTTTAGAAAATGAAGGTTTACAGTAGCCTACAGGCTGCGGAAAAGTACCTGAACTTATAAATCGGACATGTTTTCTTTAGGCAAAAATAGATTAAGGACATCTTCAGTAACAATTAAAAATACTTTTAGATATCAGAATTAGAAAATAGATTTAAAAAATATTGTTCTACACTGTTCAATTAGAGCAAAAGTTCATCAAGCTAAATAAAAAAAAAAGTATTTTTCCAACTGCTGTGTGTATCATTTCATTGTCAGATGGTGTTTTCAGTACCTGTCTGAGAGCTGCCCTGAGAAGAAGGATCCAAAAAGAACTCCCAAGAAGAAAACTGTAGAGGTAAACGGCTGCTTCCACTGCTCACTGCACACCAGGTCAAACTGGAATATCCATGCATGAACAATTGAACAAATCAAATCAAATACATGGACCAGTAATGGACCTATAAGTCCATTTTTCATTTGCCTTTTAGCCCTGTTGGTCCCGACTTCTGAGATAAAATGTGGATCTTTTGCTGCTTCTATGTTCCTCAGCCACTTGGCAACATTGATCACCTGCAGCTTGAATTTATTTCTTTTGGTAGAAACAGCTGAATATGCTTGGATGATGAGTGAATGGGATATTTGGAGGAATATCAGCTTTTATCAACTGAAGACTTCATCATTGCAAAATAAACAAACACTGTTATCTTTCCAATTATACCGTTAATTTGTTTGCATTAAATGATCTATTTATTGCTATTTTCACCTTTAGTGTGATGATTTATTAAGCTTCTCTAAATGAATATTTAAGACAAATACATTTCTTCTAAGAATACCACTGGCCGGATCCCTTCTTCACACCAACACACTATACAGAGATCACTGTGACTTATCACCTATAAAATCCATAGATCTCAATGAAGTTATGAAGCAGCTAAAGTTTTCCACCTGCTCTATTTACTTGATTCTCCCTAACAGAGTCTGTCTTTATTTGTTTTTCAAGCATTATATTAATCATTCACACATTCTCACTGACTTGGACTTTACCCACATTTCTCAAGGATCCCAGTAAGGCTTAATGACTAATTATGTAGTGAAACAGCATTGTATAAAAAGAGAAAATTCCACTGCATCTATACTGATGTTTATACAACTACTTTTATAACTGTAGCCACCAGTTCAGTTGCTATTATTTTTACTATGCTATTAATGATGCTACCTCTACACTATGGCTCAAACTAGACCAACAAACACTCACATGTAGGTACATGTACACATTCACCTCAGAGACTATGGTAGATTGGTAGATGTCTCTGCTGTAGCTCCACCCGTCCACACAGCCCTCCTGCTCCAGGTCGGTGAGGTTGACATCTCTGCCTGGAATGAATCCCTGAGCCGAGAGATTTCTGACCACATCCAGCCTGTACCTGCTGCACCTGCTCAGCTCCTGTTTTCCATTCACCACCTCACAGTCACAATGACACAAACTTTATTTCTGTGGGAAAAAAACCTATCCCTGTACAGTGCCATACTGCGCAAGGAAACTGAAACTGTGAAGCAACAATATGACACTGACAACTGTAAATGGCTCCATATACTCCTTACAGTACCTGTACCTTCATATAAAACCCTGGAATAATAATTCACTATCAATCCCTGAATGAAGTAACACAATAATGATGAAGCCTCTGAGCCCACTGATGAAATACTGCTATATTTTTATATTTTCAGTATGAACTGGGTGTCTGTGGCGACGCGATGCTGGTTAGGTTACTGCTAATGCAAGCTGAAGATTTCCTACTGCAGCTTCACAATAAAAGCATTTCACTGGCAAAACACAAGTTAACTTTCTTTATTAAGTAGTCACAGGAAATGCAATGTGACTGGTACCTTTACTCTAGGAGATGTGTTAAAAAAATTTATTACCTCCAACGGGATGATGGCATTGTGCCAATCTTGGGTCAGGTTGACCTCAGGAACCAGGCAGTGGTGTCTGGGAATGTCGGTCACAAAGACAACAGAGAGAGCACCAAATCCATTGGGAAAGATGCTGGCACAGAGCATGAAGAAGACAATCTGCTGGAAACGTCCCCACTGACCCAGGAACGCTGTGGTATCATCATAATTCTTCATAGTGCCAAATCCAAACTGCGTCCTCCGCAGTCTTTATCTTGTAGACCACTGTTTTCAACTGCAACAGAAAAAAACAAACCCGTCTGCCTTCAACTCACCTGTCAGCTAACCACACCCTGTACTAGATAGAGCATGCACGCCAAGAAAAAAGTGAAAGGGAGGGTTTTCTGTGTTATTTTGTGGGAACTTCTAATTGCGAAAACTCAGCAAACCGTTACTGGAGTGACCAGAAACATGATCTCTGTTTTTGTTTACAATAAGTAATATGATTTGTGCATGTGGAATGTTGAAATGACTATATAGGCCTAACCAGATATGAACTATTGACAAGCCAGGTTGTAAAACCATATTCAGGCCTCATCAAGAACGTAACACTGAGATGACAACTGAGACAGATCGGATGGCTAACGGAAATGGGAAACACCTGGGTCTAAGAGGAGACTAGGAGGAAGTGTACGTGACTAGAGCCCCACAGATCATTTGAGAAGGGTAAAGGTGAAAATAACAAGATGCTTATTAACTGTCAGGGGAAGCAGGAAATTACTGAGTTCTCACAAAAGAGATTAAACACATTTTAAATACTGAACACCAGGAAAAAGCAAACAAACTAATTGGGAAGATATGTAAGTGAGATGGGCCAGAAATATGCAGAGGTCCCAGAGTCTCATGTGTGCAATACAAGTCCAAAAAAAACTAAGTGTTAATGTTAAAACTGTGTGCTGCATAAATTAGCCTACAGATGTTATTGTGCAAAATGTCTACATACACCACTGTGGGCTCATGTTTTTAAACTTCATGGTTATCGTTAATATATTAACGTTAATGTGAAATTTTATGAGTTGCAATCATAGACTGTATATAAAAAGGTTGCAATGTCGTGATCGGGGAGTGATCAAAATCATGAAATTAGCCTATTATAGCCTACTGTTACATGCATATAATAATGTCTTTCTAAGATTCACCGCCATATTTCTCGATTATTCTCCTCTCCGACTTACATATACGTGCAGATCACAGAGTTTAGCTATAAAACTTTAAAAACGGTCAAGCTGCATGAAGGGCCTTCCCAAGCGGTCAGAAATCCTCAGTCACGTGATTGCTTATCTCAACTCAACTAGCGAGCTAACACTGGTTAGCCAGCCAGCAATATTACACTAGTCAATTCACAAACACACTGACACTAACTTAAATGTTACAACTGCAGAGTCACAAACATGAAACCACACCTGTCCGCGGTTCACTGGCTGATGCTGCTGAACCACTTTCTGTAAATGACGGCTGAGATTTTCGTGAAAAACTTCGTTATTTAAATAGTCTGTAAACCGGTTAGCTAGTTGGAGCTTGCTCACTGGGCAAATAACGTTAAATGAAACGCACTACAGAAAACAACCCCCCCAGCAGAGGTCTTCAAAGTGGGAGGCGGCCCAAGATGTTACAGTGACAGGAAGGGAAAATATTACATTATTAGGCCTGCATTAGTTATCAAAAGATCACATAGAATAGGCTAAATGTGCGTGATTTGGTTAAGAAATTATTAGAGAGATAGCTTACTGTCTTTTCCACGTTGCTAGAGTCATAAATTAATAAATACATAAGATTAGACCCTTTTTTATGTATTTGGTGTAGTCTGAAGTTGTGCCAAACAGCATTTATTAGGCTATTTTGGCTCAATTGTTGAGTGTCTATGGGATCAAATTACATTAGGCCTAATTTACTTACTGTAATCCCATGGGTATCCAAATCTCATAGTGTTGCCACCCCTCCCTTAAAATACGGAATCATCCCGTATTTGAGAACTAAATAGTACTAAATAATATGGGTCGCGCTTTTTTACCCGTATTTCCGAGTTGTCTTTATAGCAGCATCCCATGCAAATCATCCCGCCCGCCTTCTGTATAGACTCGCCCGTTTCTGTCACTGATTGGGTAAATAGTCTATGGTAATACTCGCTACCATTGTTGATTTGATTAATACCGTCAGGTTCAAGTCCAGTCGCAGTCAAATAAGGTCGGGTCACAAATTTTTGGCCAGTGTCCTGTGTGGCGCACGGTGGCCTGTCAGACGTGTGACAGCATGCGGAGGCAGTGTTACAATCTAAATAAATCACATTCCTACTGTCATGGGGCTACCACATGCCTTCATTGAAGCCAGCAGTGTTGGTCTTGGCATGCTAAGCTAACCTTAGCTGAGCATTAGCATAGGACGGTTACCCTTAGCATATGGGCTAGCATCAATGGACACATGGCCTGTCATTTCATGTCAGTTCATATAAGTACTGGTCAGAGGAGTTGAAATCATGGTTGGATAAATACAACACATACACAGTTCATTTCAAGTAATTTATTTTAGCTTATGGGATTTACCCAAGGTCATTCAAGTGTTTGTGTTTTATTAACCTGTTCTCCTCATCAAGCAGGGATCTGGGCCAAAGGGGCAAACAGGAAACGATGGAGTGTGGAGTCATTTATAGGGAGAAGACCTGGAATGGTCCAAGTGTGAGCCAGTACAGAGGGGTGTACGGGAGTATCTTAAAGTTGCTCTTTTGAGAAGCTTTTGTTTAGCCGGTAACATTTCATTTCTGATTTTCTAGTTGATTTGTTGTGTGGTGATGTAGCCAGAGATGTGTTTGATGGTTGAGATAACATAATGGTGTTTAATTGATTGTCAATTAACTTTGGTTTGTCTTGTAGGAGGGGCTTCTGGTATAAAGGAAGGAGGCAGAGGCCCCCCTGGAGAGAACAGCTTTGGCCTGGAAGTGCACATGTGCTGGAGCGCAATAGTCAGGGCTGATATAGGTTTTGTTTTGTGTAATCTCAGTTTTTAATGATAATTTTGAATAGTATATACTTAGTTTTCTCATTGTTTGTTTTTGTTAATTTTTGATATATTTTTACAATACCTCACTTGCACAACTGCACTTTCCACGCATCTGGTTTAAAAATAAATTGAAGCACCAGGTGAAGAACTCCATGTCCATGTCTCCTCTTTCCACCATGGGGCTAAACCTTACACCTACATTATGGTATGATTTGTTTTTTAAGGTTGAGGTATACAGTCAGACACATAAGCATTAATTTATAAGAGATAAGATACACATTTAATTATCAAAATATAGTGCCTAGGTGAATAATATGAGCAACTATGTGTTAACCAGTCTATAGAATTGCATCGCAATACTATAGAATTAACAAAAGGCTAAATAAAAAATAAATACATATATATATATATATACTGACCAACCATTAAAATGGTCATAAATTAAATTTAGAAATGTTTGTAGACAGGTTATTAATGTGTGGTTTTAATTGTTTGGATGGTATTACTGCAAGCAATGACAAATATTTTAGCCAAAATCTGTGTTCAGGCCACCCTATTGTAATTACTCAAGTTCATTAGCAATTTCTCATCCTGTGCATCAACAGCCACGTCATAAACATCTCTGCATCCACTAGTTATGTGAAAAGGATATTTTCCAGAATGACCAACAAAGTGACAGCAAGAACAGATTCTCATTAGCTTTTGATCACACTCAACTTTGAGCAGTCTGTACTGTAGCTGTTTGAAAGACATACAAGGCCTACTACACTGATGTTCATGGAAAATCCTTTGCAAAAGTCTTTCCAATCGAATTCTATTAAAGCATTTGTTTTAGCCTCTTTTTAGTTAATTAGTTATGAACATGTTGATTTAATAAGTTAATACAGTTCACATCCTATTTTTTCTCACTGTCACACATTGTTGGCCTATGTTAATTATTGTCATAGCTGTGTATTTAGCTATGATAAAATGACCACAAGTCTGTTGAGTTGTGATAGAGAGAGACTGAGTGCATCTGTTCACAATGATTTCAATAGCAGATAGCTTATTATAATGTCCATCGATATCAATCTTAACACTTTCCTGAAAACATGTTTTAAGTTATGATATCCCACCACTGGCACACCATCGGGCTTGTTGTTGCAGGGCCCCGGAAGGTTGTGGCCCCCACTGCGGCAGGCCTATTTTAGTTTCTTATTTTTCTGTATTGAAGGTGGCAAATATAGCCTTTTTAAATAACAATCAATGAATATAATGATGTTTCTGTAACTTTCAATTATAACTATTTGTTAACTGTTGCTACCTATAAACTATTACTAGACCAACAAACACTCACATATAGGTACATGTACACACTCACCTCAAAGACTATGGTAGATTGGTAGATGTCTCTGCTGTAGCTCCACCCGTCCACACAGCCCTCCTGCTCCAGGTCAGTGAGGTTGACATCTCTGTCAGGAATGAATCCCTGAGCAGAGAAATTTCTGACCACATCCAGCCTGTATCTGCTGCATCTGCTCAGCTCCTGTTTCCCATTCACCACCTCACAGTCACAATGACACAAACTTTATTGGTAAAATTTCTGTGGCAAACAACCTATCCTATCCCTGTATTGTGTATGGTGTCATACTGCGCAAGGAAATGGGCTTTACCGTTTATTTGACAGAACAGCTGAAGAGAGAGACAGGAAATGTGGGAGAGAGGGGATGACATGCAGGCAAAGGGCACTGACAATTGTAAATGGCGACATTTAGTGTGTCCTTACAGTACATGTATCTTTCAGTACCTTCACATAAAACCTTGCAATGTTGTATTTGATCTTTGCTCACTCATTGAAGTGCTGCAAGAAATGTAGCCCACATGTTGCTACCTGCCACAATGTGTAAATGATGTTGTAAAAGGTTTCCCTGTGTTATAATTATCTATAATGCCAAAAACTCATTTTGGTCAATCTTTTCTGGTGTTTCAGTGACGTAATAATAATAATAATAATAATAATAATTAGCACCTTTCATGAAACCCAAGGACATTTTACAGAATTAACTATACAAGGCTTCGGATTTCATGAGTCATGTGGAAGTGGCAATTTGATACATGCTTCAACACACTTCATACAGCCAAGATGGCGCCGCAGACAGCCGCCTCTGGATTACGCTCTGTAATGCTTTCTGTTTTTTGTATATAAACTTTCTGCCGTCCCTGTCTGGCAGTGTTGGGCAAGTTACTTCCAAAATGTAATACATTATAGATTACTAGTTACTGTCATTTGAAAGTAATTAGTTATATTATAATATTACTGTCTCTGAATTGTAATGATTTACACTACTTTTGCGTTACTTTTGAGTTACTTTAACTGCTATTTAATGGGTGCATTATTCTGATAGTAAGATGTGACAGGTGGGTTCTAGTAATGTGGCTGGGTCTTTGTCATTAAAATTAACCTTCTGATTAATAGCAGGTGTGTGTGTGTGTGTGGGGGGGGTGAAATAGAATGAATTGTCTCCCCATCAAGAAAGACGCTTTGCACATTTACGCATTTAGGTACAGCAGCATTACGTCATTGATTATTTGAATCTCTTGACAAGCTGACAGGGTCAGTCAAGATGAACTGACAGCAGCCTCTCTGATCAGGAAAGTAAATCGTTAAAGCAGAAACACATAGCCTATAGAAATCTATTTACGCATGATCCATCAGGGGCGCTACTGTCTTGTTAAGGGGAGTCGAGCTCCCCCGTAGTTTGCACCTTGCCTACAATCTCGACCATTGGATTCCCGCAACAGGAAATAATGTTACTCTTACTCATGGATTTCTTCACAGATGTCACAGTGTTGAAGAAATCATGCAGTCCTCAGACCTTATTCATAAACTGCAAACCTTTTTATTCACCACGGGAGTTTCCCTCGTTTGTTCTGGTCGCCGTTTATAGTCCACCTCAGGCCTGTGTTAGTGAGGCGTTAGTACACCTGGCTGACCAGATAACTAATCCCTGCTCATTGTTCTCGGGGACTTCAAAAGAGCAAACCTCAGCCATGAACTTCCAAAGTACAGACAGCATATTAAGTGTCCCACCAGAGACACTAACCCATTGGACCTCTGTTACACTACATTAAAGGACGCCTATCGCTCTGTTCCCCGTGCAACCCTGGGACTCTCTGATCACTGTCTGGTTCATTCTATCCCGACATACAGGCAGAAATTGAAATCTGCTAAACCTGTTGTAAAGAGTGTGAAAACATGGACCACGAGTCAAAGCTGGATTTACAGGCCTGCTTTGACTGAACTGAGTGGAGTGTTTTTGAGGCTTCAGCCACTGACCTGACAAACTAACTGACACTGTGACATCTTACATCAGTTTTTGTGAGGATGTGTGTGCCGACTAAAACCTTCCGCACATCCAACAACCAAAAAACCTGGTTCACAGCAAAACTCAGGCTGCTCAAATCAAAGCGGAGGCCTTCAGAAGTGGGGACAGAGTCCAGTAGGTAGCTCAGAAACAGCTTCACAGCCAGCGACCCTGCATCAATGTGGAAAGGCCTGCAGACACTCAAAAACTACAAGAGACCATCCTCCAACACTGCTGGTCCTCAACGACTGGCTGATGAGTTGAATAGGTTTTACTGTAGATTTGAGAACACCTCTCACCCACTCCAACACCATCTTCAAACAGTCACCTTTCCCCACTGCCACGATGTCACTGCCCCTTCTGACCCCTCACCTGCACTCATGATCTGTGAAGAGGATGTGAGCCAGCTCTTCCAGAGGCAGAAGATCAGGAAGGCTCCTAGCCCAGATGGTGTGTCACCATCCTGCCTGAAAATCTGTGCAGACCAGCTCGCTCCCATTTATTCATTTTCATTTAGCTGACGCTTTTATCCAAAGCAACTTAAAATTGCCAAGTACAAAGTTAAGATTTGTGAAGCTATAATAATGCCCAGTTACGTTACCAGTCTGTAAAGGAAAAAACGTTGCTTTGGGAAGCTACTTGTTAGTTTGCAATTGATTCTGTTGTGGATTAGCCAGGTGGGGAAGAATTGTGGCTCCGTTGTTCTTTGTTCTGAGTTAAGCAGCTTGGACCCAAACTACTTTGATGCTTGTTAAAGTAACAAGAGCAGAGCAGACCACACAACCACACGGCATCTGGTCCAAGAGATGAGTCAGCTACATCCCCGTGCAGAAAAGAGAGAGAACAGAAGGTAAAATGAGGTTGACTGTATAATACACACACACTAGAGACAGTGACAGCAAGAGGTGAGGAGAGAAAGGTACGGGCACAGGTGATATTGTTAAAAAGGACAGTGAAAAGCTAGTAACAAATTAATAAACGACATCTGTAGTTGAGCCAACATTGTATTGAAGTTAAAAATTGCTTTTGTGCATCCACAAATGCTGGCAGCCACCGAGCTGCAGCTGGCAGATATGTAGCTGAAAGAAACTCTCTGGTCGTCCCATAAACAAGGTGAAGCAGTGATATCTGGCTATCAGGCAAATAACTAGACAAACATAATGTCTCTGTCCATGTTGTCACTGGATTTGTGGAATGATGTGACTTCAACAGGACCACGAACGTTATTCAAACAACATAATGGTGCCTTAAAATATCTCTACAAACATGGAGGAATGGTTTCTCTGCGACAGCATCAAGACACTGTGAAATGAAAATTTCAACAATCTTCAGTGCATTATAGATGCTCAGTACAGTTACCGTACTCATGCAATACTGTAAAATTGTAGTGTAAAAAACAACAGTACATATACATAAATCAAAGTTTTAATATTCTGATACAAATTCAATCATAACCAGTAGTCACATTTAGGGTTTTATGGTACAACTACACTTTCAGCATTACATTCAACACTTGCATATTTCATATTTCAGTTTCTAGTGAATATTTTGCATGCATCATTGTGATTCAATAACAGTCAAGCTTTAATTCTTTCACTTTTTAAAAAAAGGTCATGTAATGTCATTAATGTGATTGAAATGTATTGGAAGAAATGTTGAATAGTAAGAACAGTAAACAGCAGGAATGATAACGTTTTACACAATCAGAGCTGACTTTCAACAAGCACCACGTCTTTTGAATGTTCTTTTCTAGTGATGAAGGGGCACTTTATGCTGTTGGGATGAAAGACAAACAAACAAACAAACAACAAACAAACAAACAAACAAACAAAATATAATTTGGTTTAGTGTCCCATTAAAGGAAAAGTAAAATACCTGTAATGTTTGATTTTTTCACTGCTAAAAAATTCTTTATCATCATCATGAACAGGTGTGTTTACTGCATAGACTGATTGTCACATCCTCTCAGAATCATGATGATGATGATTGGTTTTGGTGAATATTTTATTATCATTAATAAAAATAACAATTATAATATTTTCTTGTATTCTTCCTCTGGCACACACTAATGGGAACATAATTTAACAATTTATAAATTAATTTAAGAGTGAACATTGCCTTTTTTGTGACTACCTCCAGGAGTTTCCAAAGTCAGAAAGTTTCAAAGATCTAAGATCCTGATAGGTTCAATTGCTGAGCTAAAGTAAGCCAAAAGTGACAGGCTGTGACTCGCCAACACTGTAGGTCAGACTTTGTCTCTCTTCTCTGCCTGCTTGGTCGACTGATTGATGCAGCTTCCTTGACAAGGATGCACTCTGTAGTCCATTTCCTACGTAACCCAAGGTCAAGATTATCTTTATCATTACAGACAAACTGACTATAAAGTGTTGCATGTGACTTGAATGACACACCATACATGATTTAGGTTAACTTAGGTAAGTGTCTTGATTTAAACCAGTATCCATATGGACCTTCACACATGTATAGAGGGGTGATCAATAGCCTTAATTTGCCACTTAGTGAATTTCTGTAGGTCTAGGAGGGATACATATCCCTTGACAGAAAGTATCTTTTGAGATTTGGTTTGTACTACATTGTGTTCTCTCTATGCTGATGATATGATCTCCCCAGATGGATAATGCTGTGTAAGTTGTCCTGAGTAGGAACCCACCTTTCTCTCTTATGCATCTGTTGTATAGTTTCAGGTAGAGGTCGTCCAAAAGTCTCTGGAATGAAGAGAGTAGAAAAGACAGATACAACAGCCAGAGTCCCCATTGTAAGATAAGGCAGGTACTTAAAGTATATACCTGCACAAGGAGAAAAGGAAATTAGGATGGCTGAGAGACCTGGGTCCTGCATATGTGCAGGTGAATTCTTCAGTGTGTACAGAGCATCCAAACTACATAGAGGAGAAATCAGATGCATGGCCACTAAATGTGTCAATGTGCCAAAATAAATACAGGTTAAACAATTATTAATAATTAGGGCCTGAGCACAAAACGTGTGAGGTCCCTATTGAAACTGAAGGGATTATTAAGTTTTTCTTTCTTTCTTTCTTTTTTCTGCAAAGTAACCTCAATTTTGGGGGCCTAAACATACTCGAAAACTCACCAAACTTTGCACAAAATTCAGAAGAATAGGCCATATTTTGTGGGTGTAGCGCATGGGCGGGGCAAAATGGCTCACTACCGCCCCCTACAGAGTTTGACCGACATGTATGAAATTTCTATGGTACGTTTATCACATTGAGATGTACAAAAAAGTCTCTTGGGCCATTGCCTAAACCCAACAGGAAGTCGGCCATTTTGGATTTAATGGTCATTTTTGGCGTTTCTGATCACTTTACTTTAACGAACTCCTACTAGGGAATTAATCCAATCGACTTCAGATTTTTGCTGTGCAGATAAGTATAACAATAGTCCCACCCTGAACTCATCCATATGCCAATATTCACTCAAAGTTATAACACCATCTGCTGGCAACAGGAAATGACACGTCTTACACTGTAATGGACTACTCCTAGCAGGTTGGATGTATCAACTTTAAAACTGTCCCAGAAAACCCTTAAAACATTGATGATGTACTTGTGAGTTTTCGGTTAACGGCATGGTGGTGACATGACGGCAAAGTCCCACGTTTCGCCGCGACAAAGGAAGTTGTTGTAACTTGACTGTACAAGCTCAGATCTGTACCAAATTTTACATGTTTAATAAGTGTCCCGCCCTGAACACATGTACGTGCCGACATTCACCCATGGTCATATCGCCACCTGCTGGCAACAGGATATGACTTTTAATAAAGCAGCCTCCGTCGCACATTTCACCTACATGTATGAAATTTCTGTGGCACATGTATCATGTCCAGATGTACCAAAAAGCCTCTTGGAGTGATGCCCTAAACCCAACAGGAAGTCGGACATTTTGAATTTTATGGTAATTATTGGATGATTTACAGGCTCCGTACTTTAACAAACTCCTTCAAGAGAATTAGTCTGACCAACTTCAGATTGTCGCTGTCTATTCTAAACTCGTTGACGATTAAAAGTTGTACAAACAATGAGTTTTCGTGAAACGGCATGTCTGTGCCGTGGCATCCAAAAAAATTATTCGCCATGAAAGAGGAAATTGTTGTAAGTTCAGTCTACATGCTCACATCTGCCAAAAACTTTATGTGCTTGATAACCCGCCCCGAACACATCTAAATGCCAATATTCAGTTATAGTCACAAAGGGGACAGAGGAAATGATGATTTGTGCAGTGTCCGAAGCGCGTTGAAAATTCACAGCTGCACTGGTAGAGCTCCAGAATCTGAAATGCGGCCACCTCACACCACGACACGCTTCACGTGCGAGGGCCCGCCCAACGCAGCTTGCAGCTTTAATTACTATTTAAGACCAGTTTACTCACTCAGCTGTAACAAAAAAGGTGCAATGCAGCTGCCAACTCTGGAAACAGTAGTGCATGTGCCTGTCGCTGTGTTCCTGAGTACTGTTGGGTAAAGCTCTGCAGTGTAGGCAAACATCAGGGCTGTACCGGTGGTGATACCAAATTTACCCAGCATCTCCAAAGCAACAGACAGACTTGATAAACCTGAGAGGTAAGAAATGGTTTGTGTGAGAACAGCATGAAAAAAAGGAGTTTTTCATGCTGAGAAGTCCATGATCCACTGTAGCAAATAAAAGTTTGGTGAGTACTACTACATATGTGAGAAAAAAGTTATACAAAGCATTTTGTGGCTCCAGAGAAAGCTGGACGAAATCTGATAAATGAACTCAAGTGACTTGTGGTGTATAATATATGTGCATTTGATGCATAACAGTTTAAAATAGCACTTAAATGTCACTTGACTCAGCATTGGTTGGGTCTGAAGACTTCGTGCCCTCTGTAGCCCGCTTCTCAGCTTTGCCTGAAGCTAGGGGCTTGAGGCTACATTATTAGCTGCTACTAGCATAACACACTAACTAACACACTCTAATCTTGGGTTGAACTGCGGTGGTATAGTTGCATTGTGAGTAACGTAGGCGCCAGATTTTGAAAAAGAAGAAGAAGAATGTGTGGACTAAAAAAGATGACATCTCTGGTTCTGCTGCATCAATTTTTATCCTTTTTTAACTGTCCAGTGTGAGCCTGAGTGTGTTATAGAAGTGCAATGCTAAAGCTGTGGAGTACTCTTTTAAGACTGATAAATATTTGAGTGGAAAGATGACCATAGTGATGCACCATGTGATGACACTGCTTACTTTGAGGCACCAGTTGAATGAAGTACAGTGACACTCCTGCCACAAGCAAGATACAGATGACAGACAGTCGTCGTGGAAGGTATCGCAGCGCCAGCCAGCTAGAAATGTATGCTGGTACCTCTACAGCTGCTGAGATGAAGCAGCTGATATAGGGGTCAGCATGAAGTCGGGATGTGTTCAGGGACAGGGCAAAGTATCCAGTACTCAGAGTGAACCTGGGCAGACAGAAATACGGACAACAGAGATGTTTGAATGGAAGTCTGCCTAGAAACTGCATTTAAAAACGTGTACTGTACAGTAGCTTCAGTAGCAAATCAAGACCTTTAGACATAGGACTTCGACTTACGCTTCACTGCCATTGAGACAGAACAGCTTATACCAGATAAAAACAACAAAAAGAGAGAAAGAAAACCAAAAGAACAAAACAGTGAAAACGAGGACTGTGAAGAGTTGAGGTGAAATACACATACTTCATTTATAACAGTGATTAGTTAGTGTGTTTTGATGAATAATTTAATGAATAGATTGTTTAGTATATAAACTAAAACAAGTGCAAGAAGGAGTTCTGAAAATATAATTGTTTGTGTTGCTCAGACTGGATACTCACCACACCAGGCACAGAGTAAAAGTTGTGTTTCGGATGTTTCTTGTCCTCAGCAGGCTGAAGACATTGTAGTGTTCCTTTGGGTGTTTCTTTGTCTCATCAGCCTGCAAGATACAAAACATCAGTCTCAACGGCAGTTTGTGGAGTTTTAGTCGGTCAGGACCGACAGACCGACCGACTGGACTTTGGTCCAGAATGAAATATCTTAACAACTGCTCAAAGAATTGCCATGTAGTTTTGCACGATATTAATGCTCCCTAGTGGCGGAATCCTAATGATGATCCCATTTTGGTGATAGTGAAATGTTATGACAACTATAGGAAGAATTGCCATTCAGACATTCATACTGATACAACAATGTGTGTCCTCTAGCATACACCTTGGCCCGTGTGTCTGGTCCTGCATTATTTAACTCGAAGTAGACTTACAGGTACACTGTAATCTTCAAAGATGACCTGCGGAGCCTCGACTTTGTTCTTTGTAGCAGCCTTTCTCACTATGGCCTCGGCCTCCTCCGCTCTTCCCTGAGAGAGTAGCCACCGAGGAGATTCCGGGATGAACCTGCCTCATTACAAAACAGAGAAACAGAAAGCTTCAGAAGGGGCTTAAAATACAAAGCTAGGGTGAATGCAAGTTATAACATTTCTCTAGTAAGAGCATAATTACTTTTTTTGTCCCCTGACAAGAGCAAAATCGTGACATTTATGTTGCAAGGTAAGGTCAATTTCCCATGAATAGTAATTTCTAGTCAAGAGTACAACCTACCACCAGAGGGGGAGATAGAGCAGGCCAGGCACAGACAGAGCCAACAGGAGAGATTTCCAGTCTCTTAAAAAGTAAGCAAAGAGAGGCAGCATCATGTAGCCAAAAGCAAAGCCCAGACATACACCCATAGATGAGAACAGGACCCGCACATCTCCAGTCAAGATTTCAGTGCCTACACAAAAAGAGAGACATGCATTACAAAGTGCAGGTAATAAGTGAAGATATCTGTGATAAATAGAATCACTGACTACTGTATAAAAAATATTTTGTTGGTATTAAATGTTCAGATTTACCCAGCACAAAAGCAGCTACATAGTTGGAGATCTGTCCCAAACCACTGATGAAGAGAAGGATGGCGAACACCGTCCAAGAAGGTGAAAAGATTTCAGCAAAGGTAAAAATTGTCTGAACTGCCATGGTTAAAAAGAGAACAGGCTTTCTCCCAAACCTAGAGTGAGAAGTCAAACAATAAAATAAGCCAATACAAATAAAAAATCAAAAAAGACAAAAATACAAAAACATATATTGATCATGACGGTCAATGTTTTTTGCCTACTGTAGTACTTGTTGTTGTACTGTAAGGCGCAAGGGTCAAAGATAATAACTGTATGTAGCACTACAACACAAAACACTACAAAACGATGCAACAAAACATAAGGTAATACTGAAGAAAAGGCCTGTTACACGCTCTAAAAAATGATGCATTAAAGCTTTTAGAAAAAAGAAAGTTTACAGTACAGGTTGCTTAACATTCTATTAGTTTGAACTCATCATTTAAAAATTTTATGTCAAAGTAGAGCAAGTAAATCTTCTCTAAATTTTAAAGATTTAAAAAATGATGACATGCAGCAAAGAACCCCAGGTTAGAATCCCAGGCCACTCTGGTAAGGACCCCAAAAATACAGAAAACACTGTTCATGTGAATAACTATAATTAAATTCTAAAAAGTTAATCAAGGTACAGTATATAAAAAATAATAATATTAGCAGCAAGTGTAAAAGTATTTTTTTTCATTCACTGTGTATATCATTACATTGTCAGATGTAGTGATGGGAATTATGGCTCCTTTCCAAGAGCTATTCATAAGAACGGCTCATTGTTCTTTGTTCTTGTTTTTTGGGATTGGAGGTTACCATGTTTATCGGCAAAATAACCACTAGGATAGTGAGAGGGTACGATTTGGATCCCATCAATATAATTTAATTTTGCATGTGTGGACTATGTTTAGCACTAAATTACTCATATTACCAGACCTAATGGTATGAATTGTAAACATTACACATCAAGATACCATATCTCTCTGCTTCGTCATTGAATTTACTACTTTGAATATACCGTCTGTACAGCATATGTTTTGTAAATAAAGTTACCTTGCTTTAAATGCAATTCATTTTCATTTCACTTTCATATTAGAAAATGTCCTAAATACACCCAGAAGCAAACCAGCGTCCTCCAGGATAGTTGACCCACTATTGCGCTGTGAGTGGCAGACAGTTTGTGACCTGAGTGCTAATGTTAAAGATACACTGTTCATGTAAAGGGCAGTGGATTTAGGGCAAGCAGTGAAATTTGGGCCCAATGATAAAAAGAACGGCTCTCACCAAGCATGACTTGGTTCCCTTTGTTCGTACTAAAGAGCCGTTAAATGGTGTTGTCAGTACCTGTCTGAGAGCTGCCCTGAGAAGAAGGATCCAAAAAGAACTCCCAGGAAGTAAACTGTGGAGGTGAGCGGCTGCTTCCACTGTTCACTGCACACCAGGTCAAACTGGAATATCCATGCAGGAATGGGGTGGGGGGGACAAGGTTACAGATGCAAATTCACCACCATATAACGGCTATTTAAGTTGGTGGTGGGCGATGGTTACCATGTCTGCCTACTTTTACATCCTTAAGACACAGAGCAAGATTAGCATTCATTTGGAGTTTCTGTCAGATTTTCACTTGCCTTTTAGCCCAGTTGGTCTTAATTTTTCAGATTAAACCTGTGGACAGGCACGACTTTAAATATTATTAACATGATCTCTTATTATTCTCAATGACTGGGTATTTCCCGTCATCTCTCAAGCATTCTACTTCTATATTACCACTTAAACTAGATCAACAAACACTCACATGTAGGTAGATGTACACACTCACCTCAGAGACTATGGTAGATTGGTAGATGTTGGTGCTGTAGCTCCACCCGTCCACACAGCCCTCCTGCTCCAGGTCGGTGAGGTTGACATCTCTGCCTGGAATGAATCCCTGAGCCGAGAGATTTCTGACCACATCCAGCCTGTACCTGCTGCACCTGCTCAGCTCCTCTTTCCCATTCACTACCTCACAGTCACAATCACTTTATTGGTAACATTTCTGTCGCAAATAACTTATAACTGTTTTGTGTATGGAGCCATTCTGTGCAAGGAACCGGCTACATTAACTGTGTCCTTAAAGTACCTGTACCTACCTTCACATAAAACGCTGGAATATATCCATATCACTTTATCAACCACTTTATGACGGGATGACTTTATACAGCAAATGCATTAACTCCAAAAATACAAATCCTTTGCACATCAGTGCAGAATGTTTGAAGCTCAGGTTAAACAGTATCTTGATAATCTATATATATGTAAAATTAGTGATTAATTCACCTTTTGTGTATGTCTGTATTGTTGAAAAGATTCTGTTAATTTTTGATCAATTATAGACTTTGCTTACACACATGAAATACAAAATGTGTGTTCTTAGCAATATTGTTCAAATTAAATAGACAACAATTAACCATGGGAACATTACAGTAAGACAGATTTTTTTTCCTTCTGGCATAGTTTAATAAGTATAATTTTCACATTGAGAGAACAATTTGGCTTAAAAGACAAAGCTACACTATTCCTTTTTCCAGGAGATGTATTCAAAAAATGCAATTACCTCTTTCGGGATGATGACATTGTGCCAATGTTGGGTCAGGTTAACCTCAGGAACCAGGCAGTGGTGACTGGGAGTGTCAGTCACAAAGACAAGAGAGAACGCACCAAATCCGTTGGGAAAGATGCTGGCAGAGAGTAAGAAGAAAACAATTTGCTGGAAACGTCCCCACAGACCCAGGAACGCTGTGGCGTCATCGTAATCCTTCATAGTCTCAGAATTCAAACTGTGCCCTCCACAGTCTTGATCTATGTTTTCTACTGCAAAAGAGAGACACAGACTGGTCTTCCTTCACCCCACCTGCCAGCTAGCCACGCCCTATACTTGTAATGTAGATAAAACATGCGCGCAGAGGCAGAAGTTGGAAGGGAGGGTCAAAGTGTTTTATTACTCATTACTCAAAAATTTCTTCACATGCCACTCAGGGCCGCTGTTTACTACCATGTGTTTAACTGGGAATAGGGCTAACAAATGTGAATATTGTAGCCATAGCTCCCAGGTTTGCAAAAATGCGTAAACAGTAAAGAAATCACCCTCATGAAGGTTGTAGTAGAAACACATGTCTCTGTCTAAACAAATGCCAGAAAATAACTTGACCCTAGCAGTGCTTTTGTGTCATATCCTGTCTGAAGGTTCTGGGTTTTTTTTGTCCTGGTTATACATTATAGGCAATAAAAAAACTACAATTTTCAGATGCAAAAACTTCCATAACATTGATCTTGCAACTTTTGACTACTGGGACATTCATTAACAGCCATCTAGTCAGCATTTTGTATTTTGTATTGTGTAAAACCATAGCCTCATTCAGAAACAATAAAAATATACTTTGATTAAACGTTTATCTGAGGTATGATATTTGCCGGACTCTTAAAACATTAATTAACAACTTTTAGTGAATAATTTGCATTTATCTTCGCCATTCAAGATAACACACAGTGTGTATGCAAATGTATAAAAATGAGAAAAAATCAGAGCAAGACAAAAAGAAAGTCACAAAACATTCACTTCAAAATGGCCACATCTATAAATCAGGATTTAATTCCACTATTTCAGTTTCACATACTGATGTCTTAGAGAAGATAATTTATGTTTTGAAATGTATTAAACAAAGAAAACTATAGGTGAATTTTGATGAATAACTTATGAAACTTAAAAAAAAAAATTGAAACATTAAGAAATATTTTAAGTAAGTTAGTTAATTACACTCAATAGAAATATTGACACATCAGTAGAGAATCATAGAGGACTGTCCAGGACTTAGGGTTTCTTTTCCAGTAATGGGTGGCCATTTTATTCTGTTATAAAGCAAAAAGACAAACAAAAAATTACTGATTTTAATGTTCTGCATAGAATATAGAGCAAAAGTAATCATATTTCTTTGCTGCTATGAACTTCATTATCATCATCACAAGCAGCTGCATTTACTACAGCCTACTGTCACATTATCACATTCACTTAGAGCAGAGATGATTTGTACATGTTTTTGTCAAAGGAAACAGAACTATTGCACAAAGAAAGGACCAGGTCTGGGATTTAAACTCAGGATCTCTATACTCTGGGATAATAATGCTAACTACTTAAATCCAGGGAAGGTCTTAAATAATAAGATAATACTTCAA